>NC_090382.1:99792742-100150134 GCF_036365525.1 Heterodontus francisci
TACTTTCCCACCTATCTTTGTGTCATCTGCAAATTTACCTTGCCATTGCTCCCCTCATCTAAGTCATTGATACAAATTGTAAAAGGTTGAGGCCCCAGCACAGACACCTGCTGGACTCCACTCGTCACATCCTGCCAATCAGAAAAGGACCTATTTATGCATACTCTCTGTTTTCTGCCAGCCAGCCAATCTTCTATCCATGCTAATATGTTACCCCCTACACCATGAGCTCCTACTTTACGCAATAACCTTTTATGTGGCACCTTGTCAAATGCCTTCTGGAAATCCAAGTACAGTACATCAACGGGCTCCCCTTTATCCACAGCGCATGTTGCTCCTGGAAAGAACTCCAATAAATTGGTTAAACATGATTTCCGATTACCTTGAGCTTCTCTAAGTGCCCAGCTATAGCCTCCTTAATGATCAATTCTAACAGCTTCACATTACACAAAACTAAGTCTAATATAGCCTGCTCTCTGGTTGGTTCCAGAATGTGCTGCTCTAAGAAACTATCTCGAAAGCATTCTAAGAACTCCTCATCCAGGGTACTTTCAGTTTATACATAGATTAAAATCACCCACGATTATTGCCATCCCTTTATCACAAGCATCCAATATTTCTTCTTGTATACTTGGTCCTACATTGTGATTACTGTTAGGGGGCCTGTAGATCACTCCCACTAGTGACTTCTTTCCCCTAGTATTCCTCATCATCACCCAAACCGATTCTACATCCTGATCTCCTGAACCAAGGTCATCTCTAACTATTGCACCAATGCCATCCTTGATTAACAGTGCTACCCTTCCACCTTTCCTAGCTTCCTATTCTTCTTGAATGTCATATACCTCTCAATATTCAGGACCCAATCCTTGTCATCCTGCAGCCACGTCTCAGTAATGGCTATCAGATCACATTTATTTACTTCTATGTGCGCAATCAGGTCGTCTACTTTGTGATGAATGCTACATGCATTCAGATACATAGCCTTTAGTTTTGTCTTTTTGTTATCTTTGTAACATCTAGTCTTGACTGTTGGTGTGGTCGTAGGGTTTTTTCTTTCTGTCCCTTCCTGCCATTCTCTGACCATTATTTCCCATATTACTATTCTGCTCTCCTGCCTTGACACTACCCCTTGATTTGCTACATCTATCCAAGCTTGATCCCTCTCCCCCTTTGTTTAGTTTAAAGCCCTCATATGACACTATTCGAAGAAGAGGAGGGAGCTCCTCCTGATGTCTTGGTCATTTATCCCTCAAGCATCATCACTAAAACAGATGATCTGGTCCTTATCACATTGCTGTTTATTGAGCTTGCTCTTCACAAATTGCCACATTTCTCTACATTACAACAGTTACTACTCTACAAAAGTACTACATTGGCTGTAAAATGCTTTGGGACTTCCTAAGGTCATGAAAGGTGCTAGGGCGTGGCTACCCGACCCAAACCCGACAGGACCCAATAACATGTGTCAGGTTCGGGTCGGGTCGTTCTTCTGGGTCCGGCATTCCAGCGCGGGTCGGTTTGGGCTGGGTTGGACACACTCTATCACCACCTCCAGTATGTGGCTCCAATGTTAATGTACTTATTGGACTTGAAAGGTTGTTTAGTTACAGTTTTTTTAAGCTTGTGCAGATATGAACAAAATTAAAAACAGAAGCTAGATTAACTGATAGTCGGGTCGGGTAGGGTCGAGAGCCGGAAAAAATGAAAGGACTCAGGCCGGGTCGGGCTCGGGTCGGATGTGGTTCTGTCGGGCTTGGATAGGGTTTCATTTGCAGACCCGAGCCGGCCTTTAAAAGGTGCTATGTTAATGCAAGTTCTTTCTTAGTTAAATTCTATGCTTGGTCTGCCACTTCTTTTTTTCCCATTTTCTCTCCGTCACTGGTCATCACACCTCCTCACTCTCTTCCTTTTCCTTTCTATCCTTCTCCTATTATACCAACTCAACTTTTGTTCTCCATCGGTCGGATCCTACTGACAGAACCCTGCCAATGGAACCAGATTTAAAGTAAGCAAGTAAACGCTTGCACAAGCAAGTTAAGTGTTTGTTTGGGAAAAGCACCAGTTGGAAATGATCCTCCATGAACAACTTGCTCGGATATGATTCTACTGGCAGTGGATTCACCTTCTGGTACTGCAGCCCTTACTCATGCAATAAGGGTCAGCAGGCTATTGAATTATGGGGACCATCACAAACAAGCCAGCTCGTAGAATCATAGAAACATACAGCACAGAAGGAGGCCTTTCATCTCATCGTGCCTGTGTCAAAGTTGTCACTCAGCATCCATTCCATGTCCATGCAGCAGGGCTGGCTGAATAGCAATCGAGAGTGCTGATTTTTACTCTGCTTAGCCAAGGTGCTCAGGTCAATCATAAAGTCACAAATAACACCCTGGCTGGAATCAGCCAACTCAGCTTGAATCGCACCTCAGCCCTTCCTGGACCTACACCAGGGGGCCCCAAAATACGGCCTACGGGCCAAATGCGGCCCAATTAATTTTTCTGACCGCCCCCACCCCACCCCCCGACAAATGCTTAAAAAAATCAACCACACAGATCAATTTAATAAGTAATAAGGTACAGCCTATGGAAATGGTTATAAGTCTGACCATGCTGTGTGGTGTGCCTATATTAATTTTACATCCTTCATCTGCTACAGAGGAGAAAGCAATCAAGTAATTTCATACTTTTAACCAAAAAAAATTGTCTTGAAATGCATTTTTTAACAAGACTCTTGTTATAAACATAAATCACATTGGAACCCAGTGATTTATGGAAAATATAGCACTCATGACTTCAACACATTTGAGCTATGTGTCCCATGACGCTCAATGGTTTATTTTTACAAATCATCCGCCTCCATGTGTCTCCTTTGTCCTCGCTTGAATCTTAAGGCCTTTAAAATCAATCACCAAGCTGTCATTTTCCGATGACCTGTTCGCGAATAAAAGACCTGCCCCAGTTACTGAGAGATCGCTAGTTAATTGTGCAATTGTAAAACTCAACTTTAAAACTTTAAAAAAAACTTCTGTTCAAAATGAGACCATCCAGCTGCAACTGGTCATCACTGAAAATTCCCCCCTTGCTTTGCTTTTCATTCTTGGTACCTACATGGCAGTTTGTGATCATTATAGCTGTAGGTGTTCCCATGTAGCTGAGCTCCACATAGGTCAAAAGGACAAGCACACACTACAGTGCTAAGGAAGTCTTAATTCCAACATCACTTCACAGTTTTACAGAAGCCCTTTATCAGGAACTGTGCATTTTTCTGGAAGTAAGGAATAGCAAATAATGGCTTGTTTAATAATGCTGCTCTGAAGAGTACTGGGGCATTTTATTGTGTTAAAGTCACTATATAAATGCAAGCTGTTATTGTTGAATCCGTATTGGTAGTAGTAAAATGAAAGAACTTGCATTTATGCAACGCCTTGCACAACCTCAGAATGTCCCAAAGCCAATTAAAGTACTTTTGAAATGTAGCCTGTTGTAATGTAGGAAATGTGGCAGCCAATTTGTGCACAGCAAGCTCCCACAAACAATAATGTCATAATGATCAGATAATCTATTTTAATGACGTTGATTGAGAGATAAATATTGGCCAGGGCACTGGGGATAACTCCCCTGCTCTTCTTTGAAATAGTGCCATGGGATTTTCTATTATATCCACCTGAAAGAGCAATCAGGGTCTCAGTCTATTGTCTCATTCAGAAGATGGCACCTCTGACAGTGCAGCACTCCCTCAGTACTGCAGTGGAGTGTCAGCCTAGATTTTTGAGCTCAAATCTATGGAATGGTACTATGAACATACAACCTTCTGACTCAGAGGCGAGAGTGATACCAACTGAGCTACGGCTGACATTTCAGTACTTATTTTCGATGACCGGGCAAAGAAGGCAATTGCAAGCCCCAAATTATACAAATTAAGATGAAAGAAAGTTCATCTACCTGAAATGTTAACGTGTTTCTCTCTCCACAGATGCTGCCTGACCTGCTGAGTGTTTCCAGCATTTTCTGTTTTATTTTTGACAGAAATTAAGCAATTTTAATAATGAAACTCTTTGTAAAAAAAATGTGAGCTCCAATCTTCATCTGAAGGTGCTGCTGTGCATTTCCATGAGCACTTACTGCCCTTTGGTATCTCACTTAGGTGGTCCTTCATATGTTAGCTTGTGAAGAGATTTGCATTTATATAGCACCTTTCACAACCTCAGGATTTCCCAAAGTTCTTTACAGCCAGTGAAGTACTTTTGAGGTGTAGTCATTGTTGTGTTGTAGGAAACACAGCAACCAATTTGCACACAGCAAGCTCCCACAACAATATGATAAATGACCATATAACCTGTTTTTGTGATGTTGATTAAGGGATAAACATTCACCAGGAGAACTCCCCTTCTCTTCTTCAAAATAGTGCCATGGGATTGGAATCTTTTACTTCCATCTGACAGGCCCTCAGTTTAACATCTCATCAGAAAGACAGCACCTCTGACAGTGCAGCACTCCCTCGGTACTACACTGGAGTGTCAGCCTGGGTGTTTGTGGTTAAGTCCTGGACTGAGACATAAACCAACAACCTTCTGACTCAAAGGCAACAGTGCTATCAACTAAGCCACTGTACAGCACAATAGTTTGGTATTGGAGGGGACATTAGAGCCAGTTCTGTTCTAATTCCACGTCGACTTCCCAATAGCTATCTTCAGAAAGTCAATGTGGAGTGACCAGCAATCAAGAGAAAACCAAGTTGAACATTTTCCTTCCTTTTATTTCCCAATTGTACCGCTTCTGCTGCCACCTCAGCTGAGACTAATATACAGAACTGAGTGTGTTGCGTTTTTTGTCTATATACCTCAATAACACACCAGACAATTACTTACCCAAGCCACTGAAGGAGCAACTGTTTGCTGTTTTATTGAAATGATGATGACGGTGATGTAACTGCATATTATCTGAAGGGCTTAATATATCGAGCTCCAAAATGACTTAAAATACCTGATACTTCAAAAGTCTTCTCCTCAAAGTGCTGACGTACAGTTCTATGGGAACTTATTGCCCTCTGGTAACTCACTTTGAAACAGAAGCTCGACCAAATCTGAATACTAAACTTTATGGTTTATCCCAGTTCAACCTCAGTCACAACCATTTTTTTTCTGAGGAAAATCCATTGAAAACACACTCATTAAGCTGTCTTGGTTTTTATTTTATGGCTGTTGTTGGCTATTTCAAATACAGAACATTCTTTTACTCATTATGTGTTAAATGTTACTTCCTTTTTCCACTTTCTCTCCCCTCTTTTACTGAAGGAAGTGAATCTTACTGGGGTATGATTCCATTGGCACCATTAACCCACCACTACCTGGGCCAAGTGACTATTCCTCAAAAGTCACTCTCCTCAGTGAGTATCAATAGGATTTTTAAAAATTCTTTCTTCTTTCATGGGATGTGGGCGTCTCCAGCATTTGTTGCCCATTCGTAATTTTTTTTTTATTTCCAAAATATACTTTATTCATAAAAATCTGTAAAAAGTACATTGCCAAACAGTTTCAAACAGCACCAAAAAATACAAATATTGCAAGGGAGATCAGTTTCCTTCAATACTATCATGAGTTTCTTCACAACCCTTCCATTTCACAATTGTCATGCCAATTACAGTTTTACATTTACAGCAAATGAAAATATTAACGATACAGTTCGAGGGGTTTCCCATGGATCCAGCCCCTCAGTTCAGCTTGGTGGGGGAACCTTACACTGTGGTCTTTCCCCATTGAGCCTTTGCTGCGGCTGCCCCAAGCTTTAGTGCGTCCCTCAGCACGTAGTCCTGGACCTTGGAATGTGCCAGTCTGCAACATTCGGTGGTGGACAACTCTTTGCGCTGGAAGACCAGCAAGTTTCGGGCAGACCAAAGGGCGTCTTTCACCGAATTGATAGTCCTCCAGCAGCAGTTGATGTTTGTCTCGGTGTGTAATTGCCCTTGACAACTGAGTGGCTTGCTAGGCCATTTCAGAGGGCAGTTAAGAGTCAACCACATTGCTGTGGGACTGGAGTCACATGTAGGTCAGACCAGGTAAGGAGGGCATATTTCCTTCCCTAAAGGACATTAGCGAACCAGATGGGTTTTAATGAAAATCAATGATAGTTTCATGGCACCATTACTGAGACTAGCTTTCAATTCCAGATTTTTATTAATTAATTGAATATAAATTCCACTGGCTGCCATGCTGGGATTTGAACCTGTGTCCCCTGGCCATTAGCCGAGGCCTCTGGATTACTAGGTCAGTGGCATTACCACTACACCACCATCTCCCCTATAATGTTCAACCTTTGTGGGCATCACAGCTGAGTCTGATATCACATGACATCCAGATGCTGAATCCCTGGTGTATATGTAAATCTTTCTCTGTGTCCCAGTGATTCAGTGACATATTCCAGTCTGTCCATCACAGGGCTGATCCGAACTTGATTCCTGAGCCAAACAGTGCATCGTCTTTTAAAGACGCACTGAGAGAGAATGGGAACAGAGAAGAAAACAGATGGTTGACTGGGTACCAATTATGGTCCCATGATTACTCCTTGACCAATTGCAACAATTGTGGTTTCGCATCTTCTTCATGGACCTATATGTTTTCACATAATGAACCAGGACTGTCAGTTCACCCCTTTTAAAAGGACACAGAAACTGCCCAAAGTAGCTGGCACACTTAATGTGTTATAAGCAGCGCCTTTGTTACTGACTCCTATGGTACTGGCAAATTGTTATTTCTATTGCCCGATCTAGGTGGATGTCCCTGATAAGCATGGATGATGTAAGTGATGGGGACTATACTAACAATAACATAAAAGATCCATCTTTCAATTGCCTCCGCACTTTTTTTGAAACATATGTTTCCAGCAGGTCTGGGATACTCACAGCAGGAATCAGCATTGATCCCACTGCATGTATTTGCAGGTTTTTAATTGGGGGAGGGGGAATAACAATGCTATTAGGCAGGAACTGGGGAGCATAAACTGGGAACAGATGTTCTCAGGGAAATGCACAACAGAAATGTGGAGGTTGTTTAGGGAGCACTTGCTGCGACTGCTGGATAGGTTTGTCCTGATGAGGCAGGGAAGGGATGGTAGGGTGAAGGAACCTTGGATGACAAGAGATGTGGAACAGCTCGTCAAGAGGAAGAAGGAAGCTTACTTAAGGTTGAGGAAGCAAGGATCAGACAGGGCTCTAGAGGGTCACAAGGGAGCCAGGAAGGAACTGAAGAATGGACTTAGGAGAGCTAGAAGGGAACATGAAAAAGTCTTGGCGGGTAGGATTAAGGAAAATCCCAAATTTCTATACTTATGTGAGGAACAAGAGGATGGCCAGAGTGAGGGTAGGGCCGATCAGGGATAGTGGAGGGAACTTGTGCCTGGAGTCGAAGGAGGTAGGGGAGATCCTAAATGAATACTTTGCTTCAGTATTCACTAGTGAGAGGGACCTGGTCGTTTGTGAGGACAGCGTGGAACAGGCTGATATGCTCGAACAGGTTGAGGTTAAGAGGGAGGATGTGCTGGAAATTTTGAATGATATGAGGACAGATAAGTCCCCGGGGCCAGACGGGATATACCCAAGGATATTACGGGAAGCGAGGGAAGAGATTGCTGCGCCTTTGGCGATGATCTTTGCGTCTTCATTGTCCACTGGAGTTGTACCGGATGATTGGAGGGTGGCAAATGTTGTTCCCTTGTTCAAGAAAGGGAATAGGGATAACCCTGGGAATTATAGACCAGTCAGTCTTACATCAGTAGTGGGCAAATTATTGGAGAGGATTCTGAGAGACAGGATTTATGATTATTTGGAAAAGCATGGTTTGATTAGAGACAGTCAGCATGGCTTTGTGAGGGGCAGGTCATGCCTCACAAGCCTCATTGAATTCTTTGAAGATGTGACAAAACACATTGATGAAGGAAGAGCAGTGGATGTGGTGTATATGGATTTTAGCAAGGCATTTGATAAGGTTCCCCATGGTAGGCTCATTCAGAAAGTGAGGAGGCATGGGATACAGGGGAAGTTGGCTGTCTGGATACAGAATTGGCTGGCCCATAGAAGACAGAGAGTGGTAGTAGATGGAAAGTATTCAGCATGGAGCTCGGTGACCAGTGGTGTTCCGCAGGGATCTGTTCTGGGACCTCTGCTCTTGGTGATTTTTATAAATGACTTGGATGAGGAAGTGGAAGGTTGGGTTAGCAAGTTTGCTGATGACACGAAGGTTGCTGGAGTTGTGGATAGTGTGGAAGGCTGTTGTAGGTTGCAATGGGACATTGACAGGATGCAGAGCTGGGCTGAGAAGTGGCAGATGGAGTTCAACCTGGAAAAGTGTGAAGTGATTCATTTTGGAAGGTCGAATTTGAATGCAGAATACAGGCTCAAAGACAGGATTCTTGGTAGTGTGGAGGAACAGAGGGATCTTGGGGTTCATGTCCATAGATCGCTCAAAGTTGCCACCCAAGTTGATAGGGTTGTTAAGAAGGCGTATGGTGTGTTGGCTTTCATTAACAGGGGGATTGAGTTTAAGAGCCGCGAGGTTATGCTGCAGCTCTATAAGGCCCTGGTTCGACCACACTTGGAATACTGTGTTCAGTTCTGGTCGCCTCATTATAGGAAGGATGTGGAAGCTTTAGAGAGGGTACAGAGGAGATTTACCAGGATGCTGCCTGGACTGGAGGGCATGTCTTATGAAGAAAGATTGAGGGAGCTAGGGCTTTTCTCATTGGAGCGAAGAAGGATGAGAGGTGACTTGATAGAGGGGTACAAGATGATGAGAGGCATAGATAGAGTGGATAGCCAGAGACTTTTTCCCAGGGTGGAAAGGGCTATCACCAGGGGGCATAATTTTAAGGTGATTGGAGGAAGGTTTAGGGGAGATGTCAGAGGTAGGTTCTTTACACAGAGAGTGGTGGATGCGTGGAATGCGCTGCCAGCGGTGGTAGTAGAAGCAGATACATTAGGGGCATTTAAGCGACTCTTGGATAGGTAGATGGATGATAGTAGAATGAAGGGTAGGTAGTTAGTTTGATCTTAGAGTAGGTTAAAGGTTCGGCACAACATCGTGGGCCAAAGGGCCTGTCCTGTGCTGTACTGTTCTATGTTCTATGTTTGGTGTCATTACACTATTTTGCATCACAATATATGCACAGTGACACACTATGCTTGACTGATAGAAGAGACCATTCAGCCAGCAGCAGCTTATAGGACCCCACAAATAGCAGCCATATATATAAGGTGGTCACTAATAAATCCAGTAGGGAATTCAGGAGAAACATCTTTACCCAGACAGTGGTTCGAATGTGAAACTGGCAACCGCATGGAATAGTTGTGGTGAATAGCATTGATGCCTTCAAGGGGAAGCGAGATAAGTACACGAGGAGAACAAGAATGGAATGATATGTTGAAGTAGGGTGGGAGGACCCTCATATAGATCACAAACATCAGCATGGGCCTGATGGGCTAAATGGCCTGTTTCTGGCTATAAAGTCAAAGTAATTCTCTGTGCACTGTGTTCTCTGTAATAGCAGTGTGGATGTACGTACAACACATGGGCTGCCGCAGTTTAAGAAGGCTGCCCACTGCCACCTTCTCAAGGGAAATTAGGGATGGGAAATAAACATTGGCCTTGCTAGTGATGCCCACATCCCATGAATGAATAAAAAAACATGTAAGTCTGCCCTGCATTTTCCCTATTGTACAGAAGTCGGAACATGGCACAAATGATGGAAGAGCCGCACGCTAGCAGTAGACAGCGTACCATCAAAGTAAATCGGGTATAAGAAAGGCCTTCAAACTCACTCATGTCTGTGGTCTTTTGAGGACAATGGCGTCTTTTCAAACGTACAAATCCCTTTCCATTGGGCCCTTTAACTCAGGCTGAGCTCTCAACTCTAAGCTGTGGTTAGACAAACAAAAGGTCAAATCTGCTCCACAGGAGGGTGGGAGCTAATATTTGTTTGACCTGATAATACTGTAAGTAGCTTCAGGCTACACGATGCTCTGTGGAAATGGCTGTACACAGAGGGGACTCCATGCATCTGTAGGCCCTTTGTGCAGCCTGACCTGCTCCTCCTGTGTGCTGTCATTTCTTTTAAAGGAGATGCTCTCTTTAAGCTTGGGGTTACAGAAAAGGTGAAAAGCAACGTACCATTTATGTCACAACAATAAGCCTCAGACACAAGCAACTTTCAAGCATTTTGATGACACAGCGGCACTTTTCAGTATGGATTACATCATCACTTTCAGTGCAAAGGTTTTTCCAACCACTTTTTGAGCCCTTCTAACTCTTTCAGTGGACTGCTCATAACCTGATAATCACTTAAAGTTCACAATTTTTGATTAAATTTTAACTCTGTTTAAAGCTTAGAAATTGCTATTCATGATATTAGTGTAGTGGTTCTCAAACATTTTTGGTTGTTGGACCCTTTTTCAAATGGATCAGTAACCATGGATCCCCATCTAAATTATAATACTATATAATACCTACAACAGGAAGGTGCTGCATGTAAAGAGTGTTTTTATAACACTTTTAAGAAAACTGACATTTATTTTCGTGCAGCCCTAAGTGGACCATGTGGACCCCAGTATTAGATGAATCCTCAGGTGCAATTTTAACTCTAACAGCCCAGCAGAACCTGAACAGTTAAAAGTGGCCAGGTGACTTACCCACTGAGATCATGACGTCATCAGGCCTTACCTGCAATTTTAACTCTGGCCTGTGCTCTTGTGCTTTTCCCACCAGCTGAAGCCAGTGGGAAGCAGATTCAAAAACAGAAGAGGCCCAAACAAGTACAGTCTCCTTACTTTCTTTCTGGGGGTGGGGGGGGTAGGATAAACAGCAGTGCTCTCCAGGGACCCACAGGAAAAATGTAGGCTGCCCCTGGCCTTGCCTTCCCTCACGAAACCCCCTCCCTGTAGCTTAGCTTGTTGTTGCCGACTGGTCTTTTCACCCTGTCACCCAAAATTCTGCACCTCATCCACAGGACAGCTGTTGCTTCCTGCTCCCCACCTCCGCAACTCCCTGCAGGTGAAGCGCAGGAGTGAAAATCGCATGGCAGCCAAGATCAGGTGTTGGGGTAATGGGGTTAGAGGGGAGCAATTTGACACTCAATTCACCTCACCCACCCAGCCCAATTCTTTCTCCCAGTCAAAGATGAGCCTCTCGCGCTTAAATTTGTCCATGGCCTGTCTTACCTTATCTCTGTAACCTTCTCCAAGCCTACAGCTCTCCAACAACTCTGCATTCCTCAAATTCCAGCCTCTTATTTAACCCTCACTCTCTTCTGCTTGCCTTCAACCATCTAGGCCCTAAGTTCAAGAGCTCCCTTCCTAAAACCTCACCACCGCTCTGTTTTCCTGTTCTCCTTTGAACTGACCTCTTTGGTCATGATTTTAGTCCCCCCTTCTAATAGGGACGATTACTATTAAACTGTCTTAGGATGTTTTTCTATTTTAAAGGTACTATATAAGTCTAAGTTGTTGTTGAACTTGTGATACATTCCTCTGCCTGCTGGTCTAAAACATGCGTTAGCATGTAAGCCTTCATTAAATGAGCAGACAGAGGATTTTTTTTATAATTCCAGATTTATACTGGAAACCTAAAACAAAAATCAGAAAGTCCTGGAAATACAGCGTTTCCGGTGCAGACCCTTCATCGGACTGTGTCCCTGTGGGCTGCGCTTTCCGTTTTCTCCAGGCTCCTCTAATTCCGATGTCCCAAAGGAGTTTACAATCAGTTAAGTACTTTGGAAGAGTAGTCATTGTTATAATATCGGAAGCACAGCAGCCAATTTTCACACAGCAAGCTCCCATGCTTTAGATGTTGTTTGAGGGATAAATATTGGCCAGGAATCGGGGAAGAATCACCCTGCTCGTCTTCAAAATAGTGCTATGGGATCTTTCACATCCATCCAAAAGGGTAGATGTGACCTTGACTTAACATCTAATTCGAAACACGACACGTTCAACATTGCTGCACTCTCTGTCAGTACTGAACTCCATCAGCATTGCACTGGACTGTCAGTGTAGATTTTGTGCTCAAGTCCTGGATTGGGACTTGAATCCACAATCTTGTGGCTCAGACGTGCGAGTGCTACCCACTGAGTGACTTGGAATAGTTGATTTGGGGGGATCGGGGGGGTCAACTCAGCCCCAGCATCTGCTGACTAGAGATTAAAGCAAGACCTGTTTCAATTGCTATCCATTAACATCTGCTGAAGAGTGCTGACGTAGGCATTGCTGAGGATAGGCTTAGCTGTTATACCCTGATAAAAGTCAGTTAGCCTGCCAAAACTGATAGTCTAGGATCACACAATGAGAATGGGCAGTTAGGTGATGTACTAGAACCAGGGCAGCCAGCAACCATGGAACTGAACCTGCCATGTCACAAAAGAAGGAAAGAAAATTGTCAGCTGGCAAAAAAATTGACTGTCAGTCATTTCTTAAAACAGCTATTCTAACCTTACAAAAAAAACTGTTCTAATATGGACACTTTGGGTCTCAACAAAATTCAAGCATTTTTTTTCAATTCATCTTCTTTATTTTTTTTTATTTCCAAAATATACTTTATTCATAAAAATCTGTAAAAATTACATTCCCAAACAGTTTAAAACAGCATCAAGTCAAAAAATACAAACAGTGCAAAGATGATCAGTTTCCTTCTATACAATCATGAGTTGCCTCACAACCCTTCCATTTCATTGTCATGCCATATACATTTTTACATTTACAGCACACAAAATTTTCCCGATACAGTTCGAGGGGTTTCCCATGGGTCCAGCCCCTCAGTTCAGCTTGGTGGGGGGACCATACACTGTGGTCTTTCCCCATTGAGCCTTTGCTGCGGCTGCCCCAAGCTTTAGTGCATCCCTCAGCACGTAGTCCTGGACCTTGGAATGTGCCAGTCTGCAACATTCGGTGGTGGACAACTCTTTGCGCTGGAAGACCAGCAAGTTTCGGGCAGACCAAAGGGCATCTTTCACCGAATTGATAGTCCTCCAGCAGCAGTTGATTTTTGTCTCGGTGTGCGTCCCTGGGAACAGCCCGTAGAGCACAGACTCCTGTGTTACAGAGCTGCTTGGGATGAACCTCGACAAAAACCACTGCATCTCTTTCCACACCTGCTTTGCAAAGACACATTCCAGGAGGAGGTGGGCAACCGTCTCTTCCCCACCACAGCCACTGCGGGGGCATTGTGTGGAGGGGGCGAGACTTCGGGTGTGCATGAAGGATCTGCCGGGGGGGGCCCTTCTCACCACCAGCCAAGCTACGTCTTGGTGCTTGTTTGAAAGTTCTGGTGATGAGGCATTCTGCCAAATGACTTTGACGGTCTGCTCGGGGAACCATCCGACAGGATCCACCGTCTCCTTTTCCCGTAGGGCCTTGAGGACATTCCGTGCAGACCAATTCATCTTCTTTATGTCATTGTCATAAAGTGTTGCCCAGACAGTAATGTAATGTTCATGCTGTCCTGGCGGTCCCTTTGTTCATACCCACCTACAGGTTAATGAAAGGGTTAAGCTGTTGCGAAGTGCTTCAGGAAGCCTGCTGGCCCCAGGGTACAGTGAGAGCAGGAAGGGAGTCATTAGCTGTAAACTGACATGGTATTACTTCCTTCTGGATTACTGTTTAAGGAGGACAGGAATTTGAGCCCTGTCACTACCCCAGCAAAGTAATTTGGCAAGCATGTGTCAGCACTGACAGCAAAGAAGCCTTTGTGGTTTTAGCGAGCTGCCGTACATTGACAGTCATATATTTATACGTCTGGTCAAGATCTATATTTTACAATTTGGAAATTCTGGCCTTCCGCTTCTTTCAACTACTGTCATTTAGATGTCACCTAATGTAATAGGAATCTATGAGCTGTGGGCCTCCATCTTCGGGCTTGATGAGTCTGGGTTGCTTCCGGGAATTATAAAAAACAACATTGAAAATGTGCCAATAGAAGTCTCCTTATGGGTCATTGCGCAAGTAGGCCAAGTGAACAGGTGTCACAGAGCCATAAAGACCAAGAGCTCTTTTATTGAGCGAGGTCATAATGATAAATACAATGGAATATGAAGATATTTGCATTGGATCAGTAGACTTTGGGGCTAGGACCCAATGTGGCCTACTTCCCACATGTGATATTGCTAATCAGAAAATACTTGCTGTTAACATTTGCTCACTTAATGATATGGGATTAACAGCATTCAATGATCTCCACAACTGAAGAGAGAAATCTCCACAACTTGACTAAAACTCCCAATTATTAAGCAGAAGATCCATTCAACCTATGTAACTTTGCATCTTCTGAATGTTACTGAGCTCTTGCATAATGTGCCATAAACATTGGAGTAATTTTGACTTTGGCCGGTAGCATTAAACAGGCAATAATGGATTGATGCCTGTTATCTTTCTTTACTGATTTTCCTTTTTATTGTCTTCAATGGAAAGGAAATGCAGGGAGGTTTTATAATGATTGTCCAATTCATTATTGCCTGTTTTATACTAGCACAAGAGTTAAAATTAGCCTCTTTATCTTTAAAACAGGGTTTAATTCAACTATTCAGGTCAGGTTGGGCCTTTGTACAGTCAACACAATTTCTTATCCACAATATGTCTTCATCCATTATGTTCTTTACAAAATAGTAGAATTTTACCCAGACACATTGAGCTGATTTCTACCAATTCTCCAATTGGAGCCCTGAGTTCAATGGGTTTGCATTGCTTCGGATCAAACTGAATCAGAGCTATTCAACTAAACATTATCACTCAGTCACAGATCCTGCAATTGACATAAAATCTGCAGTTTCCATCGAACTTGTAAGTTTACCCGGAGACAATGTGGGTTGGAATATAACAAATGATATAATTTTTAACTAATTGACAACACAACCATGTTTCAAAGCAGTGCAAGGGCCTGAAACTGCTGGATAGGATTGATTATTTATTGCATTTTTTTGGACATGTTCGACTGGAATATTGAATGACGCTTAGCAAAGTGGCCACTAGAGGGGACTTGAGCGATGTTGCTGAATCTGAGAAAACCTTATTGTCCACACAGGGGGCTGGATTTTAACAAGCCCTCGACGTTGTGATCCGTGGCGGTGGGTGGCGGGGATCCTGAAGATGGCTCCAGATGAGGCATGCCACGGATCTCGATGCCAGCAGGGCCTGGCCTAATCCTCTGGACTCCATGGCAGCTCCCCCTGCCACTGGGCGACGGGACCACAATTTAAATATGCAAATCAATGAAATTAATACATTTAAATACACTTACCTCCGATCTTGAGGGCCCACTGCGATCTTCGGCACTGCGGCCAGCACTCCCGTACCTTCAGATCCTCATCCAGAGAAATGCAATGCCACACTGGTGGGGAGAGGGGAAGGAGGTAAGTTTGTCAATGCAGGGTGCGGGGGGGGGGGGGGTGGTGGGTGGTGTGAGCAGGGTCAAAGACACGTAATGGGTGTAGGGGATGGTGGGAAGGGTTGAACCTTAAACTTTGTGCAGTTTGTGGGGGAAAGGTCAGGTGTAAAAGGTAAATGCTTTGGGGGCAAAGGACAAATAGTTATTGTAATTGTTTTTGTGGGGGGTGGGAAGGGGGCATAAGAAATTTATTTAATTTTGGGGGATCTCTCTTTAAAAATGGCGCCACATCTGCACACAGGCAGCTGACGCCATTGCCGTGATTGGGGGGTAAGCCACCCTGGCTATTTAAATGAGCCACCACGCTTAAGATCGTGTGACAGGAGCAGGGCCACCATTTTTTGAGCTCACTGGCGAGATCGGTGGTGGGCTCTTAAAATCCAGCCCAGGATGTCACGAGAAAGCCTGATTTGAGTCCTCATTCACAATCTACACAGTTGTAATTTTCCAGCAGGAATGACTGGATAGTAAACAGGAAAAAGAACCCTGGCTGACTTATCCCCATCCTAGCCCAGGGGTGCTGAGGCCAATTGTAGCATTTCTGCTGGGATCAGTTGGCTCCATCCAGATGCATCAAGCCTTGGCCCTTCCAATCTACATAGTTCAGTGGCTCAGTGCTGCATTAAGTACCTGTACCCACTGACCTTTTACTGGAATTTTTCGAGGAACTTAACTCAAGTTTTTCCTATATTCTGGACAATATTTGCTGGGTTTTGTTTGCTCTAATCCTTATCTTCTGCATGTTTTTCATGTCTTGCATAGACCACATGCAGTGCAGCCTATTTAAGAGTTAGAGCAGGCTCATTTCAGACAAGAAATTGACAGGACACAGCTACGTGAAAGAGCAGGAGAATGGGACTAAGTGGATATCTGTCAGAGAGCTGGAACAGCACCGATGGGCCGAATTGTCCCCACTGCTGTAAATTTCTATCATCCTACCTGCCTCAGCACTTCCCGTGGGCCAGTGACAATATTTACTTTAGTACCTCTGGGTTTGCAGCAGACTAGTTTCAAGTAACCTCTAGTGTACTAGTGCACTGCCTATTAGTTATTTTCATGCACTACTTACTTTCTATTTCCCAGGTGAGGTACCTGTCACTTACACTTACTGACCATACTTCAAAGGTTATTCATTGGCTGTGACATCCTGAGGTCTTGAAAGGTATTACATAAATGCAAATTTTTTCTTTCTTTTCTCCATCATTCATGATTCATGCTTGATGTTTTTAGACATTACAAAATCAAGGCTGACACTGCAGTAGTGAGGGAGGGTTGCACTGTCAGAGGCGCCATCTTTTGGATGAGATATTAAACCTAGGCCTCATCTGCCCTCTCAGGTGGACGTAAAAGGATCCCATGGCTTTATGTCAAAGAAGAGTTGAGGATCTCTCCCCGGCCAACATTCATACTTCAACCAACATCTCTAAAATATGTTATCTGGTCATTTATCACATTGCTGTTTGTGGGAGTTTGCTGTGTGCAAATTGGCTGCCACATTTCCTACCTCACAACAGCGGCTGCACTTCAAAAGTACTTCATTGGCTGTAAAGCGCTTTGGGACATCCTGCAGTCATGAAAGGAGCTATATAAATGTAAGCTCTTTATTATTTTCACCTTGCACAGGTATTATCCTGGATGATGAATATAAAAGAACTAATCAGAAGTGGAAGACATGCAGTCTGATCCCATTTTTATCTATCATCTATGCTTCCACTAGATGTCTTAGACTGCAGAGTGCACCTGCTAGCTGATTTTTCACATCCCCAGCCCAGAGACTGTAAAGCCAATCGCAATACCCTTTTGTTACACTGGCTCATGCAACATAGATGGAGGACAAACTTGAGGTCCTTTTGATGTAACACATAGTGCATTTACTTATAGAGCCACTAAAGCAAAAATACATTTCTTAATTACTATTACTACTGTAAAAATAATAATAAGCCTTAAAAGGGAATTGGATAAATAAGTGAAGGTGAAAATAAATTGCAGGGATATTGGACAAGAGTGGATGAGTGAGAGTAACTGGTTACTCTTTGGCATAGATTCGATGGGCTGAATGACCTATGGCCTCTGTCTGTGCTGTACTAGTCTGTGATTCTATAATCCAGTGTTATTTTGGGATGTAAATGCTATTATTGTCCCCAAAGAGTTAAGATGCATGAGAGTCACTGTGAGAAAGAGACTTTCATCTCTTCAGAGTGGTTTGGATTTGAGCCGAGGTCCCAGAGGTAATGGACAATATTCAAACATATTGTACTACCCAGTCCCACATCAGAGAGTGAGGAGACCTCTATCCCTTCCATCTGGGCTGTTTTTGACCTCAGCTCCCAGATGTAGAAGGACAATGTTCCAAAAAGAAACTGTCGCACTGTTCTCCAGCAAACATCTGGCTGCAATCTCTGTGTGATAGGCCAGCATAGGGATAGATTGAGAGGCAAACGTCAAACAGAAGAGACAATAAAAATGTTCAGTAAAGTAATCTTTACGGCAAAGTTACAAATATTGCATGAGTAAAGTGAATTTCATGAATAATGGTCAGAAAGCTTTTTGATGCAACAAAATCAAATGAAAATCTAGTGAATTGCAGAATGCTGTCATGGAGCCATATGTTTCTCTAATTCTGCTTTATAGCATTCAGCAATAGAATGTTCCAGAATGTCCCATTTTTGCAGATGTTCCACACAAACTGTGCGTGTGTTGAAATCATCAAAGGATACACAGTATTTAAAGGATTATTCATTGTATCATCATCATTTGCCCTCCAGGCAATAATAGTGTGTTAACAGTTTGTGAAATATTTCCGAAAACACAACACAAATTATGGTTTCAGTAGTTCAGCAAATGAAACTTCAGAAGAATTCCAACAGAGCAGAAGGGTACAATTACACAGATGAACCTGGGAAATTTTTAATCTTTGTGAATGTACTGAAAATATCAGCAGTTACAGATTCCTTGCTACGAGCTATTCTGATGGCTTGACAAATTTGTCTTGTAAGTAGCTAAGCCATCTGAAGATCTGAAAGGTCCTATGTTTGATCTCCAGTCTGATCTCACCCAGGGCAGTGCTAGAAGATGTTCCAATTGGTTACAGTGCCCTTGGTGTTAAGAATGGTAAATATACTGTCCACTTTGGGCCCGTAAGGTTTAGTTAACAAGCTGGTTTTAACAAATGAGCCATCGGAAGAGGCCCTAAGCTCGCACATTTAAAGACTGGCTGTTTGGGAAACATTCTGGAGGGAATATATTGCAGTATGAGCCAGCAACTTCAGAGAGAAGACTGAAGTCTAGGGAAATTTTACAAATGCCAGTCTAACAATCAGTAGTATAGTTATTGTGATACAGGACTAGTAACCCAGAAGCCTAATGACCTGGACACATGAGTTCAATTGCCACCACGAAAGCTGGGGAAATTAAATTCATTTAATTATAAATAAAATCTGGAATAAAAAGATAGTATCAGTAATGGTGACCATGAAACTACTGGATTGTTGTAAAAAAAACCCAACTGGTTCGTTAGTGTCCTTTAGGGAAGGAAATCTGCCGCCCTTACCTTGTTTAGCCGATATGTAACTCCAGACCCACAGCAGCGTGGTTGACTTTTAACTGCCCTCTGAAATTGCCTCGCAAGCCACTCAGTTGTATTCAAGAGAGCAGCTCACCATAACCTTCTCCATGGTAATTAAGAGTGGGCAATAAATGCTAGCCTTACCACGATGCCTACATCCCATGAATGAATTTTTTAAAACTGCCTGGAGTTAAAGTATACAGTTATCACAAAACCTATTCTTCGTAGGCAGTCCCTCGGGAACAAGGATGTCTTTATTACACTCCAGGGTTGTGGGTCCTTAGGTGACTGAATAGTCCAATACTGGATCCGCACACTCTGCCACAGGTGGGGCAGGTGGTGTTTGGTGAGGCGAGTGGATGGGATGCTCGAATTTCCGAACACTCCCTCCGCTGTTTGCACTTGGTCGCTGCCTGGGCATGTCAACGTTGCTCGAAATGGTTGGCACCTTCGCAGATGCTTCTTCTCTGTTTTGGTTGGTCTCAGGCAAGCGATTCTCACAAATCAGTGTAGATGTCACATTTTTTCAGTGCGGCTTTAAGGACATCCTTGTAGCGTTTCATCTGTCCTCCTAGTAGCCTCTTGCCGTGACGGAGCTCAGAGTAGAAAGCTTGTTTTGGGAGTCTTGTGTCAGGCATGCGGATGATGTGGCCCGCCCAACGTAACTGACTAGCCATGACCAGTGTCTCGATACTGGGGATGTTGGCCTGAGAGAGGACACTGATACTGGAGCGCCTGTCCTGCCACTGAATTTGCAGGATCTTGCGGCGGTACCGCTGGTGATATTTCTCCAGGGCTTTTAGATGTCTGCTGTACAGTGTCCATGTTTCTGATGCATACAGGAAGGCAGGTAACACTGCGGTCCTGTCAACCATGAGCTTGGTGCCAGATTTGACGTCTTCGTTGTCAAACGCTCTTTTCCTCAGACGACCGAAGTCTGCGCTGGCACACTGGAGGCTGCGTTTCATCGTCAATGTCTGCCCTTGCTGAGAGGAGGCTCCCAAGGTGTGAGAAGTGAGCGGGCACTGGATTTCAAAGGTTATAACTAGAAGCTTGGACAATCTTCAGAATAGTACATAACAACAGTGTGCCCCTCTTAAAACTTAATTATAAGAAAGAACTTATATTTATATAGTACCTTTCACAACCTCAGGACATTCCAAAGCACTTTACAATCAATTAAGTCATGTAACACAGGAAATGAGGCAGCCAATTTGTACACAGCAAAGTCCCACAAACTGCAATGTGATAACGTGCTTTAGTGATCTTGGTTGCAGAATAAATATTTTCCTGGATACTGGGAGAATTCTTCTGTTGTTCTTCAAGATAACGTCCAGGGATCTTTTAAGTCCACACAAAATGGCAGACACGGCCTCTGTTTAACATTTCATTCAAGAGACTGCATCTCTGATAGTGCAACACTCTCAGGACTGCACTGAAGTGTCAGCCTAGATTTTGCGCACAAGTCTCTGTACTGGGACTTGAACTTCAGACTCCGAGGCAAGAGTACACCACCTCACTCACTGAATCATCTAGGTACGTTATCAGGACTCAAACAAACCATTCCCATCTCATTTCTTCCTTGGTGTCAAGCAAGTCTCCTTTAATTCCCTTTGAGTTTGGTCTCATTCATTATGTTGGGTGGCAATTTATTCTGTAAGTGAGACTGCCTGTAGTTACTCACCAAGTTACATTTAGTTTGTGTTTTTTTTTGAGATTATAATCCTATATAAACAAACCCTTTCTCCACAATGCTTTAATTTAATTTAATTGGTATTCTGACTATCCCTCACTAAAATAGACATTCCTTTCTAAAAAGCAGACCAATCCTTTCCACCACATTCTGTGTTAGGGCCTGTGAAGAATTATCAGGCCTCCTTTATAAATATTTTCCATGATGCACTACGATTGTAGTTAAGAATGTTAGAAGCTTGGTTCCCAGGATAGTTCTGTGCCTTTACCTAGTGAGCAGTCAGACCACGTTCAATCTCTGGTCTGTGCTGTGTGACGGAAATTACACCTGTCAAATGGAAACATATTAATTTTGTCGGTAGGAACACTACTTGAACCTTTTTTACTGGACATTGCACAGAACTTGTTTTTTATTTAAAAAAAAGAACTGAGCAGCTGAAAACATGGTTGTACATTTGCATTCTGAGAGACAGTTGAATAGAGAGACAATGGAAGTGCTCACTGATTCAATTAACAAAATTGGTCTGGGCAACACTAATGATCCACATTTTGTCTGTGTAACAGCCATCACCAACCACCAGCCACTACCCCCACCCCACGCACCGCAGTCCCCCTCCCCACCCACCCCCACCATCGAGTGTCTGGGAAACTCTGAAGTCCAGCAACCCTCCAAGAAGTTGCTATTTCAAACAAAGAGATGGTCACATGACTTACCTGCTAGCCAGTCTGGGAACTGTTTGAATTGTGCCACATAGAAAGGTAACAGACTGAAATTTGAAGACAAAAGAGAAGGAAGGTCTCTCCCTGTCTCTCTCTCCAGCAAAGTCCCAGGGACCCATGGTAGCAGCTTAAGCCTCAAGACAGAGCACCTCTTCAGCCTTCTGGTATCAGAGAAGCAAGTTGGATATTGTGCACTGGGCCCCAGCGAGAACTCCAAGACTTCAACTTTTATTAAGGGCATTTCCACCCAGTAGCTGAATTCCCTCTATTACAAACCACCCCTTAATTCCTACTTCCCCTCTGTATCTATTTGTGTGTGTGTTTCTCTCGTATGCATGCTAGTGTGGTTGCATCACATATTTTAGTAATTTTAACCGAGTTAGAGTGATAAGGCTAATAAACTTACATCTTTCTTGTTTAAACTTAAGAAAACCTGTCTGATTGGTTCATTTGCAATTACAATTAGAGTGCAGTGAGCAAAGGGTTTACTGAGGGTGTAAGCTAAAAGCACAGTGTTTTACAAGATAAACCCTGTCATGGCCAAACCAGGAAAGGGGCAAGAGGGGGGCCTGAGATCCCTTCCTCACCTGGTCATAACAGTTGAGAGCACTGACCTTGGCAGGATGGTAGCAGTGTGCTCTAATTGAGGGTAACATCCTGGGATAGGGTAGAGATAATCACCCATGGTTGCCATTCTGGATTACTGCCCTGTGACTGCTGCAAGGACATGCATGTGGGCATTGGACAGGGACAGCTTTGATTTCAGCTGTGACAACAACAACAACTCCCATTTATATAGTGCCTTTATCATAGTAAAATGTCCCAAGGTGCTTCACAGGAGGGCTATCAGATAAAATTTGCCACTGAGCCAAAGAAGGAGATATTAGGGCAGTTGACTGAAAGCTTGGTCAAAAAGGTAGGTTTTAAAGAGCATGATGCCTGACAAAGTAAAATAGTTTGCTCATATTGACTATCAAGGCTCATATATACATAACAGTCAATTGGGGAAGGTGCCTCAGGGTGACTAGCACTCATCAAACTGCAATCCAAGGAGTCACCACCTTCAAGAGAGAGGAAGAAGTGATGTCACATAAGGATGGATATTTGGAGCTTCTTCAACCCCGCTGCACTGCAGAATCTTAAGGTCCAAACTGCCATGACACTACAATGCTATTGGATCCTGGAAACTGAGTTTGTTTGGACTATGGAGTGCAGCCAATAGAGGTTGACCAGTAGTCAGCTCCAGTTGTATAAAAGCTTCTCTAGAGAGTTGGAAAGAATTTAAAAGGCATCAAGAAACATGCAAATTTACAGAAACGGGATAATCTAAAGGTGCCAAGTATTCAAGGTGTGAACACAATTCAGCAGTCAGCATTTGTTTTAGCACTTGGATTTATTGCCCGACAGAACAGGCACTGGTGTGAAACCAGCACCACAATCCTGACAACAGTATATTCACACCTTCCTCACATTAGAGTTGAGAAGAGAAAAAATTGAAATCTCGAAACAGTTTAGCACTAAATGGGTTATATATTAACATTTGTTGTGGGCCCCATTTTGGGGTTAGAGCTGCTCTGATCAACACCATAAATGTCTTTGAAAAGAATAGCTATAACACAGTGGTGATCGGCACAATTCATGACTTGCAGTGTCCAAATAGGTTAAAAAATTGATCAGTTATGATGATTCGGAGTTGATATTCTGCTACCACCATGATTTTATTTATTTACCGATACAGCACTGAAACAGGCCCTTCGGCCTACCAAGTCTGTGCCGACCAACTACCACCCATTTATACTAATCCTACATTAACCCCATATTCTCTACCACATCCCCACCATTCTCCTACCACCTACCTACACTAGGGGCAATTTACAATGGCCAATTTACCTATCAACCTGCAAGTCTTTGGCTGTGGGAGGAAACCAGAGCACCTGGCGGAAACCCACGCAGACACAGGGAGAACTTACAAACTCCGCACAGGCAGTACCCAGAAGTGAACCTGGGTCGCTGGAGCTGTGAGGCTGCAGTGCTAACCACTGCGCCACTGTGATATTTCAGTCTGGTTTCTGATCAACCCCAACACCAATGGAGAAAAGAGGTGGTGGCAGAAACAGAGGTTTTAAAAAAGCTCCTGTGCATACCCAATTACTCACTGTGTAAATGCCCCACTTTGTGTGGTATTGACCTATACAGATTAGGAAAATCGCAGGTTCAATCCCTAGTCATTCTCAATTGGATTTGGCAATGAGGCACTACAACTGACCTCAGTATGCTCTAGACTAAGGCGGGAGGAAAATATTCCTTCCGATCACTCTCTGATGAGACCCACTGGAAAATGTGAGTGTGGACAAAAGGCGAGGACAGACTTTGGCTTGGATGTGATGCCCCCTATAGTTGTCTAGCCTGTTCATACTAACTTGAATAACTTAACTTGTCAAAGTTTATGGGTGGGAAAAGATAAGCTGGTCCATCAAGCCTGCCCCACACCATGATAGCCAGAACGTCATGACTAGACACTTCCTCCTTCCCCTGCCCACAGACAGGTAATCTCCCAAGAGAGGCAAAAAAAACAGAGAAAACACCCAGACCTAATATAAAAAATACACTGGAAAATCCCTCTCCAAACACCTCAAATGATCAAAACCAGTCCAGGAAATCACATGGTCCACACATATCTGTAGAAACATACAACAGCGTTAGGTAACTTTTTTAGAAGAGGGAAGTAAAAGTGCTTCTACTTTGCTTCAAAGGCACTGACTTGCAAAACACATGTCACGCAATCGACGTCACTCGCCAATATAAACATAATGGCTCCAGGTGACGGATACCAGCAAAGACATATTTTTAAAAACAAAGGGCTGAATTTACTGAGCCTGTTGCAGGTCCTGGCAGTTGACCCTGATATGGCCAATGTCCCCTTTAGTTACATGGACGGCCAGCCCACCGCGATCATGCAGCAGGTGGCCAATTATAATAATGGAGGCGCAGGGCTCAACCAACCACACAGCGGGGACAGGATGCGAGACGTTGAATACAATGTTGGATGACTCCAGAGCAGGGGCTGGCGCCATATTTAAAGCCCTGCCAACCCTGCTTGTATCGCTGCCTTGGACTGATTAGAAGCGATCTCTGGTGAAGCCTTTTGCTGTTGTGACTCCTCGACTCCCCCCAACCCCCCCAACCCTGCCCCCCCGGAATGGACACCGCAGGATGGCAGAGGCAAAACCCCAAGGTTTAGTGATGCCTCCCTCGAGATTCTCCTCCAGGCTGCAAGGGAAAGGCGGGAGGTCCTCTTCCCTAGCAATGGCAAGAAGAGGTCCCTCCGCCTGACCAAGAAAGCCTGGATGGAGATTGCAGTGGAGGTTAGCAGCCGTGGGGTCACCCTCCCTGGACATGGGTATAGTGCCGTAAGAGGGTCAACAACCTCCTTCTTTCTGTCAAGGTGACTGCTCCATATCTCTCCCCGTTTTAGGGATTGCAAGAGGCTATGCAGAAGGAAGCGGGACATGGGAGGGAGGTACCACCAAGGCGCTGACAGAGGGAGTTAGGTATCGCACACCGCCATTAACTCTTCTGAGAGCAGACTGTAGCATGAGCTATATAGGATACCCTCGTAGGGGACGAGGGGCTGCCACTAGCAGAACTCTCATGTTGATTTCTCTGCGAAGTATGACTTCCCCCCTCTTTCCACTTGCAGGGCAAGACGGCCCATAACAGCAGAGAAACATTGTAGACTGGCGGAGAAATACCAGATCTTCAGCCTATCTCCATAGCTGAGCAGGAGGCACTTGAATTAGCATGGACCCAGGGCAGCCACTCAATAGCTGATGGAGAGACTAGAGTCTCCATGCAAGAAAGTGAGGATTGACTTCCATCGACATACAATTCACTTCTGGAAACCCACACCATACATGGTTGGCATGACGAGATCTGCACATCCTAACGCACACATTTGTGTTCTCTCAAGCAGGTCGGAACCCTTAGGAGACTCCAGCAGAAGGGGGATATAATTCCACCTTTGAGGAGGAACAGTAGTCAGAGGATGCACCATCACCTGACTTGCCTGCACCTTCCACCAGACTTTCACCTCGGTGGGTTTCCATCGGCTGCAGAATCAGGGTCACAAGCTGGTGAGCGCACCACATACGCACCCGAGCAGCTGGCTGAGGATGAGGCGGCTGAGGCTTCTGACAGTCAGAGGACATAGGTGGTCAGGCCCATGCTGAGTCCCAGGCTGATGATGAGCCTCTGCTGTCGACAGCACAGGGCATGCTGGGGTTGCAGAGAGGGGTAAGGCAACATCTGGCAGATAGGCAATTCGTAGCCATAAGCAGACGATGGAGGATTCCATCCATGCCATGAATGCTGCCATGTCTCAAGCATGTGAGCGCATGGCTTCCTCCATCGAGAGGTTGGTGACCCTCATGGAAAGTTAGATCCCAGAAATGAGCACAGACCTGCACACCATCTCCAAGGCCATGAGCTCAATGCAGCAGTGGCAAGACAAGAGAAGGATGAGGCCCCTGCAGTTTTCTCCAGCTCCTCACCCTTCTCTGGTCAGCAGGGAGGTTCAAGTGAGCCTTGAAAAGGAGGAGAGGCTTACCGCCACAGCTGGGGGCTCCCCTCAGGCACTCTGAGTGTGAACAGCGGCTCCTCAGCCCCTCTGTCAGTGAGTCCAGCTCCAGTCACCGCAACACCTGAAGAGAATCCTGCACCTCTACAGGAAAGCTTCAGGCAGCTGGGGTCCTCCAGGCCTCAGGCAGCCAGAGCTTGGCTGTCAAAGTCATCTCAGGCCAAGGGACAGCTTGATCAACAGCCTGCTTCCAGCCCAGCTGCTAGCGCAGGGGTCATACCTCGTAGCAGCACTCAAAAACATATAAAGAAAACCGCCTAGAGACACTTGGGGTTTCAAGAGTGTTTGAACTTTGACATATATTTTCTCATATAAAATTATTTTGTTTTTGAAATTAACTTTCATTGTGTAAAAGTGATTATTCTATCATGCCTTACTGGTTAGCTGCTGACTTCACCCTTCCCTCTTAGTGAATCCCAGTGTAGGCACAGCCCTCATTTGAATAGGGTCTCCCATGTGCCATAGCATATGGTTCAGCTGGGCACTAGGCACGGAGAACAAATAGAAAGGAGGCGACAGACTGCATGCATGAAGATGAGTCTTTATTGATTTTACTCTGGGTGGCCATCATGGTGGCTGGAAGCGGGTAAGTATGAGATTGTTGAAATATAAGATCCTTGCTCAATGAGCCTGAACCTCCAGTGCTGCTTGCTCATCACCTTCCTGTGCGTCCTCCACATTGGTGGAGGAGTGTCGTTCAATCATGTCCTCATCACGCAAGGCCTTCCCATTCTGCAGTGTTAGATTGTGCAGAGCACAGCATACCAGAATGATACACAAAAACTTTACGGGGGCATACTACAGGGCTCCACCGGATCGATCTAGGCAATGGAATCCCATCTTCAGCGCCCAATGCTCTGCTTAATGTCATTCAGGTGGAGCCGTAGCAAGTGTTGTACCTCTCCTCCGCTGCAGTGCGAGAGTTCCCCACAGGCATCAGTAGCCATGTCTTCAATGGGTAGCCCTTGTCTCCAAGAATCCATCCCTGAAGGCAAGCGGGAGGCCTGAAAAGCTGTGGCGCCTGGGACTGCTGAAATGTGTAGGCGTCGTGGCTGCTTCCCGGGAAGCGGGCACACATCTGAAGGAAACACTTTTGGTGGCCGCAGACTAGTTGAACCTTGATGCAATGGAAGCCCTTCCTGTTGATGAAGGCGGCTGTCAGATTGGTAGGAGCCTTGATGGCCACATGTGTGCAATCTATCACACCTTGCACCTGGGGAATTACAGCAATGGTCCCGAAACCGATTTCCTCTCATCCTGACTGTCAGGGTCGGTCCGGAACCACGCACTGTCTTGAACATAACATTGGTCACCTCCTTGATGCAGCAGTGGGCTACTGCCTGACTGCCTGGGAGACCCCACATATGTCCCTAGTGGATCCTTGGAATGATCCAGATGCGTAAAAGTTGAATGCCACGTTGAGCTTCAAAGTCACTGGCATAGTATGACCACCAAATCCCATAGGCTGCAACTCATCCTGCAGTATGGCGCATAAGTTGGTGACGTCCTCCCTGACAGCTGTCGTCTTTGCTGACGCTGCCGCCCAGACATTTTAAGGTAGCTGATCGAGTCTGGTATACTCCCTGGCACAGGTGGGCCCTTGTTGGCAGGGCCGGCTGCTGCTCTCACGCAGGCACAGCTGCCTCCTGACCCTCCCTCTATCAGAGGTGCCACATCATGCCACGGGGATCCAAAGAGACAGGGTGTATGAGACCCATGCCAGGTGAACAGGGGACCCCCAGAGTGTGGCTAGTTCAGAGATGACCCAGCCTTGGCAGCTGTGCCTTTGCTATTTAACCCAGCAGTCTCCCTGATGGCCCTCAGTGCCTACACTTGCTGATAGCCGACCCTCTCATCCAGCAGAATGAACACCCAACAGTTTGGCCACCCAATACAGCCACCAAAGACAAGCCTCCCCCCCTTGCAGACCACCCAAAACCAAGCTCACCCAATACTCCTACCCGAGACCCTGCTCTCCCAGTACTCCTACCCGAGACCCAACTCACCCAGTACTCCCACCCGAGACCCAACTCACTCGGTACTGCCACCCGAGACCCTGCTCACCCGATACTCCCACCCGAGACCCAACTCACTCGGTACTGCCACCTGAGACCCTGCTCACCCGGTACTCCCACCCGAGACCCAACTCACTCGGTACTGCCACCCGAGACCCTGCTCACCCGATACTCCCACCCGAAACCCAACTCACTCGGTACTCCCACCCGAGACCCAACTCACTCGGTACTCCCACCCGAGACCCAACTCACTCGGTACTCCCACCCGATACCCAACTCACTCGGTACTGTCACCTGAGACCCTGCTCACCCGGTACTCCCACCCGAGACCCAACTCACTCGGTACTCCCACCCGAGACCCTGCTCACCCAGTACTCCTACCTGAGACCCTGCTCAACCAGTACTCCCACCCGAGATCCTGCTCAGGCGGCGGACCCACCCAAAACCCAGCCCATCCGTGCAGAGTGCACAGCACTGTTAAACGACAATGGCCGTCACTGCCCCCCTCTTCCCCTTTACAGTGCTGGTCATAGCTGCCTACTCATTGCAGCACTGAGGCCTCACCTTGGTGCTGCCAGCATTCAATGGCCAGGGATCTGAAGGCACATGAGGGCCACCTGTTGTCCAATTAATACCAACCCTCCATTGAATCACTTACAATTACATGCTAATGTATTAGAACTATGTATTCTGCAATTTAAATTGCACTCCCGTCACGTCGGAGTGGCAACACTGCCTTGGTGCTTTCCTGACACTGACTAAATCCAGAACTGATGTCACAATGTCAGATTTCCTGGCGGATGCATCCAACACGAATCTCCAGCCTCCCTCCCCTCCATTCTCACTCCAAACAGCCGCACTAAATTCAGCCCAAAGTGCCGAACAGAGCTAAGACGTTCCCTACAGGCTGATGAACACACTGAGCCAGCTCAGCATCTCAGCATGTCAGAGACTCAAGACCGACTCGTTATCAGACCCCTCAGTGCCACCCCCTGCAGGACCCAACTGTTTCACCATGCGAGTTCAATGACAACCGCACGTGTGCAGAGCAGAAAATGTCACGGTACTGGCACACAGGCACCATGTATGCTGGGAGCAGTGGGTATCTGTTATGTGAACTGGCCCGTAAGAAGACTGGAACTAGTCTAAACTAGATGCAGAGAAGGGGAGGGTATGGGAGCAGCACATGTCTGGTGCCATACTCTCCTGAGGCCAGACAAAAGTAAAAGCTCTTTGAGTTAATCCAATCCACCCTTCTCTGGAAGTGCCCAGTCGGTTATTTCAAAGGCCTGTTTGCTAAATAAACAAAGGTTACACCATGGGAAATGTGCAAGCTGTCCCTAAGTGGGTGAGAATAGGATGTATACACACATACAGGGCCATGCTCTTGTGAATCCTTTTGATGGTGAAGAGCCCAGGAAATGAGTATCACACCTGCTGGGAAATGATCCATTTGCAGGAGCTGTTGGCACTTGCCAGTCGCTTCCGAGCGAAAATAATCCTACTTAAAACAATAAAGAATTCATTCAGTTTGTACCTTGACAGGTCTTGTCTTGTCTTAAATTTCCATATGTCTGTTCCCTTCTGCTCTCTGAATTTGTTAAATCAAGTTAACTCCTTCAGTGCACACCCTCCCCTTTCACATTGGTGCTTATTTAGTGCAGGTTAGACAAGATCAGCATCCCTGACTCAGCTCCTTGCATTTACAAAACTGAATATGACTCCCTTATCCCAGCCACAGAATCATAGGCCAGATTGATTGGCCAGTGACGCCCACATCCCATGAATGGATTAAAAAAAAATTTAGGAGTCTAAATGCTCATAGGCACTGGTTACCTGTAGCCCGAGTTACTAAACAAGCAGTGGTAAAGCAGTTAAAGTCTGGATACCTTGCATTCCCACTGCCATTACTTCATCATTTGGGGCAGAGCCTTTAACTATCTGAGATCTGCATTCTAAGCCTCTCTTCCGAAACCTCTTTGATTTTCTACATCTCAACCCGCTTTCAAAAGCCTTCAAAAATCCACCGTTTGACCAGATATTCAATCGCCTCACCTAATCGTAACCCATTCTTGCTCAGTGTCCAATCACCACCGACCCTCCCTTTTCTTTTTTGTGAAGCAACTTGGAGATGTTTCATTGCATAAAAAGATGCTATTTACCTGCAAGTTGCTGTTAGTGCACAATGCATGGTCAGCATTAAACGATTGATCTCCAAGTTGCCTTTCATGTTTCATGTCGGTATTGCTGCCTTCATCAATTGAAAAATCAATGTAATATTTCATTGGAGTGGAGACAATCAATTGGCCAAGCAGCAATAGGAAGCTCATTGACAGACTGATCATTTTAGTCCTGAATAGCTCAAATTTATACAAATGCATTTTCTCATTCCTCTGTGCACTCAGCCATATACTCTGCCTCTCTCTATCTATTTATCATAGGGTTATATGTTTCCCCACTCAATCCCACCCCCACCCTAAATCCAGCCCACTCTGAAACTTGAAGACAGAGATGAACATTTTGGCTGTAGAACTCCATTAAAGGTCAATAACTGAAACATGAACATATCTATTCTCCATTCAGAGCCTGAGGATTGTATAGAATCATCGAGTTTACAGTGCAGACCATTTAGTGCATCACTTCTGTTAGGCAAGAAAGATAGTTGGTTCAATCCCATTGCTCTACTCATCTTTTTACTTCTTTTCTTTAAATATTTATCCAATTCCCTTCTTAAATAGAAAGATTTACATTTATAAAATGTTTTTCACAACATCTCGACATCCCAATGTGCTTTACAGCCAATGAAATACTTTTGAAGTGCAGTCACTGTTGTAGAAAACACAGCAGCCAATTTAACACACAACAAACTCCCACAAACAGCAATGAGATAATGACCAGTTAATCTGCTTTTAATGATGTTGGTTGAGGGATAAATACTGGCCAGGATGCTGGGGATAACTCCCCTGCTCTTCTTCAAATTAGTAACATGGGATCTTTTACTACCACCTGAGCAGCCAGACAGGGCTTCAGTTTAACATCTGAGTGGAAAGACAGCATCTCTGACAGTGCAGCACTCCCTCAGTACTGCACTGGGACCATTGACCTAGATCGTATGCTCAAGTCTCTGGAGTGAGACTTCAATCCACAAGTTCTCAGAGGCAGGGGTGCTACCACTGCACCAGTCATGGTTGAAACCTGATGATACTATAGTCCATGGGAGATGAATTTTCATGGTGGTTTCTCCTGCTTGTCCAACAAAAAGCCATCAGAAAAGCTGCAGAAACCTGAGAAAAATGATGGGCTGGATTTTAAGGCCTTGCCGCCGATCTTGGCAGTGAATTCAAAAAATGGCAGCCACAGAGCTGCTGCAATCTCCTGCACGGCAGCTCATTTAAATGGCCAGGGTGGCGCTTGGTCCCCCCCCAATCACATGGAGGGTCCATCACCAGCAATGGCATCAGCTGCCTGTGCACAGGCATTGGCACCATTTTTAAAGGGCAGCCAGCCCTGCTGGCACATTTCGATTTTTCAAGAAGGAGCCCCGCAAAATTAAATAAGTAACTGTATAACACCCCGTTCCCATCCCCCGCAATAGCAATTACAGTAACTATTTGTCCTTCCCCTCCTAAACACTTACCTCTGACCTTGCCCCCACAAAATGTACAAAGTTTAAAGGTCAACCCTTCCCCCATCACTGACACCCATTATGTTTATTTGACCCCGTTCCCCACCCCACTTCCCACACTGAGAATCTTACCTCCTCCCTGCTCCCCTCCAGTGTGGCACCGTGTTTCCCCAGACAGGGATTGGAAGGCGCGGGAGTGCTGGCCACCGCGCCAAAGATCACGGCGGGCCCTCAAGATCGCAGATAAATCTATTTAGTTTTAGTTTAGTTTAGAGATACAGCACTGAAACAGGCCCTTCGGCCCACCGAGTCTGTGCCGACCATCAACCACCCATTTATACTAATCCTACACTAATTCCGTATTCCTACCAAACATCCCCACCTGTCCCTATATTTCCCTTACACCTACCTATACTCGGGGCAATTTTATAATGACCAATTAACCTATCAACCAGCAAGTCTTTGGCATGTGGGAGGAAACCGGAGCACCCGGAGGAAACCCACGCAGACACAGGGAGAACTTGCAAACTCCACACAGGCAGTACCCAGAATTGAACCCAGGTCGCTGGAGCTGTGAGGATGCGGTGCTAACCACTGCACCACTGTGCCGCCCCGCGTATTCGTTTTATTGATTTGAATATTTTAATTGAGGCTCCGTCACCCAGTGGCAGGGTGGCTGCCACGGGGTCTCGATGCCACCGGAAGGATCCAACTGGGCCCTCACGGTGTCGAGGTCCGTTGCAGGCCTCATCACGAGCCAACTTCGAGTTCCCCCCCACCCCGCCCACCGCCATGGAACCCAACACCTGGGGGAAAACAAAATCCAGCCAGGTGTTAATGGTGTTTCTGATGTTTTTCTGGAATTCTGACAGTTGAGTGGGAGAAAACCTCATGGCAATTTCCCCCACCACCAACCCCCGTATGTACAATAACACTTAGTTACATTTATATATTAAGATAGTAAAACATCCCAAGGTGCTTCCCAGGAGTGTAATCAAACAAAATTTGTCACCTAGTCACAAAGGGAGATAGAGCAGGTGAAAGAGATAGGGTTTAAGGATTATCTTAAAGGAAGAGAGAGAGAGAGGCAGAGAGGTTTAGGGAGGGAATTCTAGAGCTGAGGGCCTAGGCAACTGAAGGTACAGTCGCCATTGGTGGAGCAATTAAAATTGGAGATATGCAAGAGGCCAAAATTGGAGAACTCGGAGGGTTGTAGGACTGGAGGAGGTTACAGAGATAAAGAGGGGCGAAGCTATGGAGAGATTTTAAAACAAGGACATGAATTTTAAACTCTAGGCCTTGCCAGACCAGGAAGAGAACTGGGAACACAGCGGATGATGAGTGAAAGGGACGTGGTGCAAGTTAAAATACCGGGAGCATCTCAGGTTTATGTAGGGCGGAAAATGGGAGTCACTTCTGATCCTAATATGTGTCGGTGCATTTATCTAATTTTTTTATTTCAGATTTCCAGCAATTGTCTCTCATCTGCACCACAACTCAGTATGCAAATCCAGCGCCCAATATTTGAATGGATTCCGATGACACCTCTCAGTGGGACAGGTGACCCATTTGTTAGAGGGAATAAAACATATAAAATTTGTACATTACATTTAGACATATACGTGTCAGGCAGATGGAGCTCAGGTGGTACTTAGCTTGGGCAGAAGTGATGGGAGATGTCAGCAAACACTGCAGGCAAAAGGCAGCAAATGTGGCCATCAATCTCGCCATCATTTTACATTAGGCTACCTTCAAATATAAATCTACCCTAAGGGAGGATGATTTTAAGCCAGGATCAATGCTGAGTGTAGAATTCACAGGACGGACAGCAGAAATCTTAGGTCTTATTTTGTGGGCTAATTTAACATCCCAACATAACTGGCATGTACAGAAGCACAAAGAAACACATATGTTGTTTCTCCATTCTGTACACGAGTAGATTTTATGATCCCTGTGCTGGGATCTATCGGAGCACATGGGCACACCAAATGCAGAAAAATTGATGGGTGGGAAACCAGGTGGGCTCCATTAACATTGTGAGCTCCGCTCCTTCCCCCTATCCCCTGAGTCTATTATCAATGTGCATTCCTCCCCTCCCCACCTCTTGTTGTTTAAGTGCCTATTGAATACTTTACATGTTACTATTTCTTGACATAATCTTTGTTATTTTTTACGACAGCTCTCCCATATCACTTGGCATAGACTCCTCAACTGCTAGCCTTCCCCTCATTTGCTCTCAATTTCCTGAAAGACAAATTAGCACACAATGCCCACCAGAGGCAGGCCACTAAAGGGAATACCTCTACCTTGAAATACCTCACCCACTTTGAATTGAAAGCTATGGACCTCATGGGTAGGCACCCAACTCCTGCTGTGGGAGTTGGCAATGTTGATGGCATATTGCCAGTGCCAGGTCAATAACTGAGGGCATACATTATCTTCATGGCATCCTTGTGACGCATCACACAGACACAAGCTTCCAACCCTTTTCTGTCCCCTAAATCCCATTCGTAACTTCCATCTACTTTTCCTGAAGATCCATCGCAGCAATAGGAGGCACAGGAGGAAGAAAATGATAATGTGGAGGATCATAGGGAAGAGCAGAGCAGGAAAATTATGATGAATGAGCCACCCAGGAGTCCATGCTGCATGTGTCCTTCCTGCCCTATGTTCCTCTGCCCCAGTGCAGTCCAACTTACCACCTCTGGCTCTTGCTTCCTGACTTCAAGTTACCAACTCAGATACCATGACCCAAGGGTTGGCGAATGCTGGTATTCATTGATTGCTGATAGCAATATCACTCAGGACAGCAGTACAGGCCAGGCCTTTGTCGTTTCCTCCTCAGGGCATTAGGTCAGTGGCACATGAGAGGTGTCACCATGTTGGACAAGAACAAGCTATATAAATACAGCCAGCAGCAGCTCCATGCCAGGGACAAGCTACCATGAGAGAAAGGCAACTTCAGTCTCATGAGCTTAGTCAGTAAATTCTTAATAGTGGCAGACCAGAAGCTGTAGAAGAGCAAAGCGTGTGAGGCGCCCACCTGCACAAATCACTAAATGTTAGTGTAGAGGTAGAAAAAGCAATCAAAAAGGCTAATGGAACATTGACCTATAACTCAAGAGATTTGCAATATTTTTGTGTGGAAGTGATGCTTTGGTTGCACCAAGCTTTGGTCAGGCTCCATCTGGAGTTTTGGGCACTGAACTTCAGGAAAGATATCTCAACCTTGGATGGGACATAGTGCTGGTTCACTGGGGCTTAAATTATAAGAACAGGTTGTATAAACTTGGTTTGTATTCCTTTGCGTTTAGAAGACTCATTGGCTGTGAAGCGATTTGGGACATCCTGAGGAAATGAAAGGTGGTATATAAATGCAGGTTCTTCTTTTTTTTCTTCTATCACCAACCATAATTTCTACATCCAAAGTATGATCTTTAATCAGGTGTTAAATATTTCCTAAGTATCGTGTGTGTATGGATAGGGGCAGGCTTTCTCTCTTGATCCTATTTACACAGTAGCTTATCAGCAGCCATCATTTTTATTACAGTAAAATCTACTGGACTCCTCTTAAATGCTGTTTAGGTGGGGAACCCCCATTTCCAATTATCTGAAGTTCACATTTATTGTCCCATCGCAATTCTAGAAGTGATTCACCCATCTCTATTGCTGAAATCACAGGATAGATCGGCTCTACATTCTTCCCACAGAATGTAGTTTAGGATCAAAAAGACCTTTGCTGCTGATGGTTCACTTAGTAGACATTGTCCAATGTGGAACTGAATTGGCTAGTGCAGGAAGGTGCCAAAATTGATCTCCTGTCTTTGCTTAGCGAGATGATCTAAGCCAGTATCACATTAAAAGAGCTACCATTAGCCTCAGAGCCCCAATTTTAGGAAAATAAGATCAACAGGGCTCTTCCCATGAATCATTATTCCAATGACCCACTGCTGGAAAGTGCAGCTGAGTGGTAAAATAGCATTGTGCTCATCTGTGCTGCCCTCGTAGTCAAATAGCCCATTGACAGCTGGGTACTGGACAGCAGCCGGCTGCCTGTGGAACTGTATGCTGACATGAAACAGTGCCTTGAGGAAGGAAAAGGGAAGAAAATTGGGGACAGAGAAAGAAATCAAGTTCGAGATAAACCATTTCGAAATGTGAGATTATATTAAAATGATGATCCTTTCACGCAGGGACCAGCTGCTAATCAGCTTAAAGGTGGTGCATAAACTGGTGGCAAACAGAACACAGTGATAGCATTTACTGTAAATAATGTGATTGTGCTATAATAACTAAAGAAAACCAGACAGGGAGCATTAATTGTGTTTTACAATGGTTTCCTGAGGTGTTGTAGGAAGCCCAGGCACGTAACAGGCTTGATATTAATGGAGAATGAAAACAGCGGTTGGTGAGTCTTCACCTCCTTTTGCCCCGATGTTGACTTGCTGGAGGCTGGTTCAGAAAGTTGTCAACCATATGGTGCCCAAGTCTCACAGGCAATACATGTTTAAAACACTGTCCAAAAAAATCAAACTCAAACTGCATTTTTTCCGCCTGAGTCGGCGACACCTGAATGGATGCTAATTTCTATCAATTGCACAACCTTACAGGGAGAGGAAGGGAAAAGTGGCCACTGGGCCCCTTGTGTCAGAGGAAATGAAGGTTATTTGCAGAGAATGGGAAGTGCTTTGTCATGAAACTGCGTGTGAAATGTCCTTTGTCCTTTTATTGTGGCGTTCATAGGATTCCTCATTCAGGCTGGAGAGATTTGGTCTAATTACTGATGACAGTATGTGAAGTGGCTGTGTTAAGGCTGAGCAATCAGACCCAGCTGATGTCTCTGCAATAAAAGAGTTCAGATCCTAATCCAATTGACACATGGGCTGCAATAGCCGTTGGAGAGCGATGGGAGATACAGGGCAGTTTTATCGTAAAGCGAATTTATTTATTAATGGTATTTTATATAGGATAGCTCCCAAGTGAAGCTGGAAAACGCATTTGAAAGGAATGTTTGAGGGCAGCTAACACAATGCAATAAAGGAAACAAAATAGATGCAATGAGCAACTCTTACTCAATGTTGCCCTAAATTTGTGATAGCATCTGATGCACATTCAAAATGTGAAAGGTTGTCTAATTTCAGACTGTTGAAGTCAATAGGAATCGAGGAAAATTCTCCACTGGTTGGAGTCATACCTAGCACAAAGGAAGATGGTTGTGGTTGTTGGAGGCCAATCATCTCAGTCCCAGGACATTTCTGCAGGAGTTCCTCAGGGTAATGTCCTAGGCCCAACCATCTTCATCTGCTTCATCAATGACGTTCCCTCCATCTTAAGGTCAGAAGTGGGGATATTCGCTGATGATTGTATGATGTTCTTACCATTTGCAAATCCTCCGATACTAAAGCAGTCGGTGTAGAAAAGCAGCAAGACCTGGACAATATCCAGGCTTGGGCTGATGAATGGCAAGTAACATTCATAGAGTTGTACAGCACAGAAACAGGCCCTTCGGTCCATCGTGTCTGTGCCAGCCATCAAGCACCTAAATATTCTAATTCCATTTTCCAGCACTTGGCCCGTAGCCTTGTATACTACGGCGTTTCAAGTGCTCATCTAAATATTTCTTAAATGTTGTGAGGGTTCCTGCTTCTACCAACTCTTCAGGCAGTGCGTTCCAGATTGCAACCACCCTCTGAGTGAAAACATTTTTCCTCAAATCCCCTCTGAACCTCCTGCCCTTTACCTTAAATCTATGCCCCCTGATTATTGACCCCTCCACTAAGGGAAAAACGTTTCTTCCTATCTAACCTATCAATGCCCCTCATCATTTTGTATACCTCAATCATGTCCCCCCTCATCCTTCTCTGTTCTAAAGAAAACAACCCTAGCCTTTTCAGTCTCTTGTCATAGCTGAAATGCTCCACCCAGCAACATCCTGGTGAATCTCCTCTGCACCCTCTCCAGTGGAATCACATTCGTGCCACACAAGTGCCAGGCAATGACCATCTCCAACAAGAGAGAATCTAACCATCTCCCCTTAGCATTCAATGCCTGAATCCCCTGCTAGCAACATCCTGGGGGTTACCATTGACCAGAAACTGAACTGGAGTAGCTATATAAATACCGTGGCTACAAGAGCAAGTCAGAGGCTAGGAATCCTGTGGCGAGTAACTCACCTCCTGACTCCCCAGTGCCTGTCCACCATCTACAAGGCACAAGTCAGGGGTGTGATGGAATACTCTCCACTTGCCTGGATGAGTGCTGCTCCAACAACACTCAGGAAGCTCAACACCATCCAGGACAAGGCAGCCTGCTTGATCGGCACCCCATCCACCACCTTCAACATTCATTCCCTTCACCACCGACACACAGTGGCAGCTGTGTGTACCATCTATAAGATGCAGTGCAGCAACTCACCAAGGCTCCTTCGACAGCACCTACCAAACCCGTGACCTCTTCCACCTAGAATGACAAGGGCAGCAGACACAAGAGACCACCACGACCTCCAAGTTCCCTTCCAAGCCACACACCATCCTGACTTGGAATGATATCACTGTTCCTTCACTGTCACCACCGCATTCTCAAGGGCTATTAAGGATGGGCAACAAATGCTGGCCTTGCCAGCAATGCTCACACCAAACAAATAAAAAACAGACTGTTAACAGTAACACAAATAATTTTGTTCACTACCCATTAGAGTTCACTTTGAAACTAAAAGTTTAAACAAAAGCAAATTACAGATGCTGGAAATCTGAAAGAAATAAGAAAATGATGGAAACTCTCAGTAGGCTAGTCAGCATCTGTGAAGAGAACAAATCAGTTAACATTCCAGGTGTTGTTCCTTCTCCCGAACAGAATTGATTTCTAAAAGGAAAAAAGAAAAAAGTTGCATTTATATAATGCCTTTCATGATCTGAGGACTTCTAAAAGTGCATTGTAGCCAATGAAATACTGTAGTCGCTGTTGTAATGCAGGAAATGTGGCAGCTAATTTGCACAAAGGAAAATTCTGCAAACGGCGATAAGATCATGACTAGATCAGCTCTTTTGGTGTTGTTGGTTGAGGGATAAATATTGACCAGGACACAAGGAAGAACTCACCTGCTCTTCTCTCAATTTGTGCCATATGTGCACCTGAGAGGGTGGCGTCAGTTTAATGTCTCATCTGAAAGACAGCCCTCCCACTATGCATCATTCTCTCAGTACTGGACTGGACTGTTAGCCTCGGCTTTGTGCTCAAGTCTCTGGAGTGGGGTTTGAATCGATAATCTTGTAACTGAGGCAAGAGTGTTAGCAACTGAGCCATGGCTGGCATGCTGTTTTGATAACAACAATTTGCATTTGAAAGTAGGGAGGGTGATTACAAGGAGGAACAAAGAACAAAGAACAAAGAAAATTACAGCACAGGAACAGGCCCTTTGGCCCTCCAAGCCTACGCCGATCCAAATCCTCTATCTAAACCTACCTGTCGCCTATTTTCTAAGGGTCTGTATCTCCTTACTTCCTGCCCATTCATGTATCTGTCCAGATACATCTTAAAAGACGCTATCGTGCCCACGTCTACCACCTCCACTGGCAATGCGTTCCAGGTACCCACCACCCTCTGCGTAAAGAACTTTCCACGCATATCCCCCCTAAACTTTTTCCCTTTCACTTTGAACTCGTGTCCCCTTGTAATTGAATCCCCCACTCTGGGAAAAAGCTTCTTGCTATCCACCCTGTCTATACCTCTCATGATTTTGTACACCTCAATCAGGTCCCCCCTCAACCTCCGTCTTTCTAATGAAAATAATCCTAATCTACTCAACCTCTCTTCATAGCTAGCACCCTCCATACCAGGCAACATCCTGGTGAACCTCCTCTGCACCCTCTCCAAAGCATCCACATCCTTTTGGTAATGTGGCGACCAGAACTGCATGCAGTATTCCAAATGTGGCCGAACCAAAGTCCTGTACAACTGTAACATGACCTGCCAACTCTTGTACTCAATACCCCGTCTGATGAAGGAAAGCATGCCGTATGCCTTCTTGACCACTCTATTGACCTGCGTTGCCACCTTCAGGGAACAATGGACCTGAACACCCAAATCTCTCTGTACATCAATCTTCCCCAGGACTTTTCCATTTACTGTATAGTTCACTCTTGAATTGGATCTTCCAAAATGCATCACCTCGCGTTTGCCCTGGTTGAACTCCATCTGCCATTTCTCTGCCCAACTCTCCAGTCTATCTATATTCTGCTGTATTCTCTGACAGTCCCCTTCACTATCTGCTACTCCACCAATCTTAGTGTCGTCTGCAAACTTGCTAATCAGACCACCTATACTTTCCTCCAAATCATTTATGTATATCACAAACAACAGTGGTCCCAGCACGGATCCCTGTGGAACACCACTGGTCACACGTCTCCATTTTGAGAAACTCCCTTCCACTGCTACTCTCTGTCTCCTGTTGCCCAGCCAGTTCTTTATCCATCTAGCTAGTACACCTTGGACCCCATGCGCCTTCACTTTCTCCATCAGCCTACCATGGGGAACCTTATCCAACGCCTTACTGAAGTCCATGTATACGACATCTACAGCCCTTCCCTCATCAATCAACTTTGTCACTTCCTCAAAGAATTCTATTAAGCTGGTAAGACATGACCTTCCCTGCACAAAACCATGTTGCCTATCACTGATAAGCCCATTTTCTTCCAAATGGGAATAGATCCTATCCCTCAGTATCTTCTCTAGCAGCTTCCCTACCACTGACGTCAGGCTCACCGGTCTATAATTACCTGGATTATCCCTGCTACCCTTCTTAAACAAGGGGACAACATTAGCAATTCTCCAGTCCTCCGGGACCTCACCCGTGTTTAAGGATGTTGCAAAGATATCTGTTAAGGCCGGCACAGTGGCGCAGTGGTTAGCACCGCAGCCTCACAGCTCCAGGAACCAGGGTTCGATTCCGGGTACTGCCTGTGTGGAGTTTGCAAGTTCTCCCTGTGTCTGCGTGGGTTTTCTCCGGGTGCTCCGGTTTCCTCCCACAAGCCAAAAGACTTGCAGGTTGATAGGTAAATTGGCCATTATAAATTGTCACTAGTATAGGTAGGTGATAGGGAAATATAGGGACAGGTGGGGATGTTTGGTAGGAATATGGGATTAGTGTAGGATTAGAATAAATGGGTGGTTGATGTTCGGCACAGACTCGGTGGGTCGAAGGGCCTGTTTCAGTGCTGTATCTCTAATCTAATCTAATCTATTTCCTCTCTCACTTCCCACAGTAACCTGGGATAGATCCCATCCGGACCTGGGGACTTGTCCACCTTAATGCCTTTTAGAATACCCAACACTTCCTCCCTCCTTATGCCAACTTGACCTAGAGTAATCAAACATCTGTCCCTAACCTCAACATCCGTCATGTCCCTCTCCTCGGTGAATACCGATGCAAAGTACTCGTTTAGAATCTCACCCATTTTCTCTGACTCCACGCATAACTTTCCTCCTTTGTCCTTGAGTGGGCCAATCCTTTCTCTAGTTACCCTCTTGCTCCTTATATATGAATAAAAGGCTTTGGGATTTTCCTTAACCCTGTTTGCTAAATATATTTCATGACCCCCTTTTAGCCCTCTTAATTCCTCGTTTCAGATTGCGCCTACAATCCCGATATTCTTTCAAAGCTTTGTCTTTCTTCAGCTGCCTAGACCTTATGTATGCTTCCTTTTTCCTCTTAGCTAGTCTCACAATTTCACCTGTCATCCATGGTTCCCTCATCTTGCCATTTCTACCCCTCATTTTCACAGGAACATGTCAGGAGAACTGGATAAATTGTTCCAGTGTGCAGGAGCGTAGTGGCTGAACAAATGGCTGTCACTTGTGGAGTGGATGGAGTAAGGGGTAAGAGGTCCAGTGTTAAAGAAACCTTCGCAGGTCTGCTTCACCAGTTAGTGAGGGGTGGGAGGGGAGAAGGCAATGACTAAGTCTGGGATCTAACCTACAGACAACGTTGGCAATGACAATGAACTTGCCAGTGGTTATTAAGGTTGCCATAGCATTGAACTTTTAGGCCATTGGCTCTTTCCAAGCTACTTCAGCGGGCATATGCATCAGTCAATCCAATGCACAGATATTCCTCCAGTGAGTCACTGATGCCCTGTTCACCAGGACAAATACCCTTCTCACTTTCCCCATAGAAAACTGCTGCACTGTAAATTCTGCCATTTCCCCTTTGCTGAACTCCCAGCTGGAGGGCCAATCCAGGTTAGGAACTATTTACGTTTGTACTTGGGGCCAAATCTAGCGTTGATTGGGTCCATCCTTTCCAGGTCGGGTGAATGCAAAACTCACACTGCAAAGGTCACTCAGCCAGAACACTGTCACTGAAAATTCTACCCTGTAATGTCCTTTTCATGGCTGAAGAAAAGACTATTAAAGTACACTACATGTAGTTCATTAGACATATAGGAACAGGAATCGGCCATTCAGCCTTTTGAGCCTGTTCTGCCGTTCAATTATGCTGATCTGTATCTTAACTCCATCTACCAGCCAATAGTGATATTGGTTGAGGGGAAAGTATTGTCGAGGACACTGGGGGAAACTTCCAATGCTCTTCTTCGAAATAATAACATGGAATCTTTTATGTCCATCAGCAAGGTCAGACTGAGGTCTCAGTTGAAAAACACCTCTAACAGTGCCAGCCTGGATTACAAGCTCAAACCTCTGGAATGGTGCTTGCACCCATAATTTTCATAATTTTGAGGTGAGATTGCCACCAACTGAGCCAAGACTGACACCTTAGTGGAGTAGTTACCTGTTTCATCCAAATGATCCTGCACAAGATGATCATCGTGACATGCTAATTACATGAAATCACATTCTCTTGGTGCAGATTCTCGGAACTGTGCCTAAGTTAGCAGCAGATGGTGAGTAACTTGCTGAGATCTCTTATTGTGGAACGTTGAGTGTATTTCAGGAAAGGGCAAAATGTGTAATAAACCACATTCTAAATTTATACAATGTGCCACGTAAGCCTTAAAAGGGATCAAGGAAAACAAAGAAAAACAAACAGCAATAATTTTTGCCATTCTATTTTATATACAGAGTTTCCTTTGTTTTTCACTGTAATAAAGGTCACTAATGCAAGAGTTTAAAAGATCATATAGTCAGACAGAATTGACACCCACTTAAGTTTGATTATATCTTCCTATTTGATTGGCAACTTTAAAAATTCATTGAACCATTGTGTTAATAGAACCTTTTCTAACTGGTGTTTCAAGCAGGTTCACAGTAGGTGCTGATTGTTAGTCATCTCCACAAGTTCTTAATTTGTGATGTGACCCGAGTCTCTAATGAAACGTGTACAAATTGCCATGGTGAGTCACTGCACTAGCACATGGTTTAATAACATTCATCACAATAAGCTGCAGTCAATGGAACACGGTGTCATGGACAGAGCACAGGGCTATGAGGGTGACTCTAGATCTGGTTAGGTCTCAGTTTTAGGTAAGGGTCCATTAATGGCATGGTTAGCAAATAAATTGGCCTAGTTTGCAACTGAACCTTGTCTTGCCTTTGTCTTTGTCCTCCTTGTTTCGAGAGACAATGGGTAAGCACCTAGAGGTGGTCAGTGGTTTGTGGAGCAGCGCCTGGAGTGGCTATAAAGGCCAATACTAGAGTGGCAGACTCTTCCACAGGCGCTGCAGATAAAATTGGTTGTCGGGGCTGTTACACAGTTGGCTCTCTCCTTGCGCTTCTGTCTTTTTTCCTGCCAACGGCTAAGTCTCTTCGACTCGCCATTCTTTAGCCCCGCCTTTATGGCTGTCCGCCAGCTCTGGTGATCACTGGCAACTGACTCCCACGACTTGTGGTCAATGTCACAGGACTTCATGTCACCGTTACAGATGTCTTTAAAGCGGAGACACGGACGGCCGGTGGGTCTGATACCAGTGACGAGCTCACTGTACCATGCGTCCTTGGGGATCCTGCCATCTTCCATGTGGCTCACATGGCCAAGCCATCTCAAGCGCCGCTGGCTCAGTAGGGTGTATATGCTGGGGATGTTGGCTGTCTTGAGGACATCTGCGTTGGAGATACGGTCCTGCCACCTGATGCCAAGGATTCTCCAGAGGCAGCGAAGATGGAGTGAGTTGAGACGTCGCTCTTGGCTGACATACGTTGTCCAGGCCTCGCTGCCGTAGAGCAAGGTACTGAGGACACAGGCTTGAAACACTCGGACTTTTGTGTTCCATGTCAGTGCGCCATTTTCCCACACTCTCTTGGCCAGTCTGGACATAGCAGCGGACGCCTTTCCCATGCACTTGTTGATTTCTGCATCAAGAGACAGGTTTCTGGTGATAGTTGAGCCTAGGTGGGTGAACTCTTGAACCACTTCCAGAGCGTGGTCGCTGATATTGATGGATGGAGCATTTCTGACGTCCTGTCCCATGATGTTCGTTTTCTTGAGGCTGATGGTTAGGCCAAATTCGTTGCAGGCAGCCGCAATCCTGTCGATGAGTCTCTGCAGACACTATTCTGTGTGGGATGATAATGCAGCATCGTCAGCAAAGAGGAGTTCCCTGATGAGGACTTTCCGTACTTTGGTCTTCGCTCTAAGATGGGCAAGGTTGAACAACCTGCCATCTGATCTTGTGTGGAGGAAAATTCCTTCTTCTGAAGACTTGAATGCATGTGACAGCAGCAGTGAGAAGAAGATCCCAAACAGTGTAGGTACGAGAACACAGCCCCATTTCATGCCACTCAAGATAGGAAAGGGGTCTGATGCGGCACTGCTATGTTGAATTGTGCCTTTCATATTGTCATGGAATGAGGTCATGATACCTAGTAGCTTTGGTGGACATCCGACCTCATGGACTATGAAAGGTGCTTAGTACAATCCCTGGCTTGTGCTGATTTCTTGCTATTAAAGAGTAAATATTGACCTTCAGTAAGTACAGAAAAATTAGTCCAAGACTCCAGGTGCTGATCGCTTTCCAGTGACTCCCACTGGATAATGCAAATGCACACATTTTGGGGTAGATCTTGATTTTGTGCAATTGAATACAAAAGGTGGTGGAGAGTCGACAGCTGGCTTTACATGCCTTCAATTGCAATACAATTCAGGATAGATGTAAAACGGGCTGATGACTCACTATCACCCATTTACACCATCACACAAAGTCAAGGTCTACCCTGTTTGGTGAGGACATAGCCGAACACTTAAACAGGGCTGTCTTTAATTAAGAATGTTTAGCAAGGTCCACAAATAGCTCAACTGGGCTACGCAGTGAGTGGTTGAGTCAAACAGAGCAGGAAGGTCCAGATTCAACCTCTAGTCTGTGCTACGATAGCTGATCTCAGGCAGAGCACTGGTCGCCCCGCTACAATGCATGACTGGTTTAAAGAAGGGAAAATTAGCCAGAGTTCGTGCTCCTGATTGCAATCTAGCTATTCTTGCTGGAATGTACATGTGTGAGGACAGGATGTTTTTGTCCTTTATAGTTGGATACCCTGGCAACATTTACTGCATGAATAGTGATCACCTGGGAAACGCACCAGAAGGTGAGTAGCACGTGTGAAAAAACACCACAGTAAGGAGTCAGTGCCTTCAGGAGAAGAGGGAAGGGGTACAACATTGTCAAGAGAATAAAAAAGCCTTAGTTAGCCCCAAATTAAGAATACAGCTCCTTAAAGTACTTGTATAATATTGTCTGTTATAAGTATGTACAAAATTACAAGGAAAACATTCAAGTTCACAACAAATAAGCTAGCAGTAATTGGATCAAGAGGTTTGTGTCATAAATTCTAAAGGAAGTTTGAGACATTCATCATCAGAACCCTTTGATTCAATTACTGCCTTGAACCTCTGCCAGCTGCTGTTATTCTTTCTAATATATATATCAAATGGTTCAGTATTTATTACTAAAACTAGACTGAGTTGCTTACTGGCACTAGGCTGCCTGTTTTTGGTATTATTCTGTAGCCTTTGAGATAGTTTGTATGGTAATACAGAGACAACTACATTGGGTTTGAAGATAGGCAGCATCATGTGACACATTGTAAAATGACAATGGCATACATTAGCTTAACACTCTAAAAGCAGCAAAATATCTCAAAGCCCCTCAGCATAAGGGGTCAGATCCAAGTAGAGTTATCGGACAACTTAAGGACAGTGGCCAAAGTTACAGCCAAAGTGGGGGTGTTTTAAGGAGATGTTTGAATGTGGGAAGGGGTGCATCAAGATAGAGCGTAGAGAGTTTCAGAATGCGGGACCAATGCAGAATGACTGAAGAGCAGAGGGTTTGAGGAGTGACTGGGTGTTGGAAGAGGTTACAGAGGAAGGGAGGATCGAGGCCGTGGAGAGATCTGTAAATGAGAAGGAGGATTTGACGTCAATGTACTGAGGGACAGGAGACCATGGAGATCAGCAAGGGCAAGTGAAATAAATAAGCAGGACTTTGTTGGGAAAGTGAAACTCGCAATGGATCTCTGGATGGGTTGAAGCTAATGCAGGATGGAGTTCAGGGGCCAACTAGGAGAATGCTGGCCAAGACTAATCTGGAGGTAACCAAGGCAGGAATTAAGAATTCAACAACAGTGATGATGGGGGAGGATTGTACCAACATTTATTGTCATAATACTACACAGGAACATAAGGATAGGAATATACATATATATTCCAACTATACACAACTATGGTAAAAGAATATGAGAAGTCTAAGGTTTCACTTCAGCCTTTATCCCTCACATGATGGAAACATATGTATTGTATTTAGGCCTGTGTCATATCTGAGATACAATTGATTCCACATTAATTGCAGGATGAATTCTATATTCATAAGCATATTGTAGCATAAGAAAATCCATTGCAAGAAAAGAACCATTCAGTCTATCAATCTCTGTCTATCCAGAATACATGTCTAATTATTCCATTATTGACTTTGCTCCCATTTTCATTTAATGATCTCCTCCTTTAGGGCACCGCTAAGTTTCCTCCCCAGCAAAGAAAAACAAGCAGTCTCATTAAATGTCTCTATAACCTTCAATTTGCTTCCTCAGCAGATATCGATCCAGCTGTTTCCAATTGATCTTGAATCAACTACACTCAGAATGTAAAGGAGAAATTCAACTCATGGCCATTCGTTTTATGCCTGATAAAGGGTTAGGAATCAGGGAAGGGGTCACATCGGTCACTGCATTGATGCCCAAGGCCTGCTTGATGCAATATTCAGGTGGGCCAGCAGCCTGCCCACCTGAAACAGAGAAGTCTTCATAAATATACAATTTGAGGCCCTACATCAGTTGCACAACCCTGATTTCAAATTTCAGATCCAAATGGCTGGGAAATAGACTATACATGTTATACCAGGCAGTGAAGAGGAAGGGGCCCCAAAAAGGTAAGTGAGAAATTATTTTTTGGGGCCAGGATGAACAGGAGCTTTCCTTCAGAATAATGTGGGCGGCTAACACTGCCTGTGAGCCTCCATGACCATCTCCCCCTTCTATGACCATATCTTCCGTCGGAAGAGTCGTCTTTCACATGGGGCATTAAACTAAGGCCCCTTCTGCCCTCCCAGGTGTATGTAAAAGATCCCATGGTACTGTATTGAAGAAGGGCAGGGGAGTTATCCCCAGTGTCCTGGCCAAAATTTATCCCTCAATCAATATCCCTAAAAACAGATTATCTGAATATTTTCAAATTGCTGTTTGTGGGAGCTTTCTGTGCACAATTTGGCTGCTAGACTTCCTATATCACAAATGTGACGACACTTCAAAAGTACTTCATTGGTTGTAAAGTGCTTTGGGTTGTCCTGAGGTCATGAAAGGTGCTATATAAATGCAAGTTTTTCTTTCCTTCTTCCTGCCTTCCTTCTTCCTTTCAGCTTTCCCAGCTTAGGCCTGCCCAATACTGTGTGATCTGGAGCCAGCGAACTGTAGTGGGTTATCTGTTTGAAATCAACTGTTCATTGATGGGTTGGTGATGAGCCCTGAACCCAAATTTGGTTCAGGATTCACACAACATGAAGGAGCAGGGAAACTGGCCACACCAAAGACTTTGCACCTGTTTCTGGTGGGTGTGGAATTTCTCCCCCTCTGCTTCTACATCTGCACTGTATTGTGGGAGAAGACGTTTGATCTAACCCCTCAAGGCTTGTAATATTTCTCTCCTGTCGTCCAGTGCTCATTGTTCTAAACAGCTTGTTTACTTCCACCTCATACATTCCTTTCATTATTTTGAAGATTTGTACCATGTCTCCCTTCAGTATTCCTTTCTTCAAAGAAAATATGTTGAGTGTCTTGAGCCTTTCTTCATAACTTTAAATCAGAATTATCCTACTATTTTCCATGACACCGTAAGAAAGAATTTGCATTTATACAGCTGAATTCACACCTTCAGTACATCCCAAAGTGCTTTACATCCCATCAATTACTTTTCAAATGTAGTCATTGTTGTAATGTAGGAAACATAGAACATAGAACATAGAACAGTACAGCACAGTACAGGCCCTTCGGCCCACGATGTTGTGCCGAACATTTAACCTACTCTAAGATCAAACTAACTACCTACCCTTCATTCTACTATCATCCATGTACCTATCCAAGAGTCGCTTAAATGCCCCTAACGTATCTGCCTCTACTACCACCGCTGGCAGCGCATTCCACGCACCCACCACTCTCTGTGTAAAGAACCTACCTCTGACATCTCCCCGAAACCTTCCTCCAATCACCTTAAAATTATGCCCCCTGGTGATAGCCCTTTCCACCCTGGGAAAAAGTCTCTGACTATCCACTCTATCTATGCCTCTCATCATCTTGTACACCTCTATCAAGTCACCTCTCATCCTTCTTCGCTCCAATGAGAAAAGCCCTAGCTCCCTCAATCTTTCTTCGTAGGACATGCCCTCCAGTCCAGGCAGCATCCTGGCAAATCTCCTCTGCACCCTCTCTAAAGCTTCCACATCCTTCCTATAATGAGGAGACCAGAACTGAACACAATATTCCAAGTGTGGTCGAACCAGGGCCTTATAGAGCTGCAGCATAACCTCGCGGCTCTTAAACTCTATCCCCCTGTTAATGAAAGCCAACACACCATATGCCTTCTTAACAATCCTATCAACTTGGGTGGCAACTTTGAGCGATCTATGGACATGGACCCCAAGATCCCTCTGTTCCTCCACACTACCAAGAATCCTGTCTTTAAGCCTGTATTCCGCATTCAAATTCGACCTTCCAAAATGAATCACTTCACACTTTTCCAGGTTGAACTCCATCTGCCACTTCTCAGCCCAGCTCTGCATCCTGTCAATGTCCCGTTGCAACCTACAACAGCCTTCCACACTATCCACAACTCCAGCAACCTTCGTGTCATCGGCAAACTTGCTAACCCAGCCTTCCACTTCCTCATCCAAGTCATTTATAAAAATCACAAAGAGCAGAGGTCCCAGAACAGATCCCTGCGGAACACCACTGGTCACCGAGCTCCATGCTGAATACTTTCCATCGACTACCACCCTCTGACTTCTATGGGCCAGCCAATTCTGTATCCAGACAGCCAACTTTCCCTGAATCCCGTGCCTCCTTACTTTCTGAATGAGCCTACCATGGGGAACCTTATCAAACGCCTTGCTAAAATCCATATACACCACATCCACTGCTCTTCCTTCATCAATGTGTTTTGTCACATCTTCAAAGAATTCAATAAGGCTTGTGAGGCATGACCTGCCCCTCACAAAGCCATGCGGACTGTCTCTAATCAAACCATGCTTTTCCAAATAATCATAAATCCTGCCTCTCAGAATCCTCTCCAATAATTTGCCCACTACCGACGTAAGACTGACTGGTCTATAATTCCCAGGGTTATCCCTATTCCCTTTCTTGAACAAGGGAACAACATTTGCCACCCTCCAATCATCCGGTACTACTCCAGTGGACAGTGAAGACGCAAAGATCATCGCCAAAGGCGCAGCAATCTCTTCCCTCGCTTCCCGTAATATCCTTGGGTATATTCCATCTGGCCCCGGGGACTTATCTGTCCTCATATCGTTCAAAATTTCCAGCACATCCTCCCTCTTAACCTCAACCTGTTCGAGCATATCAGCCATGCTGTCCTCACAAACGACCAGGTCCCTCTCACTAGTGAATACTGAAGCAAAGTATTCATTTAGGACCTCCCCTACCTCCTCCGACTCCAGGCACAAGTTCCCTCCACTATCCCTGATCAGCCCTACCCTCACTCTGGCCATCCTCTTGTTCCTCACATAAGTGTAGAATGCCTTGGGATTTTCCTTAATCCTACCCGCCAAGACTTTTTCATGTCCCCTTCTAGCTCTCCTAAGTCCATTCTTCAGTACCTTCCTGGCTACCTTGTGACCCTCTAGAGCCCTGTCTGATCCTTGCTTCCTCAACCTTAAGTAAGCTTCCTTCTTCCTCTTGACTAGCTGTTCCACATCTCTTGTCATCCAAGGTTCCTTCACCCTACCATCCCTTCCCTGCCTCATCGGGACAAACCTATCCAGCAGTCGCAGCAAGTGCTCCCTAAACAACCTCCACATTTCTGTTGTGCATTTCCCTGAGAACATCTGCTCCCAATTTATGCTCCCCAGTTCCTGCCTAATAGCATTGTAATTCCCCCTCCCCCAATTAAATATTTTCCCATCCCGTCTGCTCCTGTCCCTCTCCATGACTATAGTAAAGGTCAGGGAGTTGTGATCACTATCACCGAAATGCTCTCCCACCGAGAGATCTGCCACCTGGCCTGGTTCGTTGCCAAGCACCAAGTCCAACATAGTCTCCCCTCTAGTCGGCTATCTACATATTGAGTCAGGAAACCTTCCTGGACACACCTGACAAAAACTGCTCCATCCAAACTATTTGCATTAAGGAGGTTCCAATCAATATTAGGGAAGTTGAAGTCACCCATGACAACAACCCTTCTGCACCTTTCCAAAATCTGCCTCCCAATCTGTTCCTCCATGTCTCTGTTGCTATTGGGGGGTCTATAAAAAACTCCCAACAAAGTGACTGCTCCTTTCCTGTTTCTGACTTCCACCCATAATGACTCAGTAGACAAACCCTCCTCGACGACCTCCCTTTCTGCAACTGTGATACTATCCCTGATTAGCAATGCCACTCCCCCACCTCCTTTACCTCCCTCCCTATTCCTTTTGAAACATCTAAACCCCGGAACATCCAACATCCATTCCTGCCCCTGTGATATCCACGTCTCCGTAATGGCCACAACATCGTAGCTCCAAGTACTGATCCATGCTCTAAGTTCATCACCCTTATTCCTGACACTTTTGCATTAAAATAGACACACTTCAACCCATCATACTGGCTGCAACTTTGCCCTGTCAACTGTCTAACCTTCCTCACAGACTCTCTGCACTCGGTATCTGCCTGTTCAACAGCTACCCCATCCACTGATCCGTGGCTCCGGTTCCCATCCCCCTGCCAAACTAGTTTAAACCCTCCCGAAGAGCTCTAGCAACCAAATTCCACATAGCAAGCTCTCACAAATGGCAATGTGGTAATGACCAGATAATCAGTTTTATTGAAATAAAAACAAGAAATGCTGGAAATACTCAGGAAGTCTGGCAGCATCTGTGCAGAGAGAAGCAGAGTTAACATTTCAGGTCAGTGCCCCTTCTTCAGAACTGACAAATATTAGAAGTGTAAAAGATTTTAAGCAAGTAAAGCGGGGATGGGGCAAGAGATAACAAAGGTGAAGGTGTTGATAGAACAGGATCACAGAGAATAACTGGTCAGGAATAACCTGAAATGTTAACTCTGCTTCTCTCTGCACAGATGCTGCCAGACCTGCTGAGTATTTCCAGCATTTCTTGTTTTTATTTCAGATTTCCAGCATCTGCAGTATTTTGCATTTATTATCAGTTTTATTGATGTTGCTTGAGGGATAAATATTGGCCAGGACACTAGGGAGAATGCCAACACTTGTCTTCGAAACAGTGCCATGGGCTCTTTTATGTCCCGACGGGGCTTTGGTTTAACGTCTCCTCTGCCAGAACATAAGAACATAAGAACTAGGAGCAGGAGTAGGCAATTCAACCCCTCGAGCCTGCTCCGCCATTCAATACGATCACGGCTGATCTCATTTCAGCTCCAACTCCACTTTCCTGCCCGTTCTCCATAACCCTTCAACCCTTTACTAATTAAAAATCTGTCTATCTGCTCCTTAAATGTATTCAATGTCCCGGCATCTACCACACTCTGGGGTAGTGAATTCCACAGATTCACGACCCTTTGAGAGAAGTAATTTCTCCTTATCTCTGTTTTAAATCTGCTTCCCCTTATCCTAAAACTATGACCTCTTATTCTAGATTGCCCCACCAGAGGAAACATCCTCTCTACGTCTACTTTGTCAATCCCTTTAATCATCTTATATACCTCAATTAGATCTCCTCTCATTCTTCTAAACTCTAGAGAGTAAAGGCCTAAACTGCTCAATCTCTCTTCATAAGACAAGCCCCTCATCTCTGGAATCAATCTAGTGAACCTCCTGTGAACTGCCTTTAATGCAACTACATCCCTCCTCAAGTAAGGGGACCAAAACTGTTAGCAATACTCCAGGTGCGGTCTCACCAATGCCTTGTACAATTGCAGCAACACTTGCCTACTTTTCTATTCTATTCCTTTCGCAATAAATGCCAAAATTCCATTTGCCTTCCTTATTACCTGCTGCACCTGCAAACTAGTTTTCTGCGATTCATGCACGAGGACACCCAGATCCCTCTGCACTGAAGCACTCTGAAGTTTTTCTGCATTTAGATAATAATTTGCCTTTCTATTCTTCCCACCAAAATGGATAACCTCACACTTATCCACACCAAACTCCATCTGCCAAATTTTGGCCCATTCACCTAACCTATCCATATCCATTTGTAAATTTCTTATTTCTTATTGCAACTTACTATCCCACCTATTTTAGTGTCATCTGCAAATCTGGCTATAGTACCTTCTATCCCTGCATCTAAGTCATTAATATAGATTGTAAATAGTTAGGGCCCGAGCACCGAACCCTGTGGCACCCCACTAGTTACATCTTGCCAACCCGAAAAGGACCTATTTATCCCAACTCTCTGTTTTCTGTTGGTTAGCCAATCCTCTATCCAAGCTAATAAATTGCCCCTAACCCCATGTGATCTTACCTTGTGTATTAACCTCTTGTGCGGCACATTATCAAATGCCTTCTGGAAGTCCAGATATACTAAATCTACAGGATCCCCATTATCCACTTTACTTGTTACATCTTTGAAGAACTCTAGCAAATTAGTCAAACACGATTTACCCTTCATAAAACCATGCTGACTCTGATGGATTGTGTTTTGACTTTCTAAATGTCCTGTTATTACTTCCTTAATAATGGATTCTAACAATTTCCCAACGACAGATGTTAAACTAACTGGTCTATAGTTTCCTACTTTCTGCCTCCCTCCCTTTTTGAATAAGGGTGTTATATTAGCATTTTTCCAATCCACTGGAACCTTTCCCACATCCAGGGAATTTTGGAATATTATAACCAATGGATCCACTATCTCCGCTGCCATATCCTTTAAGACCCTAGGATGTAGGCCATCAGGCCCTGGGGAATTGTCTGCCTTCAATCCAGTGGCGCAGTGGTTAGCACCGCAGCCTCACAGCTCCAGGGACCCGGGTTCGATTCCGGGTACTGCCTGTGTGGAGTTTGCAAGTTCTCCCTGTGTCTGCGTGGGTTTTCTCCGGGTGCTCCGGTTTCCTCCCACAGCCAAAAGACTTGCAGGTTGATAGGTAAATTGGCCATTATAAATTGTCACTAGTATAGGTAGGTGGTAGGGAAATATAGGGACGGGTGGGGATGTTTGGTAGGAATATGGGATTAGTGTAGGATTAGTATAAATGGGTGGTTGATGTTCGGCACAGACTCGGTGGGCCGAAGGGCCTGTTTCAGTGCTGTATCTCTAATCTAATCTAATCTAATCCCAATAGTTTGCTCAGTACTTTTTCCCTAGTGATGATGATTGTTCGAAGTTCCTCCCTTCCTATAACCTCTGCATTACTTGTTACTTGTTACTATTGGGATGGTCCTCCACCATGAAAACTGAGGCAAAATGCTGATTTAGCATCTCCGCCATTTCTGTGTTCCCCACCATTAACTCCCCAGTCTCATCCTCCAAGGGACCAACATTCACTTTCGCTATTCTCTTCCTTTTTATATACTTATAGAAGCTTTTGCTATCTGTTTATATATTTTGCGCTAGTTTTCTTTCATAATTTACCTTTGCTCTTTTTATTACTTTTTTCATAACCCTTTGTTGATCTTTAAAAGTTTCCCAATCTTCCAGCCTGCCACTGGCCTTTGCAATATGGTATACCTTAGTTTTTGTCTTTATGTTACCCTTAACTTCCTTGCTTAGCCATGGAAGTTTTTTCCTCCTCTTACAATCTTTCTTCCTCTCTGGAATATATTTTAGTTGGGAGGATTTGAATATCTGCCACTGCTCATCAACTGTCCTACCTTTTAGTCTTCGTGCCCAGTCCACTAGGGCTAAATCTGTCCTCATGCCTATGTAATTACCTTTGTTTAACTCCAGAACGCTACTGTGGGACTCCAGTTTCTCGCCCTCAAACTGAATTTGAAATTCTAGCATGCTAAAGGGCACCTCTGACAGTGCAGCGCTCCCTCAGCACTGCACTGGATTCTCAGCCTAGATTTTCTGCTCTGGAGATGGACACTACCTCTTGATTCAGAGGCGAGAGTGCTGCCATTGTGCCACAACTGGCAATTGTGAATGAGATCACAGAAGATTGTCTTTCTTCAGTTGCCCATGATTGTACTTGGAGTTTGAGAGAAGTTTGCAGTGACACTAATTTCTGATTACCAAATTTTTACATGGCTTCACAATGACTCAGTAAGTATGGAGCATGAAAGTTGTCAATGGCAATTTCTGCTCTGGGCTGTGTTGCAGATCTTAGCTGGGATGATGGGAGGCCCTGTATAATTCTCAGCAACCTGGATTAGGGAGGGGAATAATAACCAGGGTTTTTGGTTCTAATCATTAACCTGTGACCCCCACCAAGCCTCTTGCTCGAAATGCACATGTGCATGAATTTCAAATGAGTCCAAATATGATGCCCCCTGCATTCAAATAATTTGGCATCAGGAAGGATGTGGGCATAAGATGAGTGACAATCCCAGGCAGCGAAGGCACTCAGGTCAAGGTCTCATGGATGATGTCGCCGTCTTCTGTTCGGATCCGCTGTCGGTTTGCAGGCTGATGAGTATCTTTGACCAGTTTGAGCTGGCCTCGGAAGCCAAAGTAAATCGGAGCAAGAGCGAGGCCATGTTCTTTTGGAACTAAGCCGACAGATTCTTTGTCCTCTTCACCATCAGGTCAGCGTCCCTGAAGGTGCTATGGATATGGTTTGGAGTGGCTGTGGCGTGCACCAAAAACTGGAAGGAGCGTATAAACATGGTGGAACAGAAACAGGGCATATGGGAGCAGTACTCCCTCTCCATTGTGGGTAAAACCTGGTCAAGAGGTGCGAGGTGCTCTCAGTGTTGCTCTACGTGGCACAGGTCTAGCCCGTACCTAGCTCCTGCACCATGGCAGTCACCAGAGCCATCTTCCACTTTATGTGGAGATCAAAACTGGACTGTGTCCGCAGGAACATGATGTACATATCCCTAGATAAAGGGAGCGAAAATGAAGCCAATGCCACCCTCATCCTGATGTCCATCTTTGTGTGTGGCTTCATCAAGCTGTGCTTAGACCCTCGGTATGCAAACATCAAGCATCACTACGCGCTGAGGTTCTATCTTTCCCCGATGTTGCGAAGGATGGGTCTGGCCACATTGGCATGAAACGCTCCTTTCAGTTGGACCATCCCACACCAGCTGTCCTTCGTGGACAGAAAAACATCTTTGACCACAGGTCCATCAGGCAGTGATCTGCACGTAATGTCCTCGAGGCCCTGCAGGAAAAGGAGATGGTGGAACTGTCAGATAAATCCCTGAGCAGACTGTCAAGCTCAATTGGAAGAATGCCTCATCACCAGAACTTTCAAACAAGTGCCCAAAATGTAGCTTGGCTGTTGGTGAGAAGGGCCCACCCCATCAGATCCTTCCTGCATGCCCAGAGTCTCAGTGTGGGGAAGAGACCATTACCCACCTCCTTCTGGAATTCACCTTCGCAAAGCAGGTCTGTAGAAAGATGCAGTGATTTTTGTCGAGGTTCATCCCAAGCAGCTCCATAAAGCAAGACTCAGTGCACTATGAGTTGTTCCCAGGGATGCACACATCGACTCCTGCTGGAGGACCATCAACCTGGTGAAAAATGCTCTTTGGTCTGCCCAAAACTTGCCAGTCTTCCAGTGCAAAAAGCTGTCAATGAAGTATTGCAGACTGGAACATTCCAAGTTCCAGGACTATGTGCTTAGAGATGCCCTAAGGCTTGGGGCAGCTGCCACAAAGGCTCAATGGGGAAAGGCCACTGTCTAACGTCCCCCTGCAATAGTATATTGAGGAGCTGGAAACTGTGTAAAACCCCTCAAGCTGTATGAAGCAGAGGATGTTTGACATGAAAGGTAAATATACATTGTAAATATAACCTGGGTAATGGCAAGCGTAGTGAAGTAACACATGTACTGTATTGAAAGACACTGATTTGTATTGCACTTTATGAAATGTAAAATTTGAAATGTTATGTTATGTATTTTTATAAAAAATTATGAATAAAGTATATTTATGAAAAAAATTGGCAATTGTCATTAGCAACATGACATTTAATCTCTCCTGCTCTCCACCCTATCACAGACCTTCCCTTTTGTTCTTCTACCCACCCTCACCCCTTTCACTTGCTCAAAACCTATTACATTTCTAACTTTTTCCACTTCTGATGAAGGTCACTGACCTGAAACGTTAACTCTGTTTCTCTCTCCACAGTTGCTGCCAGACCTGCTGAGTATTTCAAGCATTTTCTGTTTTTATTTCAGATTTCCAGCATCTGTAGTATTTTGCTTTTGTAAAAAGACTTTACTGTGACTTATCCAAGGATGCATTTACTTTCTTAGCTCTCAAGTTACAGCATTGTGACATAGTGGTAACCCCTTTCTTTTGAACTACATATGTGTCCTCTATTATACAAGATTGTATTGAATTAGGGACAGGGACTCAACAAGATTAGCATAAGCAAGATAACAAGAATGGAGAAATGAATGGCACTAAAGAGTGACAAATCTCCAGGACCACACAGTTTCCATCCCAGGGTTTTAAAGGAAGTAGGTGGGAACATTATGGACGCCCTAACAATGATCTTCCAAATTTCTCTTTATTCGGGAACTGTTCCATTGGATTAGAAAATTGCACATGTTGCTCTGCTATTTAAAAAAGGTAACAAAACGAAATCAGGGAGTTATAGACCAGTTAGCCTAACATCTATTATCAGGAAATTATAGGAGTCTATAATTGAAGACAGGGTTACTGAACACCTTGAAATTTTTCAGCTGATCAGAGAAAGCCAGCATGGATTTGTAAAGGGTAGGCCATTCCTAATGAACCAGTTTGAATTTTTTGAAGAACTGAAGAAAGTAGTGGACAGTGGAATGTTAATGGTTGTTATTTATATGGACTTCCAGAAGGCATTTGATCAAGTTCCTCGTAAGAGATTGTTAGCTGAAGTTGAAGCTTCTGGAATTGAAGGCAAGTTATTCACCTTGTGCAGCAATTGGCTGGAACAGAGAGTAGGGATAATGGGCAGGTACTCTAATTGGCAGGATGTGACTAGTGGTGTCCCACAAGGATCTGTGTTGGGACCTCAATTGTTCATTGTATTCATGAACAACTTAGATGATGGGATAGAAAGTCATATATCCAAAATTGCCAATGACACAAAGATTGGTGGTATGTGTAGATGGAAGTGTAAAATTACAAAGAGATATTGATAGAGTAAGTGAATGGGAAAAACTGTGGCTTTCAATGTCGATAAATGTGAGGTCATCCACTTTGGACTTAAAAGGTATAGAACAGGGTACTTTCTAAATAGTGAAAAACTAGAAACAGTGGAGATCCAAAGAAACTTGGGGATCCAGGCACATAAATCATTAAAATGTCATGAACAGGTATAGAAAATAATTAAAAAGTCTAATGGAATGCTGGCCTCTATATCAAGAGGACTAGAATACAAGGGGGTAGCGACCATGCTTCAACTATACAAAGCCCTGGTTAGACCACACCTGGAGTGCTGTGAGCAATTCTGGGCACCATAACTTGACCTTGGATTTACTAGAACAGTAGCTAGACTCCAAGTGTTAAGCTACAAGAGATTAAACAAACTAGGTTGTATTCGCTGGAATTTAAAAGGTTAAATTGTGATTTGGTCAAAGTTTTTAACATATTAAGGGGAACAGATAGGGCAGATAGAGAGAAACTATTTCCGAGAGTTGGGGAGTATAGAACTAGGGGGCATAATCTAAAACTTAAAGCTAGACTTGCAAAAGTGAAATTAGGAAACACTTCTTCATGGGTGGTAGAAGGTTGGAAATCTATTCTGCAAATGGCACTGATACTAGATCAATGGTAAATTTTAAGTCTGAGATTGATAGATTTTTGTTATCCAAAGGTATTAAGGGATATGGGGCAAAGACGTGTATTTTTTTTACACAAAGAGTGATCAACACATTTCTTTCTCTCACTTTTGTTCCAATTTTCTTTCCCAATTTCTCTTTCTTTCCTTTCCTGAAGGCAGCAAACCATTGTTGGGGTTTAATTTTTCCAGGCATCCTCCAGTACCTTCTGCTCCAGTACTTCACCCAGATGGTCAGTCTTCACGTGGAAGGTATTGTAATGAGTTCTTTATGTTGTCTGATGCAACATAAATGAGATGTGTGGAGTCCAGTTTGCTGAAGATCTCAAACAGGTTTATTAACAGTTAAACTATTATATACAGTGCAGAGCAAACTATTTACAGAACCTTCGTCTGGGTGTTACAGTTGCAGAGTGACTCTGGCTTCGAGTCACATGGCTACATTCTGGTACTTGGCTTATTAGCAGACTGATATCTTAAAGGGACATCACTATTAAGGCGATCACACAACAGGTATCTGTACCAAACCCAATCTGATCTTCAACAGGCACCCATATAGGCACATTTCAAGCAGAGATTACTGGGTGGCAATCACTGGGAACCTTGGTTGATTTTGTCCTCCCCAATTAAGGTGTGTTCAGATGAATTGTAGCACCATCACCAACTGTTGTAGTTGTGATCATCGGGATGATCTGTCCTGACTCTGAGTCAGAGGAATGTGGGAAAACCACATCACTGTGCCCCAGGAAACACTGCAATGCTGAGATTTCCAAGAGTGCTTGTGAATGTTTTCCCCCAAATTGCATCCAAATACATATTACAAAAGGGATTGGGGTGTTGGGAGAAGAATACTTCACTTGCCTTCCATCAGTAGGTGTAAAAGACTTTTGCAACAAGTGCTGAAACAGAAAAACTATGTTTTTGTCCAGAAAATCAAAAATAAAGACTTAGCAAACACCAGCTTCTTCCTTAAGACTGATAGCACCTGAATAGTAGTTCAAGAATCATAAGAAATAGGAGCAGGTGTAGGCCATTCGGCCCCTCAAACCTGCTCCGCCATTCAATAAGATCATGGGTGATCTGATTGTGGCCTAAACTCCACTTTCCTGCCTGCCCCCCATAACCCTTGACTCCCTTATAGATGAAAAATCTGTCTAACTCAGCCTTGAATGTATTCAATGACCCAGCCTCCACTGATGTCTAGGGAAGAGAATTCCAAAGATTAATGACTCTCTGAGAAAAGAAATTCCTCCTCCTCACCATCTTAAAAGGCAAATAAGCCCCAGTTCTAGATTCCCCAAAGAGGAGGAACATCCTCTCAGCATCTACCCTGTCAAGCCCCCTCAGAATCTTATATGTTTCAATAAGATCACCTCTCATTCTTTTAAACTCCAATGAGTACAGGCCCAACCTGCTCAACCTTTCCTCATAAGACAACCCCTTCATCCCAGGAATCAGCCTAGTGAACCTTCTCTGGACTGCTTCCAATGCAAGTATATCCCTCCTTAAGTAAGGAGACCAAACCTGTTAGCAGTACTCTAGGTGTGGTCTCACCAATGCCCTGTACAGTTGTAGCAAGACTTCCCTACTTTTATACGGATTGAATCAGTAGCGTAAGGTTTTCATAGGGCAGTTTCCCGTGAATTGCACCCAGTGCTATAGAGGAAAGCTGGATGCAAAGGCCCTGGCATTCATTTAAATAAAATTTGCATTGCTGCACCTTTTTCCTACACAATGAGGTGTGGACACGAGTACTGTCATCGAGGAAGTTCGGATGCAGTATTTAGGAATAAAATTGGAGTGAAGGAATAGTGCCCATTTTTCCCCTGCTTTGCACCCAATTCTTTTGGGTGCACTTTGGGAGCAGGTCAGAGAAAATCAGCCAACAAATGTATTGTCTGAATGACTCAGTGAGAGAAGAACCTCTCCTGGCCCTGTCCAGGAGCAATTAGTGTGGAGTGCATCAGGGGTGTGCTGCGTCAGTACCGGGAGCTCAACGCAGAAGCTTCGTCTTAGATCTCATTTAAATAAAGGAACTTCCACATGAGCACACTTGGGGATGGACTTTTGACTGTGGCCATGATGATGGGGGAGGAAGTCCAGTAAGAACCTACCCTTTAAAGGCACCAACACCATTAAAGGGGCAGGCACAGTTAAAGCCACATGGGTGAGGCAGAAGAATGTTGTTGCAAGATTATTCTTTGCATGCCACTGATGAAGAATGGGGAGATTTTAAATTGATGTAGGCATGGCAGAAGCCACAATTTGAATGTGGGCGGTCTTTATATTTATTTATTTAAAGGTTCCATTGGCATCCACTGCCTGAAGGGTGATGGAAGCAGCTTCATTAGTAACATACTAAAGGGAATTGGATATTGAGTTGAAAAGGAAAAGAAATGCAGGGTTAGAAACATAGCAACATAGAAAAATAGGAGCAGGAGTAGGCCATTCGGCCCTTCGAGCCTGCTCCGCCATTCAATACAATCATGGCTGATCATCCAAACTCTGTACCCTGTTCCCGCTTTCTCCCCATATCCCTTGATCCCTTAAGCCCTAAGAACTATATCTGACTCTTTCTTGAATATATTTAATGATTTGGCCTCAACTGCTTTCTGTGGTAGAGAATTCCACAGATTGTTGGGGAAGAGCAGGGGAGTTGGACTAATTGGATAGTTCTTTCAAAGGGTTGGTACAGGCATGATGGATTGAATGGCCTCTTTTCTGTGGTCAATGATTTGTTCCCCATGAATGAGTCCCTGCTGTTGTGCTATGGCTGCAATGGTGGTCTCACCTCAAAGAGCAGTCCAGATGCCCCTACCCTCTGCCTTCAAGGGAGCTGCAAAGAGGATGGCACTAGAGTCCCAAGTGCCAGCTCTAGAAATAGGCAAATCATGAAGAATGATGCTTGAAGCACCAAAAGGAGGCTGCTGGCGACTGTGAAGCTTCTCTTTTTTACCAGGTGGCATAGAGCAGTTGTACAGTCAAGACGTGGGGGGGTTTTCTACTCTGATAGGGAAACAGGTGTTTGCTGCTTAGGAAATGGCTCGGTGAATTATTTCAGCAGCTGTCAAAGGGGCTTGTGGTTATTTCCCTTGTCTATCTCCAAATGAGTAATATCACAAATTACCAGGTGGCATAGTCCTGAACACAGCCTCCATCACTAATTGTACAGAACTAATAGAATTCTATACTTAAATACAGAAAGACAATCGCAACAACAGTTTGCTTTTATGCAGCATCTTTAACACATTAAAACTTCACGGAGGCACAATTCAAAAAAAAAAGATGCCAAGACAAAGAAGGAGATATTAGGAGGGGGATGGTCAAAAGCTTGGATAGAGGTAGGTTTTAAGGAGGGTCTGAAAGAAAGGGGAGGTGGAGGAGTTTAAGGAGGGAATTCCATATATGTAAGGCCACCAATGGTGGAGTAAAGGAAATGCACAAGAGGCCAGTGAAAGAGGAAGAGAGAGTTCAAGGCATTGTAAGGCTGGAAGAGGTTGCAGAATAGGGAGGGGAATGACCATTTCAATACAAGGATGAGAATTTTAAATTTGGAGTCTGGAAGCCAATATAGATCAGTGAAGATATAAGCAATGGGTGAACAGGATTTGGCACAGGGTAGGATATGGGCAGCAACATTTAGGATAAGCTAAAATTTATGGAGGGTAGAGGATTGGAGGTTGACCAGAAGACCATTGAAATAGTTAAGTCTGGAAGTTGCAAAGGCATGGATGAAGCTGCAGAAACATTTTTTAAAATAAAAAAACCCAAAAATATAGACCATGCTCAACAATACCAGGTTGTTTCTTTAGAGGAATATACAAGGAATTGCCTTGGGGGTTTCCACCAAACTTACTGCGACCAATCAGGAGAACCATCGAGTAAATTCCCAGAAAAGATTCTTAAAAGAAGCTCAGGAATCAGTAGTGCCTGAACTGCACCCACTGCTATTAAAGGAAGTTTATGTGCAGCAGTCTCTGACATTCATTTACATGGAAATCACATTGCTGTGCCCTCTTCGGACACAGTCAGCTACAGAAATCAGCAACAAAAATGGAGCAAAGGATTAACACTATATTTTTCCGCCTGCATTTCCCTCTTTTTTCCCACTAATAGGAAGCAGATCAGAAGAAAATCAACCATCAAACGTTTGCCTCTGAGCCATTGGGGTGGTTCTGCTCCCAAAGCTTCCTGCAGCAACTGCTTCCTGACTTGTTGAGGTTCTTCCCTGCCCCACCTGCTCATCACCAAGGTTCCTTTCCAAATCTCGGTTCCTCTGCTTAAAGCTTCAGCGACAGTTTTAGCTAAGTTCAAAGTTCACACATAGTTAAGCTATATTAAAAAAAAGGAGTCCCCCTGACCAGGGAGCGAGTAACTTTGTCGAACATATTTCCAGCATTGACTCATGCTGAAATTAAAAGGCACCAGGTCTAGATCTTCAAACGTAATTTTTTAAAAATCATTTACTTTTTTATTAATCATCTGCCACATCCTGCTGTGGAACTCTTGGAGACTTTGTGATGTACTTGTTTTCTGCTAAGAGTGAATGAACCTTTTGATATTCATGGCATTGAATGAATCGGTATTATTTAATAAAAATGCTATTAATATCAGGTATGAAGTTTCCATTGCAAACAATGCAGAATTTCACAGAATAAATTACATTTGTTTATTTGCTGACTATATGTAAACTTCCATCCTTTTGCTCCAGACAAACCAACCTTAAAGTTTGATTGTCTTCTCGTCACTAATTTCCTGACAGATGGCAATGTTTTTTTAAAAAAAACAAGAGTACTTGTAACTTGATTACTATTAACCCTTTCATGCCATTATATTAGCTTTTTATGTTCCTTGAGATTGAATTAATTTTGTAGATATCATACAGCATGGCCTGTTTAAAGAGAAGTGTGATTTGAACATTTGACCTTTCGAGTCAATTGAACATAGAATTTCATAGAATTTACAAGAAATAGACCTTTCAGCCCAACAGTCCTATATTACTGCCACTGAATAGTAATGCCTGTGCTAGGGAAGACAACCTTCATGTGTTATATACTTAGAATTTTCAAAGTAAATACTATAATATAAAATAGATTGATACAGTAAGTGAAGGCACTTATAATATATTTAAATGAAGTTAATTCCATATCTACCCTAGTAATTTGCTGTGTATTATGTTAAAACTTATTTTTGATAAATATCTACTATCTTTTAGAGTAACTAAATCATTTGCTCTATGGCAGCAAGGCCTGGACAACGTATGTCAGCCAAGAGCGACGTCTCAATTCATTCCATCTTCGCTGCCTCCGGAGAATACTTGGCATCAGGTGGCAGGACCGTATCTCCAACACAGAAGTCCTCGAGGCGGCCAACATCCCCAGCATATACACACTACTGAGTCAGCAGCACTTGAGATGGCTTGGCCATGTGAGCCACATGGAAGATGGCAGGATCTCCAAAGACACATTGTACAGCGAGCTCGCCACTGGTATCAGACCCACCGGCCGTCCATGTCTCCGCTTTAAAGACGTCTGCAAATGCGACATGAAATCCTGTGACATTGATCACAAGTCGTGGGAGTCAGTTGCCAGTGTTCGCCAGAGCTGGCGGGCAGCCATAAAGACGGGGCTAAAGTGTGACGAGTCGAAGAGACTTAGTAGTTGGCAGGAATAAAGACAGAGGCGCAAGGGGAGAGCCAACTGTGTAACAGCCCCGACAAACAAATTTCTCTGCAGCACCTGTGGAAGAGCCTGTCACTCTAGAATTGGCCTTTATAGCCACTCCAGGCGCTGCTTCACAAACCACTGACCACCTCCAGGCGTTTATCCATTGTCTCTCGAGATAAGGAGGCCAAAGAAGAAAACTATCTGCTCACAGAAAGATCTCACAAGCAACAAGATGAGATGAACATCCAGTTCATCTGTTTTTGGTGGTGTCAGTTGAAGAGAAAAGAGCAGGGGAGTGGACTAATTGGATAGCTCGCTTACAGAGACAGCACAAGCTGGCTACACAAATGACCTCCTTCTGTAAGAATGTTATGGCACAGACGAGGCCATTCAACCTCACTGAATCATGGAATCTATGCACGTTGGCCAGGACACCAGGAGAACTCCCTCCTCCTCTTCCATTTGTATCTTTGACATCACACTGGACTTTGATTAAAACACCTTATTCAATGGAATGTATCTCTAACAAAACAGCCCTGCACTGATTATCTCCAACCTGGGAGTGGGGCTTGAACCTGCGATCTTCTGATGCAGAAGAAAGTGTGCTACCAACTAAGAATTCAATTGAAAGGATCTCCATAACTGTTACTGAATAGAATAAATCATTAGTATCAGTTTGACTCAATCGCGAGCAGTGTCAACATGCAGCAAGACCTGGATAACATTTAGGCTTTGCTGATAAGTGTCAAGTAACCTTTACACCACACAAGTACCAGGCAATGCCCACCTCAAACATGAGAAAGACTTCCACCTCCACTTGACATTCAATGATAGTAGCTTAGTCAAATCCCCCACCATCAACATCCTGACGGGCATCATCATACACCAGAAGCTAATCTGGACCAGCCACATAAATACATGCCTACAAGATTAGGTCAGAATCTGGGTATTCTGCAGCATGTGACTCACCTCCTGACTCCCAAAGCCCATCCACCATCTACAAGGCACAAGTCAGCAATGTGATCAAAAACTCTCCACTTACCTAGATGAGTGGAGCTCCAACAACACTCAAGAAGTTCAACACCATCCAGGACAAAGTAACATGCTTAATTGGCACCCCATCCACCACCTTAAACATTCACTCCCTCCACCTCTGGTGCCCCATGGCTGTAGTGTATGCCATTTACAAGATGCACTGCAGCAACTCGCCAAAGCTTCTTCGACAGTACCTTCCTAACCCACAACCTCTATCACCTAGAAGGACAAGGGCAGCAGACACTTGGAACAGCAGCACCAGCAAGTTCCCCTCCAAGTCACACACCATCCTGATTTGGAACTATATCGCCATTCCTTCATTGTCGCTGGATCAAAATCCTGGAATCCCTCCCTAACAGCACTGTAGGAGTACCTTACCACACAGCGGTTCAACAATACAGCACACCACCCACCTTCTCCAGAGCAATTGGGGCTGGGCATTAAATGTTGACCTTGCCAGTGAGCACACATCCGTGAATACATTTTTACAAAAGTTTCACAGAGTCAGAAGTTAGTCATCTTAAACCCCGCTTCAGGACTTTGGCACATAATGTAGGCTGATGCTGCAGGACAGTACTGAGGAAATGAAACAAAAATAGAAAATATTGCAATTAGACAGTATATCAGTCAGCGTGTGTTGACAGGCAAGGGAAGTTAACATTTTAAATAGAACTCCTGTTCAGAACTGTTCCAAAATAATCAATTGAAGGCAAAATGCATTTGACACATATCTGAGCGATTCAAAAATTTTCATATAAAAAATAAAGTTCTTTCTTGTGGAATCTGAAAATAATTTAGAATCACATGCAATTATGGAGGTAAACATGTTTACTTTCATCATAAAAACAGAAAGTGCTAGAAATACTTAGCATATCTGGTAGCATCTGTTGAGAGAGAAGCAGTGTTAACATTTCAGGTCTGTGACCTTTTATCAGACAGACCTGAAATGTTAACTCGGCTTCTCACTCGACAGATGCTGCCTGACCTGCTGAGTATTTCCAGCACTTTCTGTTTTTACTTTGGATTTCTAGCATCTGCAGTATTTTGCTCTTATTTTGCTTTTATTATATTTATGGTACAGTAGTATAGTGGTTATGGTTTCAGGGGATCATTTGTACACATTCCATTTTGTCTGATTGTACCTAATAAATCTACTCAGTTATGAGCTTGTATCAAAATAAAGGACTTGGAAAGTTACTGCATTATATTTTCCCATCCCTGGCAGCATCCTGGTGAATCTATACTGTACTATGACTTTAATATCCTTTCTATAATGGAGCACCCAAAACTATACACAGTATTCCCACTGTGACCTAAATAATGTTTTCTGTGAATTCATTGTTACTTCTTTAATCATGCATTCTGGGCCCCTCTTTACAAAACTCAAAGCTTTCCCACTGCTGATCTATCAACCCATTTGCTAATTTATCTGCCCAGTTAGATTGGGCAAATCTCCTTTTATCTTGCTAAACTTTGCCTTTTCCAGTCCAGCATCCCTTATCTTTGTTCAGAATCGTTTCCTGTTCTTACATAAGATTTAACTACATTGTGGTCACTACTTTCCAATTGTTGTCCTACTCTTACATCAGTTATTTGGCCCAAGAATAAAGCAAGCAATGTTTCTTAGATTATTGAACTAGAAACATACAGATCTAGGAAACAGCTCCTGAATGCATTCAAAAAAGCATTTCCCATTTTGATAACATGAATTGTCTTTATTCCAACAACACTTTGTATTTATGTCATGCCTTTCATTTTAAAACATTGCAAGATGTTTTACAGATGGGCAGTCATTACAATGGTGACTATATTTTAAAAGGTACTTCACTAGCTGTAAACACTTTGGGACATCCTGAGAGCACAAAAGGTACTATAGAAATGGTAGTTATATATATATGTGTGTATATATGGGCATTGAATCAGTATGAGAGAGATTGGGTGGGGTGACTGAAACCTTGGTCAGGGATTAATTTTAAAGAAGGAGAAAGATGGAGAGATGAAGAGGTTTAGAGAAGAAATCCCAGGCACCTGAAAGCTCAATTGTGGGGCAAAGGGACTAAGGGTAATGCAGAAGATCTGAGTCAGAGAACTTAAGCTACAATCCCAATCCTCAACATCTTTTGGACTTGGCAAAATTTAGAAGTATACTTGTTTTTTTCTTTATATTTGACATATAACCAAGGACTTAGGGTGCAGCTATGCAGTTATCTTTGCTTTGATATGAAGTGGTTTGTGTTCTGCATTGGCACAAAGTTGACTGGATCCTGATTTGGTTTCCAAGTGCATGAAGCCTGAGATCACTTTCACACCAAATCAAACCCATAATGGGTGTTGTAGCTCTCCAATGCAAAGCTGCATCCAAGCATGCATGAACAGAGCCCCTTTTGATTCTGACCTTCATGCGATCCACAGCAACATACAGTTGGTAGTATAACTCTGGTCGTTAGCTAGGCATTGCATTCCACAGGTATTCAGCAACTGATAGCTGGGATATAACTGAAACTTTAGTGTTTAACACAGAATCTTACTAATTAAACAAGGAGTAATGCAGACCCTCCAAGAACTGAGCCTCAATAAGAACCAAACCACTCTAGGAATTATTTTTAACACAATCAGTCAAAACATCTGAGAATTAAAAGAAAATTATTCAAAATAATGAAAGCTTCTGCTGAGAATGTTTGAAATTCCTGTCTTTTAGCTGCCAGAAGTTCTGCATGAACATGTAATATTTATTTCACGAAACGTGAACAAATGTGAAAGCATAGATATGGAAAAAACAACTATGTTCATTGGGTTTAAAATAGCTTTGGTACCACCAAAGATAAAGATCTTGAGTTGAGTGGTAAGACTGTTGTGAGGTTGGAAAAACTGACGCTATAGGAAATGGTAAAATGGCCACTCAAATTAACTGGTTCTCTGAAGGGACTTTTGATATAAGAGATGAAATGTGGTTTACCAATGTTCACAGTAACCGAAAAAAGCATTAGTTTCGTACACATTACTCTTTTATCAGATTCGATTTAACTTTTGCAAATTTTTCCTGACTGCTTAAAAGTTCTGTTGTATGTAATTCCAGTAAAGTATTGGCCAGTGCTGTAGTTTTATGGTGTAGTGCCTGATGATCTGAGACCAGACCATAACTTCCCATACATCAGTTGGCAATATGAACCAGGTTGACCGAGGCACATGTGGAGGAGGCAGCAAACACAGAAATAAAGCCTTGCATTTATATAGTGCCTTTCATGATCTCAGGATGCTCCAAAGCACTTTGCAACTAATGAAATACTTTTGAAGTTAAATTAATGTAGGAAACGTGGCAGCCATTTTGCACACAGCAAGTTCCCATAAACAACGATATGATAATGACCAGATAATAGATTTTTTAATGATGTTGGTTGAAGGATAAATATTGCACTGGACACCAGGTAGAACTGTCCCTGCTCTTCTTCAAAAGTGTGCCATAGGAGGCGCAGACAGCGCCTCAGTTTAACATATTTTCTGGAAGGCAGTACGGCACCTCCAACGGCGCAGCACTCCCTCAGCATTAAGTGTTGGCCCAGTGAAACCATACCCTCAGCAAGAGTCAATATCTCCAGGAGAGAAGGAAAGAGGGATGAAAATAGGCCCAAAAAAAAATCAAAAGAGCAAATTATAGAATCGCAGAAGGAGGCAATTTGGCCCATAATACCTGTGACAGTTTTTCAAAACAGTTATCCAATTAGTCCCACTCCTCTGCTCTTTCCCCATAGCCCTGCAATTCTTTCCCCTGTAAGTATATATCCAATTTCCTTTTGAAAGTTACTATTGAATATGCTTCCACCACCTTTTATAGCAATTCGCTGGATTAAAAAAAAAATTCTCCTCATCTCCCCACTGGTTCTTTTGCCAGTTACCTTAAATCTGTGTCCTCTAACCCATCCAGTAGTGAAAACAATTTATCCTTATTTACTCTTGCAAATCAATCAGTAATACCCTTACATATCTCCCAGTGCCAGGATACAGAATAGCAGCAAATATTTGGGTATTTATTCTGCTAAAAGGTCACAGACCTGAAACATTAACTCTTTTTCTCTCTCCACAGATGCTGACAGGCCTGCTGAGTATTTCCAGCACTTTCTGTTTATATTACAGCAAATATTTTGGACTGAGTCACTCTCCCTGCCTTCTCAGCCTGTGAAAGGTGCACTGAGAGCAGAATGATTGGAGTTTTTCAACAATTACTGACCGTATGGGGGACACTTTTAACTTTTATCACCCAGGAAAAAATATTAGGTAATAGCATGTGAAACAGGCTGACTGGAGTGGGGCAATGGTGATAACAATTTGAGACTTAAAGAGGTTATGATGGTTTTATGTCATCTTCAAGTTGCACACTAAATTCTGATGGAGGTGAGGGAGCAAGTGCTAAGGTGCAACCATGCAAATGCTAGTTTCAGACAAGGATGATATTTTAAGTGCTCAATTCCAACATTTATTCTGTGGGGTCTATCCATGGCATTGTAAAACAGGAGTAACTCAGACCAATAACTGAAGAAGGATGATGCCAGGATCTTAAAGGTGAATTGATGCATTTCATTATGCTTTTAATTAGAGTCTCATTACTGTCCATCGGTCTTTAGTCAATTTTTTTTTGTCTTTATTTTGGAGGCTCCTACCTTCTGAGGAAGTCTCCCGCTTGTTTGGGGAATTTTCTTAAAATGAAGGGGAAGCTGCAAAATATTTTTCACAATGAGTTTCCTGTCTTTATTATTTATTTCTTAGAGGAGAAAGAGTAAGGCGAACAGCAAGCATCCCAATAAGCTAGGTATATAAGGCAGCCCCATAAGAGACATAGTTACCCTCCCTTAGTTACCCAGCCCCAGATTTTATCTGAATATCTCATTGGAGTTGTGTGTAAAGAGGCTGTGGTTCACCCCAGATGAACTGGAAAAGCTTTACACCAACCTACAGGGAGATCTGCAAAATTCTTGTGGACCTGCTGTAAACTCACTGTGGCTCAGAAAGTCACTACAGGGCTTAATCTTTTGGTAACTGGTTCATTCCAAGGAGCAACATTCAGATCAGTCAATGTACTGGCAACTCTTGCACAAGGCAGGTCATTAGGGCCCTGTTTGCCATGGCAGCATAATTCATTACATTTGGCACAGGAGCGAAGCAATTAAGTAAGCAGGCCTTTCATTTTATAAGATCACTGGGTTTCCATGAATTCTTGGGGCTATAGATTGCACTAATGCTGCCATACAAGCCCCTAATGTTAGTGCACACTTGTCCAATTAGTATCCAACTAAAGACATGGATCTGGTCAATGCCCAGTGTGCAGGGAGCCACCATGATTCATTTATCCTTTGTCAGTGCAGTGTCACTGCAGTTTTTCAGAATTGAGGAGAAGGCGTGGCTGGCTTCTTGGAGATAAGGGGTATCCAATATTATTGTGGCTAATTAAATAGAGAATGACCATTAATGAAATGGAGGAAAGTTGCAATGAGATTCGTATCTGCAATTAAATTAAGATTGAACAGGCTGTTTGCATGCTGAAAGGAAGATTCAGGTGCCTGGATAAGCAAGACACCTCCTTTCACTGCATCCCCCATGTTAGCTCTTGAACTTTGATGACCTTCTGTGTCTGCCACAATTCTGTTCTTCAAGAAAGCATGAAAATAGAGATTCCCGAAGAGGAGACAGAGTCAAAAGCTAAACCCCCTGAGACAGAAGAAGTCAGACATGAGAAGGACACAGCAGGGTCAGAGACAGCTCCTGGGAGGGAGCTGCAAGGCAATTTCAGCAGACAACCTTACGATAATGTCAATAACATGCGATTATAATTATAGCTATACAACATCTGTAATAGCCAGGATGCTCAGCGTAATTCAAATGTACAAACCTTCAGAATACTTGCTTGTCAGCCTTACAGCTCCTCTCAATCAGAAGGCTGTGGAGTAGAAATTAGTCTCAGGCGGCAGTGCAAAACTGGCGGTATTGGATTGACCGCCCGTTATGTGCAGCGCCTGCTATTGAATTCCATTGATTGACCCTATGTGTTCAAGCCCCACTCTAGAGCATAATCCAAGCTGACACTTCACTGTAGGACTGAGGGAATGTTGCATTGCTGAAGGTGCTGTTTTTTGGATGAGGAGTAAAATTAAGGCTCCGTCTAACCTCTTTGGTGGACATAAAAGATCTCATTCCAAGAAAAGCAAGGATGTTCTCCCAGGCAATATTTATCCCTCAAACAACGTTAGTAAAACAAACTATATGGATATTATCTCATTACTGTTTGTGGGACCTTGCTGCATGCAAATTGGCTGCCACATTTTCCTGAAGTATCAGTGACTACACTTGAAAAGTATTTAATTGGCTGTAAAGTGTTTGAGGACACCCTGGAAACATGAAAGGTGCTATATAAATGTGAATTCTTTATTTTCATTAAAAGCCGAATTCCCATGAAAGTCAAAAATCCACAATTTTTTTTTCAGTTTCAGTTCAGTGCAATTCAATGCTTTCAATGGAAAAATGATAAGCATCATTGGCTTCTCTGGGCTTACCCCTCCAAAGCCATGGTCTGCTAATTTGTAATGCTAGTCTGTGTCCATATGCAGCAAGACCTGGACAATGTTCAGGCTTGGGTTGATGAGTGGCAAGTAACATTCACATCTCACAAGTGCCAGGCAATGATGATCTCCAACAAGAGAGAATCTAACCATCTCCCCTTGACATTCAACGGCATTACCATTACTGAATCCTCCACTATCAACGTCCTGGGGATTACCATAGACCAGAAACTGAACTGGATCAGCCATATAAACGCTGTGGCTACAAGATCAGGTCAGAGGCTCGGAATTCTGAGGTGAGTAACTCATCTTCTGTCCACCAACTGCAGGACACAAGTCAAGAGTGTGATGGAATATTCTCTACTTGCCTGGGTGAGTGCAGCTCCAACAACACTCAAGAAGCTTGACACCATCTAGGACAAAACAGTCCATTTGATTGGCACCCCACCCACCACCTTAAACATTCACTCTCTCCACTACCGACGCGCAGTGGCAGCAGTGCGTACCACATACAAGATGAGCTGCAGCAACTCACCAAGCCTCCTTCAACAGCACCTTCCAAACCCACAACTTCTACAACCTAGAAGAACAAGGACAGCAGATGCATGGGAACACCATCATCTGCAAGTTCCCATCCAAGCCAATGTTACGGATAGGATGAGAGCTGTTAGGGATGGTTTTTCTTTTCTCACATCTCAACTGACTGAAGACAGCATGTTTTCTTTTTTAAAAAAGGTGTCTTGTGACCCCTGAGTGCTTTATTTATCAAGAATAGACAAATGACAGTTTTCTCAAGTTTAAAAGAAAGATAAATGCTTATATACCCGAAATATACGCAACACCCACTCTCACGCTCATACAGATACACACACATTCAAGGAACGATAGAGATCATAAAGATAACACGCATTAGGTCTGATGATTTTTAAAGAGTTGTCTGTTAAACTTGCTTTTCCCCGGGGTGAAGACTTGATGCAGTACAGGCCTATAATCTTTTCCCTTGTTCACTGAAGAAAGACTTGGAAGGTTCAGGAAGATGGATTCGCTGTTGCAGACTGTTCTTATTATATTCCAACCAAAGGTCATTGGCAAAGTCCTAGTATGATTTCTCAGGTAGGGGGTTCAAGGCCAAAGTCCAGTCACTGCCTACATGTAGTTCAAGGCTGATAACCTTTGGCAGGGTCCTTTCTCTTCAATGGCATAGATGGATCTCCTTTGTCAACGAGAATATACCTTTATTAAAGCTCCTTATCAGAAAACTCATTTCTGTCATGTGACCAGAGTTTCTCTTTCCATTGTTCTCATAAATGGCTTCTGATGGTGATGCTATAGTTAGACAATGGAATCATTCATCCTCATATCACCTTGATGAAGTAGGGCTTTTCACATCCATTTTTTGGAATTTGAGTTTGGAGTCCAAAAGTCTGTCACAGCAAATTCAATCAGTAGGAGAGAAGCAGCCAGTTGCAGACAGAAAGAGTCATTTGCATTTTAGTAATTTCTCAGAGATGTGTTCAGAAAGGTCATTTGTATTTTAATGACTTCTCCAAGACTTGTCCAGTCATGAAAATTAACTCAGGGTTCTTGTAGTTCTATATGTATTGGCAGGAAAGGAGAGGTCACCTGACTTCTTACTCCATTTTGGTTGACAAGAAAAGTGTCCATTTCAGGTTTATTTCATAAATTCTTTTATAGTTCATAACTTTGGATTGCATGGGCATGACACCACACACTATCCTGAGTTGGAACCATATCGCCGCTCCTTCACTGTCACTGGATCAAAATCCTGGAATTCCCTTTCTAACAGGACTGTGGCAGTATCCGCACCAGATGGACTGCAGCGGTTCAAGAAGGAGGCTCACCACAACCTTCACAAGGGCAATTAGGGATGCACAACATGTGTTGGCCTTGCCAGCGACACTCACATCCCATGAAAGAATGAAAAAAAAGTTGAGTGGACTGTGAACAGAACTCTCTCATGCTGCTGTCCTGAGGGAAGGGAGCACTCTGAGTTATTTCTTGCTCTCCCACTATGCATGGGATCAGGATAGTAGTTGCTGCTGTTCTTTGGGATTTTATGGAATTAGTAATAATCCTTAATCTCTGGGAAAGAATATTGAAAATATCCTGCAAACTCTCCAAAATGGTACCTTTGAGATCTCAAAATCTGGTAAATATTAGTCCTAGTATTCCAATAGTCGTCATCATCGACTGTCCCTGAATTTGAGGATGATATCTACTCAGGGTCACGTGTTTCTGCCATGGTTCGTCAAGTGACTGAACAGGCCGATTCTCCATTGACAGAGCTTTGGGCACATGGGGTAGGACGTCCCATGATGCAGTGAGATCCAAAGTGCAGGATTTGTTACCTTTTCTTTCCTTCTCCATCACCGCTCTGTCTCATCATTAAGGTGTTTGGACTCAAAGCATGATGCAACTTGATGAATAAATTGTCACCATTTTTAACAATTGGTTGCAAGCTCCTCCCAGTTATCAATGTCAATGCTGCCACACTTCAAAGAGAGCTTCAGAGTGCCTTTGAAGCATTTTCTTTGTCCTCTCCTGGAACGCCTCCTGGAGGGGCGGCACAGTGGCGCAATGGTTAGCACCGCAGCCTCACAGCTCCAGGGACCCACGTTCGATTCTGGGTACTGCCTGTGCAGAGTTTGCAAGTTCTCCCTGTGACCACGTGGGTTTTCCCCGGGTGCTCCGATTTCCTCCCACAGCCAAAGACTTGCAGGTGATAGGTAAATTGGCTGTTGTAAATTGCCCCTAGTGTAGGTAGGTGGGAGGGAATATGGGATTCCTGTAGGGTTAGTATAAATGGGTGGTTGTTGGTCGGCACAGACTCGGTGGGCCGAAGGGCCTGTTTCAGTGCTGTATCTCTAAATAAAATAAAAATAAATAAAAATAAAACGCTGTCCATTTGAGAGTTGAGAAAACAGGACCTGGCGGGGGAGACGGTTTTTGGCCATCCGGACACAGTGTCCAGTCCATCCAAGTTGATTTTGCAGGAGTTTTGCCTGATAGCTTGTGGAGCTGGCTTCAAGAAGGACACTAGCATTTGTTCGACGGTCCTCCCATTGAATCTGGAGGATATGCCGGAGGCATTGCTGATGGAACTTCTCTCGCACTCTTATGTGTCGCTGAACACAGACCAGGTCTCATTGCAGTACAGCAGTATGGTGACAACAACTGCTCTATACACGAGGACTTCGGTTGTCTTTGTTGTCAAACACATGCTGCTATAGTTTGTGAAAGGCTGAGCAGGTGCAGATGATCTGGTGTTGGATCTCCTCGTCAATGGTGGCCTTTTGAGAGAGGTGTGGGAAGTGCTCAACATATTCCGGAGTCTCTCCTTCAACATATATGTGAGGTAGAATATTTGGCTGACCAGGTGTGGATTGATATATGAGTTGTGTTTTGGCAACATTCAAGGACAGGCCAAGTCTCTTGTATGCAGAATTGAAAAGATTGAGAGCAACTTGCAAATCTGGTGCAGAGTGGGCAACAACACTGCAGTCATCCACAAACTGTAAATCATGTATGTCTAGGGTGGTCAGTTTAGTTTTGGCATGGAGATGACTGAGGTTAAAGAGTTTTCCATATAGGTGGTATTTAATACTCACACCAGATGGTAGTTAATCTTTGATGATATGAATAGCCACTGTCAGGTTAATTGTAAATAGTATGGGGGCTATCACACAGTCGGGCTTGACCCCAGTCTGGATTTTAAAGGCGTCTGTTTCAGATCTCCCACTCAAGACATTCCACTAGCCAAAGCCTAAATTTCAGGAGTCAAAGTCTGACTTGCCACCAGACCTCTTTGTTCTATGTGACACAAGCAGAGATTCTACAGCAACCATTCACTCCAGGCTGTTCTGCATTATTGAGAAGTTTTCTTTAATGTTGTGGCAAAGAAGGGCATTGTACTCTGCAGTCATTTTTTTTTTATTCATTCATGGGATGTGGGCAACGCTGGCCAGGCCAGCATTTATTGCCCATCCCTAATTGCCCTTGAGAAGGTGGTGGTGAGCTACCTTCTTGAACCGCTGCAGTCCATTTGGGATAGGTATACCCACAGTGCTGGTAGGAAGGGAGTTCCAGCATTTTGACCCAGCGACAGTGAAGGAACGGCAATATAATTCCAAGTCAGTATGGTGTGTGACTTGGAGGGGAACTTGCAGGTGGTGGTGTTCCCATGTATTTGCTACCCTTGTCCTTCTAGTTGGTTGAGGTCTCGGGTTTGGAAGGTGCTGTCTCAGGAGCCTTGGTGCATTGCTGCAGTGCATCTTGTAGATGGTACACACTGCTGCCACTGGGCGTCGGTGGTGGAGGGAGTGAATGTTTGTAGATGGGGTGCCAATCAAGCGGGCTGCTTTGTCCTGGATGGTGTCAAGCTTCTTGAGTGCTGTTGGAGCTGCACCCATCCAGGCAAGTGGAGAGTATTCCATCACACTCCTGACTTGTGCCTTGTAGATGGTGGACAGGCTTTGGGAAGTCAGGAGGTGAGTTACTCGCCTCAGGATTCCTAGCCTCTGACCTGCTCTTGTAGCCATGGTCAGCCTTACCATCTACTGGAAAGTTTCTGACTGGCATTTCCCAGCCTTCATATGAGTTTGATGCTCTACTGGCATCCCTCTCTTCATGACAGGCCCCTGAGATCAACAGCTACATGTTCTTCAGCAGCAGCTGACATTATTATCACAGGTTGTACTGAGGAAGCTTAGAATTTTCATGCGTCTTGGCTTCTCCCAATTTTCAGTTGCAGGAATCATTCCTATATAAATGAAGTCTTTTCTTTCTTAATTGAACTGGTGCTTCAATATATCACCACTGCTCTTAGTTTTATTTTAATTTGTGCGGAATTGGTGTGTTTGGGATTTTCTGTCACTACACCACACGCTAACTGCTTTTCTGCGTGTCAGACAGTCAAATGTAGCAATGTGAATAGGATGTTACTGCCTGTCTTAAAAAATAATGTCATGAAAATCCCATTCTTTTCTTTTTGTCTTTCATAGTGATTGGTGTGGCTTTATTTTCGGGCCATTTCAAATACGTTTGTCATCAGCCTTTTTTTGTGGAAGTGGCAGAGTAATTTCTTCCGGTCCTCATTGTACTCAATCGAATTTCTGGTGGAATTTGATGATCACAACCTGAGATGTGACACGGCCTACCAGTTTTGAATAAATGTATTGAAGTTCATTGCTTGCTGTATGAGGTTTTTTTCCTTCATCTAAACTTAAACAATTCTGAAATTGAAACCTGCCTTTTAATTTTTCCATGGTATATATGAATGTGCTGCTTGATCTTAGGAGTACACTAATAAAATGAACATGGTGACAACAACTCTTCATCTTTTGGGACTCCCCCAGTACTTCAGCAATGAAGGCATCAGGTTAATTTATTGGTTAGCTGTCAGCTTGATTATGTCAACCACAGTGCCAGTTGGGGATTATGCACATCTAGGCTAAGAAAGCTAAAAATACAATGCCGCTTGCTAGCCACTATCACCAACTAGAATAACAATAGCAATTTATATTTATATAGCACCTTTAGCATAATAAAATGTCCCAAGGTGTTTCACAGGAGCATTATAAAACAAAATATGATACCGAGGCACGTGAGATATTAGATCAGATGACCAAATGACCAATAAGATGGTTTGCGGTAGAGAAAAGAAGCTTAGGGGTTATCTTTGCATTCTAGGATAATCCTGGAATAGCAGACGAGAGCAGGACCCGATAGTGTTTTGTGTAGTCCAGTCAGGCGGTGGATGGCTAAATCAGTTGTCTGCCATGTCCATTCAAGTCGGCTCCTCTTGGATTTAAGGGAGCGGAGATGAGTGCCATACTGGGGGGAACAGCCAGGGTGAGAGAGAGTAATGGTTTTATTGGGGGCTAGGGCATCAAAGGTGCAGGTAATGGTGCGGCTGAGCAAAGCTGTAGCTGCAGAAATGTTGTGGCAAATGGAGGGCCAAAGGCTAGACAGGTGCGATTGTGAAAGTGAATTGGGGGAGAGGTTTTTCCAGGGACGTATACAGAAAGTGACAGGGTTGTGGTGCGGAAGGGGGCTGTGGGTGGTGGGTGATGCAAGGAAGTGATCATATATGGCTTCATCTGTGATTGATATGATGGGGCTAATAAGACCACATGAGATGTGAATATGAGTTGGGGAGTTTACATGGAGGGAGAGATTTCGGGATGATAAGAGTTCAGTGAACTCAGAGGAGAGAGACCACAATGAGTTGAGATGGAGGCTGAAATCACCGAGGATGAGATGTCGCTCAGTGCAGATGCTGAGGGAGGGAAGCAGTGAAGATATCTCAATGTGAAACTTTTTATTGTACTTGGGAGAGGGGTAGAGAACGCTGATTTTGAATGAGAGGTGAGAGGGTGGAACAAAATGAGATGCTCAAAGAGGAGAAAGTCCCAGAGGAGTAAAGGGTCAGGCCAAGGTGTGATCTGGTGATAAGTGCCACATCGCCACTGCGATGGTCTTGGGGGAAAGAAAGGGCATGCCAGGTACGAATAGGGTCTGGTTTGGTTGTGAGGCCCCTACTTGGTAACACGCAACAGCACCAATAACTTATATTTAAATAGTGCCCCTCACCTGTCTCAGAGATATTTACAAAGGGGAGGAAGCCAATTAGGAGGCAAGAAAAGGTGGAGGTAGGGTGGGATGAATGCATGGTCAGAGGTAGGTTTTAAGAGGCTTTTGAAGAATGACAAATGGAGTGGTTTAGGAAGGGAGTTCCATTGGGTAGAGGGAAAACAACAGAAACTTGTTCACCAAAGCTGGGGAAGAGGCAGCTGGTGGTGACAAATTAACTACAGTTGGATGATCAGAGCATGCATGCTGGGATATTCAAGCTCGCATGCAAGGCTGCTGCCCGATAAACAAAATTGGAAAATCCAGTGTAAGAGCTTGGCCAAAGAGGTGGATTTTAATAAAAACTGAAAGCGCTGGAAAATAATCAGCAGGTCTGGCAGCATCTATGGAGAGAGAAACAGAGTTAACGTTTCAGTTCTGTGACCTTTCATCAGATTTTAATGACTGTTTTAAAAAATGAGACGGAGGTGAAGAGACAAAGAGATATTAGGGAGGTAATTTCAGAGCGTAGGGCCTAGTTAGCTGAAGGCTTGAACATCAGTGCAGGGGCAAAGAGAGTTGAGTTGCACAAGAAGAGGAGGAATGCAGAATTATCAAAATTTGGAGGACTGGAGAAGGTTCCATAGGTGGGAAGGGAAAAGGCATGAACGGACTTAAACATGGGAATGAGAATTTTAAATCCGAGGGATTGGGGACTGATAACACATTGAGCAACAGGGGTGGTGGGCGCACTGGACTTGGTGCAGGATAGGTTACAGACAACAGAGTTTTGGATGAGCTGAAGTTTACAGAGGGTGGAGAATGGGAGCCCAGCCAAGACAGTATTTGAAAAGTCATGTCTGGAGTTGACAAAGGAATGGATGAGGGTTTCTGTAACAGATAGAGTGAGGCAGTTACAGAGGTGAAAGTAGTTTATATTTGTGATGGAGAGGATACAGGTTTGGAAGCTCACCTTTTTTTTATTCGTTCGGAGGGTGTGATTGTCACTGGCCAGGCCAGTATTTATTGCCCATCCCTAATTGTCCTGGTGAAGGTGGTGGTGAGCTGCCTTCTTGAAAACCGCTGCAGTCCATGTGGGTTAGGTACACCTATAGTGCTGTTTGGAAGGAAGTTCCAGATTTTGACCCAGCAACAGTAAAGGAACAGCGATATAGTTCCAAGTCAGTGTGGCTTGGAGGGGAACTTGCAGGTGGTGGTGTTTCCATGCATCTGCTGCCCTTGTCCTTTTAGGTGATAGAGGTAGCAGGTTTGGAAGGTCTAAAGCTCTAAGGAGTCTTGGTGCGTTGCTGCAGTGCATCTTATAGATGGTACATACTGCTGCCACTGGGCGTCGGTGGTGGAGGGACTGAATGTTTGTGGATGTGGTGCCAGTCAAGCAGGCTGCTTTGTCCTGGATGGTGTCGAGCTTCTTGAGTGTTGTTGGAGCTGCACCCATCCAGGCAAGTGGAGAGTATTCCATCATACTCCTGACTTGTGACTTGTAGTTGGTGGACAGGCTTTGGGGAGTCAGGAGGTGAGTTGCTCGCTGCAGAATTCCCAGCCTCTAACCTGCTCTTGTAGCCACGGTATTTATATGACTACTCCAGTTCAGTTTGTGGTCAATGGTAGCCCCTAGGATGTTGATAGAGGGGGATTCAGTGATGGTAATGCTGTTGAATGTCAAGGGGAGATGGTTAGATTCGCTCTTGTTGGAGATGGTCATTGCCTGGCACTTGTGTGGCACAAATGTTACTTGTCATTCATCAGCCCAAGCTTGGATATTATCCAGGTCTTGCTGCATTTCTACACGGACTGCTTCAGTATATGAGGAGACGCGAATGGTGCTGAACATTGTGCAATCATCAGCGAACATCCCCACTTCTATGATTGAAGGAAGGTCATAGATGAAGCAGCTGAAGATGGTTGGGCCTAAGACACTACCCTGAGGAACTCCTGCAGTAATGTCCTAGAACTGAGATGATTGACCTCCAACAACCACAACCATTTTATATAATAATATAATAACCTCAACCATCATCCTTTGTGCTAGGTATGACTCCAACCAACGGAGAATTTTCCCCTGATTCCCATTGACTCCAGTTTTGCTAGGGCTCCTTTATCCCATACTCGGTCACATGCTGCCTTGATGTCAAGGGCAGTCACTCTCACCTCATCTCTGGAGTTCAGCTCTTTTGTCCATGTTTGAACCAAGGCTGTAATGAGGTCTGGAGCTGGGTGATCCTGGCAGAACACAAATTGAGCGTCACTGAGCAGGTTATTGCTAAGCAAGTGTCACTTGATAGCCCTGTTGATGACACCTTCTATCGCTTTACTGATGATCGAGAGTAGACTGATGGGGTGGTAATTGGCTGGGTTGGACTTGTCCTGCTTTGTGTGTACAGGACATACCTAGGCAATTTTCCACATTGCCGGGTAGATGCCAGTGTTATAGCTGTACTGGAACAGCTTGGCTAGGGGCGTGGCAAGTTCTGGAGCACAGGTCTTCAGTACTATTGCTGGAATGCTGTCAGGGCCCATAGCCTTTGCAGTATCCAGTACCTTCAGTCGTTTCTTGATATCATATGTAGTGAATCGAATTGGTTGAAGACTGGCATCTTTGATGCTGGGGACTTCAGGAGGAGGTCGAGATGGATCATCAACTTGGCCTTGGGGTCAAATAGAATTCCACGTCTATAAGGCTAAGACACGATGGGTTTGGTCTTCCCAATATTTAATTGCAGCTTACCCAGAAAGCAACACGAAGACGAGGAAGAGAAGATGATCAAGGACAGATTATTAGTGGACTCCAGAAGTGATCGTGCAGGGTGGGAAGAGAATCCATTGCTGGATGCTTTTGTTATGATTGGATAGGTAAAAAATGGAAAGATTCAAGGGCAGTAACACTCAGCTCTACAATAGAAAGATTCAAAGATGGAGTTGCCGCAAAAGCGGACACAGATTTGGGAGCGACAGCACGGACAAAGATTTAGTAGAGGAAGGCAGGTTGGAGATGGTACGATAGTTTACAAGGGCAGAGGGGTCAATGCGGGGTTTTCAGGAGGAATGATGTTAGGAGGGGGCTTGAAAAGGACGGGAACAGCACCTGAGGAGACAGAACCATTTTCAATGTCAGCTGGCATGGGACCCAAGGGAAGTTGGGTGGTTAGCAGTTTAGTGGGAATAGGGTCAAGGGAACAGGAGATAAGGCTGATCAATAACATAAGCTTGGAGGGCATGAGGGAAAATAGAAGAAAAAATAGGGAACTACGCAGGTTCAGGGCTAGGGTAGAGGGGAGCCTTGGGGGAGGTTTGGTTTGGTTTGGTGGGCAAGGGGAAGCAGGGAAGCAGCAGAGGCAGCTGAATGGTAGGAATAAATCTTAGTGGCAAGAGAATTCCATGAGCTCCTCACATTTGATGGAGGTGAGGGTGGAGGGGGGAAGGGAGAGTGGTTTGAGGAAACACTTGGTAGTGGATAAAAGAAGCTCTCTGTGGTGATCCTGCACTGATGAGCAGTTTTGACAGAAGAGAGCAAGGACCGACAGTATTTGAGCCAGATTTGGCAATGGATGGATAAATCAGTAGTATGCCAGATGTGCTCATGTCTGCACCCCCTGGACGTGAGGAAATGAAGGTGATGGCCTCACCAGGGTGAATGACCAGGGATGATCATAGTGTGAGGGAGCTGAGTCAACAACAATGATGACACATACACCAAAGCTGCATCAGTGATCGTGCAGTTTCAACTGTGGGTGTTCATTGGACTTACTTGTACTTTCAGACTCATTGACTTGTCTATGCCAGTTTTCCACTTAACATTATCGGCACTTACGATTAAAGAGATAATGCTAAAAAAAAGAAAAATAGGAAAACAAATGTAAAATTAATCATCACATTTGATACTTAGAAGGGGAACTAATAGTGAAACTCTTATTTAAGTGAATATAGTGAATTTATTTTATACGTAAATATTTGTGAGGAGGAAAACATATACTGGAATTTGTGTATAAGCAAATCCCTACTTAAAGATTTGTAACCATTTCACTTTCTATCCTTTTCTCCTCTGCTCTAGACATAGGCTCTGTTGAAGTATATGCAATGAGCAAGGAATCAATACCTATAAGAGTAGAGCAGTGGTTCCCCTCCAGTACCTCTCCCAAGTGGCCACATTTATGTCCAACGATGAGAGTCAACCACAGTGGGAGGGGACACCGAATGCAGTTCTGCCCTTGCCCAATATTCATAGACATGTACTTCCAGCAAAGATTGGCCCCAGGTACCAGAGCCAATTTTTTTGCTGTGTAAGCCAAGGGCATCATGGCCAGAGATTTGCTAGCATTTGATTTACAGGAGAAGTATATTTTGTTGAGTTAAACCACAATCCTAACTGTTACTACATATGTCTCTAAGTCTCCCCTCTTATCACTGTTGGTTGGAGGAACCCTGGAGCACAATTCTTGTGGAGAACTGTCCTGTATATAGATACAGCTGCCTTACTTTTGCTCATTCATAACAACATTTTAAAAAAAGGCAACTTTGTGAGCATCAGATGTGCAAGAAGTGATCTTATTCTGAGAATCCCAAGATGTCTCTCCAAACTGCACAGCAAATAGGTGTCACTGTGAAAACATGTGATATGGCTGGGATTTAGCAGTAGTATTGACAGTGAAGCTGTCAGCATTCACCCTCCTTACTCCTCTGAAACTGACAGTAACTTCTGGAGTCCACACAAGGGTAGTTAAACACAGAAATCCAGAAGTTGCTGTCAGTGATTCTCCATAGAGTGTGCTGTTAAAGTACTGCCAGACTGCAATCAAGTAGAAATCACTGAACTGATGAGAACTTGTCCTGTTACTCTCACAGTAAAAACCCTTGGAAAAGTTACACCTTGTTGAATGAGGTATAATTGGGTATTTAACAGCATACTAAGTTCACAATTACTGCTGAAAATCCTCTCTAGCCCTGGAAAAAATAATTTTGTATTTGTAGAATCTCAAATTTCTACATTATGAATGAAAAAAATTGCACATATTTCTTAAATAATATATTTTTTAAAAGTTAATGATATTTCAGCATCTACCTTAATCCCATGTGGGGGGGGGGGGGGGGGGGGGGGGTGGAGGGGTGACCCAACCATTTATTTCATTATTTGTAAAATTTAATTAAAACTGAAGGATAATCAGTGAATTTTACTTGCTGGTTTGATGACTGTGAGAATGCTTCAATGAGATTGGCTGCTTATCCTGCTGAGCGACTGTTTCTGGAGGCCTGCAGATCCCCTTGACTTAGCACCAGATTCAAACTAACATCAGGAAACGGGAAATCCACACCATAGAATGTGCTAGATCTTGTGAGCAGCGATGACTTCATCTTTCACCTCGAAATCTGGGCCCAAGTTAGCTTCCCTTCAAAAAAAATCACTGTTCAATTAGCTGAAAGAATATGGGCAGGCTGAGCATGGCCCAGACAGGCATACCCTTGTTTAATTTGTATATTTAAAAGACCCACTGACCTGCTTAACCTCTCTTCAACATATCTTATCAGCCATATTTCTCCATTGTGCAGCTCAGTTGGATTTCCCTTGCATGGTTCCACAGTTATCAATGTGATCATAGCCCAAGCATGTCTAGCAATGACTTCACTTCCCACCCTCTACTGTCATCTCAGGAACCTCCCTCCTCTTCCTCTTGTAGAGATACTCGTTGAATGTACAATAACCTCCCCAGGTTGAACCAGGAAAACTGATGTTTTCAGTCCCCTACAAACTCCATAAGCTTAACTGGTCCAGCCCCATATACTCTTCATCACAAAGAATGCACATTTCTATATCCGCAACTTTGCCCACCTCCACTCCATCTTAGCCAATCTACTTCCAATTTGCCATCTCCCGACTCAATTATTCCAACATTTTCCTCATCCTTTACCATCCTTAAACTTCAACTCATACAAAACATTGCAGCCCATATCCAATCTCAACCCAAGTCCACTTGCTAATCAACCCGGGCCTCATTCATAGCAACAAAGGAGGCCGTTCGGCTCATCGTGTCTGTGCCAGCTCTTTGAAAGAGCTGTCCAATTAGTCCCACTCCTCCATTTTTCCTCCATAGCCCTGATTTTTTTTACTTTTCAATTATACATCCAATTCCCTTTTAAAAGTTGCGCCTGAATTAAATTCCACCACCTTTTCAGTCAACAACAACAACTTGTATTTATATAGCACCTTTAACATAATAAAACTTCTCAAGATACTTCATAGGAGCACAATAAAGCAAAATTTGACACCGAGTCACATATGAAGATATTAGGGTAGATGACCAAACGCTTGGTCAAAGAGACAGGTTTTAAGGAGCATCATAAAGGAGAAAAGCGAGTTAGAGAGACAGAGAGGTGTAGGAGGGAATTCCAGAGCTTAGAGCCTTGGCAGCTAAAGATACGGCCACCAGTAGTGGAATGATTAAAATTCGGGATGCTCAAAAGGCCGGAATTGGAGGAGCGTTGATATCTCGAAAGGTTGTGGGCCTGGAATTACAGAGATAGGGAGGGGCGAGGCCATGGAAGGATTTGAAAACAAGGATGAGAACTACAAAATCATGCATCAGTAGCACAGTGGTAATGAGTGAAAGAGACCGGACATTGGAGCAGAGTTTTGGTTTTGGAAAGAGACCTCAGGTTTTCTTGGGGTCAAATATGACACCAAGGTTGCAAGCAGTCTGGTTCAGAAGTTGCCAGTGAGAGGGATGGAGTTGGTGGCTAGGGAATAGAGTTTGTGGCGAGGCCTGAAGAAAATGGCTTTGGTCTTCCCAATATTTAATTGGAGGAAATTTATGTACTGTACGTTGGACAAGCAATTTGATAATTTCACAGAATCACAGAACTGTTACAGTGCGGAAGGAGGCCATTCGGCCCATTGAGTCTGCACTGGCTCTCTGAAAGAGCAATTCCCTCAGTTCCATTCCCATGCCTTCTCCCTGTAACCATGCACATTCTTCCTTCCTTTATATAACTGTATAATTCCCTTTTGAATGCTTTAGATAAATCTGCCTCCACCAATTTCTCAGGCAGTGCATTCCAGACCTTAACCATTCGCGTGTGAAAAAGTTTTTCCTCATGTCACTTTTGCTTCTGTTACCCTGTGCCCCCTCATTCTCAATGCTTTCATGAGTGGGAACAGTTTCTCTCTATCTAATCTGTCCAGACTCCTCATGATTTTGAATATCTCTATCAAATCATCTCTCAGCCTTCTCTTCTCCAAGGAAAACAGTCCTAACTTCTCCAATCGACCTTCATAACTGAAATTCCTCATCCCTAGAACCATTCTCATGAATCTTTTCTGTACTCTCTCCAATGCCCTCACATCTTTCCTATTCTCCAAGGAAATTAGTGCCTAAAGTGTAGCGCCCAGAACTGGATTCAATACTCCAGCTGAAGCCGAACTAGTGCCTTATACAAATTCAACATAACTTCCTTGCTCTTGTACTCTATGCCCCTATTAATAAAGCCCAGGATACTGCTGCTTTATTAACTGATCTCTCAACCTGTTCTGCCATCTTCAATGACTTATGCACATATACACCCAGGACCCTCTGCTCCTGCACCCCCTTTAGAATTGTACCCCTTATTTGATATTGTCTCTCCATGTTCTTCCTACCAAAATGAATCACTTTACATTTATCTGCATTGAACTTCATCTGCCACCTATCTGCCCATTCCACCAACTTGTCTATGTCCTTTTGGAGTTCTACAGTATCCTCCTCACAGTTCACAATGCTTCCAAGTTTCGTATCATTTGCAAACTTTGCAATTGTGCCCTGTACATCAAGGTCTAGGTCATTAATATATATCAGGAAAAGCAAGGATCCCAACACTGATCCCTGGGGAACTCCACTACAAACATTCCTCCAGTTCGGAAAACATCCATTAACCACTACTCTTTGTTTCCTGTCACTCAGCCAATTTCGTACCCATGTTGCTACCGTCCTTTTATTCCATGAGCTACACGTTTTCCCACAAATTTGTTGTGTGGCACTGTATCAAACACCTTTTAAAAGTCCATGTACACCACATCAACTGCATTGCCCTCATCAATCCTCTCTGTTACTTCCTCAAAAAACTCCAGCAAGTTAGTTAAACATGATTTTCCCTTAAGAAATCCATGCTGGCTTTCCTTAATTAACCTGCATTTGTCCATGTGACTATTAATTTTGTCCCGAATTATTTTTTCTCGAAGTTTCCCCGCCACCAAAGTTAAACTGACTGGCCTGTAGTTGCTGGACTTATCTTTAACCCTTTTTTGAACAAGGGTATACCATTTACAATTCTCCAATCTTCTGGCACCACACCCGAGTCTAAGGAAGACTGAAGAATTATGGCCAGTGCCTCCATGATTTCCACCCTCACTTCCCTCAGTATCCTTGGATGCATCTCATCCAGTTCTGGTGCTTTATCCACTTTAAGTTCTGACAGTCTATCTAATACGTCCTCGTTATCAATTTTAAACCCTTCTAATGACTGAATTTCCTCCTCTTTTACCATTGCCTGGATTGCATCTTCTTCCTTGGTAAAGACAGACGCAAAGTATTCATTTAATACCTCTGCCTCCATGTGTAAATCTCCTTTCTGGTCCCTAATCGGCCCGACGACTCCTTTTACCATCCTTTTACTATTTATATATCGATAGAAAACTTTGAAATTTCCTTTAATGTTAGATTTAGAAACAGTGGGGAGGTTGAGAGAGTGGGTAGTGAGGTACAGATGGGTGTCATTAGCGTACATGTGGAAACTGATGCAGTGTTTTCAGATGGTATCACAAAGGGGCAGCATGTAGATGAGAAATAGGAGGGGGCCAAGGATAGATCCTTGGGGCCACCAGACGTAACAGTGCAAGAGTGGGAACAGAAGCCATTGCAAATGATTCTCTGACTACAATTAGATAGATAAGAGTGCGTTATGACCAGATGAGAAAGGTATCTAGGGGTCTGTTACTGTCTTCACCGGGTCTTGTTACAGGGTTTAATTTTAAACACACTGTGTTTTGAGCTCCCCCTTTGTGAATTCTTGTTCACAGCTTTCCAATTATAATGCAAAGAAATGAACACAAACAGGCTTTCTTTGGTTTAAAGGAGAAAAGTGAAATTTATTAAACTGACTTAAACTCTAATATGGTTCACGCCTACCCATACACGATGCACCCATGCTAGCATGCACACGCGATATACACATGCAGATAGGGACAGAAAAGAGAAGAAGAAAAGATAAAGTGTAACAATTTGAGGCAATATCTTGTTACTGTGCTTCGAGCTCACTGTAGTCCTTGATTGAAGATATGGTCTTGCGTTTCAGTATTCTTTTTAAACCTGGTTCATGTAGAAGACTTTTCTCTCTTTGAGTTTATGTGTCTTTAATGGCTTCCGAAGCTGGTGAGACCGAGATGAGGGTAGACAGGAGGGGAAGTAATTCTTGCTTCAGTTCCAGGAGCACATGGCGCTCAGAGTTCAAATTCTGTTTTTCCAGTTTAAAACTCCCCTAGTTGGCCAGCAGGTGGTCATGTGACCGGCTGGCTTGACCAGGTCTGTTCAGTGCATTGGGGCGGGGACTGATTCCTTTGTTTCAATACTGTCTGGTACTATGCAAATGTCCTTCCAGCCAGAGACTTGCAATTTTAGGTTTTGATGTTCATGTGGCAAAATTATGTATGCCTCAGTCTTGGCAGGTGGGGGTTTGCCTGACAAGTGGAACCAAATGAGTGCAGTCCCACCCAATTTTTTTTTCTTCTTTTTATGAGATGTGGGCATCACCAGCAAGGTCAGCATTAGTTGCCCATCTCTAATTGCCTGTGACAACTGAATGGCTTGTTAGGCTATTTTAGAGGGCAGTTAAGAGCCAACTATATTGCTGTGGGTCTGGAGGCACATGTAGGCCAGACCAGGTAAGGACAGCAGATTTTCTTCCATAAAGGACATGAGTGAACTGGATGGGTTTTTCCAACAATTTGGTGATAGTTTCATGGCACCATGACTGAGGCTAGATTTAATTAATTGAATTTATGAATTAATTGAATTTAAATTCCACCAGCTACCATGGTAGGATTAGAACCTGTGGCCCATAGGGCATTAGCCAGGGCCTCTGGATTACTAGTTCAGTGATATTACCACTACGTCACCACCTCCTTGATTGGAAGGTCTCAATCTTAGTGACAATGAAGTCCATGAGTTCCTTGTACTGGTTATTGGAGGTGAGGGTGGTGGAGAGAAAAGAAGCTGACGGTTATCTTTGCATTCAGGATGATCCTGGAATAGTGAGCAGTTTTGGCTGACGAGACAGGACCCTCTTGTGTAACTCAATCCCTTGCATCTCACTATTGATGACTATGCTTTCAGCTTCCACATTCTGGAACTCTCTTCCTAAACCTTACCACCTCCCTCCTCTCTTTTAAGACTTTCTGTAGCACCTACTTATTTGACTAAGCTCTTGGTCCTCTTTCCTAATGTATTCTTTCTTTGGCTTCGCATCTGTATTTCCTTACACTTATTTGTTTTTTTATTTAGAGATACAGCACTGTAACAAGCCCTTCGCCCACCGAGTCTGTGCCGACCAACAACCACCCATTTTTATGCTAATCCTACATTAATCCCATATTCCCTGCCACATCCCCACCATTCTCCTACCACCTACCTACACTAGGGGCAATTTACAATAGCCAATTTACCTATCAACCTGCAAGTCTTTGGCTGTGGGAGGAAACCGGAGCACTTGGCGGAAACCCACGCGGTCACAAGGAGAACTTGCAAACTCCGCACAGGCAGTACCCAGAACTGAACCCGGGTGGCTGGAGCTGTGAGGCTAACCACTTGCACCACTGTGCCGCTCCACTTCCGTGAAATACCTTGGGACATTTTTCTACATTAAAGATGGTACATGAATTTGATACCATAGTAGTTGTAAATTTCAGAACTCAAGCTCTGACCTCACCTGCTGCCCTGCCTCCTGTCTGGTTTTCCAACTTGACAAAGCGGTCACACTACTAAAGAGAAAGAATAGGAAAGTAACATTGAGTCATAGAATCATAGAATGGTTACAGCACAGAAGGAGGCCATTCAGCCCATTGTGTCCATGCCAGTTCTCTGTAAGAGCTAGTCCCACTCCCCTGCATTTTCCACATAGCCGTGCAATTGTTTTCTTTTCAGATAATTCTCACATTCCCTTTTGAAAGTCACAATTGACTCTGCCTCCACCACACTCTCAGGCAGTGCATTCCAGGTCCTAACCATTCGATGCATAAATAGGTTCTTCCTCATGTCACCTCTGGTTCTTTTGCCAAGCACCTTAAATCGATGTTGTTTGGTTTTTGACCCTTCTGCCAATGGGAACAGTTGCTCTCTATCTACTCTGTCTAGACCCCTCATGATTTTGAGCACCTCTATCAAATCTCCTCTTAACCTTGTCTTCTCCAAGGTGAACAGCCCTAGCTTCACCAATCTATCCTCGTAACTGAAGTCTCTCATCTCCGGAACCATCCGCGTAAATCCTTCTTTGCACCTTCTACTATGCCTTCACATTCTTCCTAAAATGTGGTTCCCAAAATTGGTTCGCAATACTCTGGTTAAAGCTGAACCAGTGTTTTATAAAGGTTCATGTGCACTATTTGGCAGCATTTGGAAAGTGGAAACATTTTTTCCACAAAATATTGCTCATTTAAATCTGGGCACAGTATTAGCTACTTTGGAAAGAAATGCCCATTTTGAATGAAGACGGCATCTAAAATAACAACAAACATTTATATTTAAATCTAATCACATTTAATCCCTCATTCTGCAAACAAATTTTGATTAAATGACACAAAATACTCTCCACAATAAAATGCAGGTCATGATTTTCCCAAATGTTTTGACGATGTTAGGGATTGAAGTTCTAACCCACACTGCTCAGTTTGGGCAAAAATCTCCCTCACTACTTAGTCAACATATGTGCTCAAATCCCTGGAGTGAGGCTTGAACCCATGACTTTCCGACTCAGAGGTGAGAGAGCTACCACTGAGCCAAAATTAATACCCTGTTCAGCATGCCAACTGAACCAGGCAAAACAGACTAATGTACAGGAAAAAAACTGCTTATTATCTAGGAGTATTTGAACACTGGATCAGCACAACACAGTGTGATAGTAAATTACTGGAATGGGAATTTCATCAAATGGGGAAGTGGAAGTGTAAACTCTGGAATCTTCTGAGAAATAATTAGGTGTACAATGAGGGTTGTTTATGGTCTTTCTGACTAGATGAACTATAATGGGCTGAATGGCCTTTCTTGTCTGTAGTTATCTTGTGAATGAGAAAGATACTTGCCAACAGTTCAGACATTTCTTCAATTTTTTCCCCCTCCTTGTTTGACCACTTTAACAACCCCTGTAATGCAAATGCTAATCATGTCTGACGAAGCCAGTAACAACCTCTGATGGCAGATTTCCAAGGATCCTATTACTGCAGCTGTGCCGCTGTCAGAAAATGGCAATCATTGGATGATATCTTTCATTGAGGAAACTGGGCCATGAGTTAAGTAGGTCACAAACCAGGGAATGTCCAGAGCCAGATAACGAAAGTCACATTCGTGACTCTTAAACAACTGCATATACTGCAGTGCTCTGAAATCTTACCCGCCATGTACATGAAAGGAAAAAGAAAAACTTGCATCTTGTACTTTTCCCAACCTCAGGATGCCCCAAAGCACTTTACAGCCTAGGAAGTACTTCTGAAGTGTCGTCACTGTGGTCCTATAGGAAATGCGGCAAACAATTTGCATACAGCAAGCTCCCACAAACATCTATGTGATGACGATCAGAAAATCTCTGTTTTATTGCTGTTGGTTGAGGGATAAGTATTGGCCAGGGCAACAGGAGAACTCCCCTGCTTTTCTTTAAATAGTGCCATGGGATCATTTGTATCCATGTGAGAGGGCAGACGGGGCCTCGGTTTAATGTCTATTCCAAAAGCCAGCACCTCCGAAAGGGCAGCATTCTCTCAGCACTTCACTGGAGTGCCAGGCTAGACACGGGCACATTCAAAGCAATATATACAAGGGCTATTGCACCAGCAATATTTCTGGGAGTCAAGATGAAAATATGCCAATGACTCACAGCTGTAGTGTTAATAGGGCTAAAGGGTTAAACCAACATCCTGAAGAGGAAATGTCATGGCCCAAATTGTTAGCTTCCTAACAGGACTGTAACTATCATATCAGTCCTGGCCTCCACAAATCATAAACTCAGCATTTCCTGTATCCAGGGCAGTGGAGAGCAGGTGTTAGGATGACAGGAACACAGGTAGGTGGTCTCGCCACTGGCATCTCCCCACGCCTCTATTAAGGTTTGATCACAATGGCCTTTTGTCACAAAGCTTATCATCTCCATCAGAAGCTGAAGAGACCGTTAGAGCGTCTCTGTGTGATTGCCTAAGGCTGACTGGGGCCTTAACCTCTTTGCCATCCCACGCTGTTTACAGGAAAGCACTTATTAAGGTTTTTGAGCTCCAGTTGCTGTGAAGTTTCAAATACGCTCTTGTTTGTTGTGTGACTGAAACATTTGGGACAATTTTGTTACCCGTTTACATTGAATTTAATTGAATTTGGCATGTGCTTTATTCATCAAATGAAACATGAAACTTCATTGTAGATTCATCCCCTCTCTGGGACTCTGCATGGGACAAAGGGAGAGAGAGAGAAAAAAAAGAAAGGCAGGAAAAGAAATACAGGGGGAAATTAATGACAGAGGCAAGGAGAAAATGAGAGAGATGGAACAAAAGTGAAAGAAGCAATGAAAGACAGCAAGCAAGAGAGAAAAAGCACAGCAACAGAGTTAGAAAGAGAATGAAAGAACAGAATGAAGAAAAGAGGAAGTATAACATTAATGGGATTGTAGTCAGTGTACAACATCCCACACACAAAAATGTGAAATTTGTTTGCATGTTGGAAGAAATAAAGGCTGACTGTGCAGGCTGGTTATTCTGTGTCTGTAGGAAAGATCAACTCATAAGAACCGGATGAAGCTGAGATATCTGATCTTATTAAAATGGCCTCATATCAGACCATCTTTGTACTACAATGACCAAAATACCCCCTTCAAAGTAATTTCTAAACAGAAATTACAATATTTTAGTACAATTTTGAGTCAAGAGTCATTTTGTACAGAGAGGATTGTTTCTAAGAGGCACAATTGCTGTAGATCTTTGTAATGGACAGTAGGTTTACAGGCTATGTTAACTGAATTCCCTGTGACCCCTGCGCATTTTGGTTTATTTTATTTTAGAGATACAGCACTGAAACAGGCCCTTCGGCCCACCGAGTCTGTGCCGACCAACAACCACCCATTTATACTAACCCTACAGTAATCCCATATTCCCTACCACCTACCTACACTAGGGCCAATTTACCTATCACCTGCAAGTCTTTGGCTGCGGGAGGAAACCAGAGCACCCGGCGAAAACCCACGCAGTCACAGGGAGAACTTGCAAACTCCGCACAGGCAGTACCCAGAATCGAACCCGGGTCCCTGGAGCTGTGAGGTTGCGGTGCTTACCACTGGGCCACTGTGCCGCCCCTACTACCATACTACAACTTCCATCTCCCATTGAGCAACCTAGTCATCTCATGATGCCTCAGTAACTGAATGCAGCGCATGCCACTATACACACTAAACGGGTTTGATTCTTGGTCTCAGCTGATTATCTGATCTAGTCAGAGTACTGGCAGTAATACTATATTTAGTGTCAGTGTCATCCCATGGTGGAATAGTAAAACACAGCTAATGTTCCTTTACTAATTGAACCTGTGTGGAGGTGAGATAAGGACAGGTCGAGCTTGTCTCATAACCCCCTCCCACCCCACCACACCTAACAATGATTAAATAACCTGATGACCTTTAACTTTCTAAGCCCATACGAAAGGAATGGCTATCCAGACACCACGGGGGCAATTTTAACCTAACCTGCCCAGCAGGAAATGATGGAATCAGTTGCAGTGCTGGTTTTATGGCCTGCCTGATTCTAATCTCTGTTGAAGTTAGTGAAGAGCAATATTGGGCAGGGTGGAAAACCAACATCCACCTGATCCCATGGGTTTCCCGCCCGATGAGTTACCACCCCCTCTCCCCCTCCAACCCCACCTTGGAGCTGCCAGCATACATGTAACAGGACTTCAGTACATGTCAGTGGCTCCTGACAGCTGGGAAAGAAAAGAATAGAAAAAGCACAGGATGATGAGCATGAACAAACTATTTTCAACTGGGGGTGAGGGTTGGCAGGTGGGGATATCAATGTCAAACCATTCCTGTCCTTACCCAACATACATATAAACGAGACATTTCAGCAGAACTCAATCAGGATCAGGAATTCTGCCAGTGCCTCCAATAGTACAACATTCCTTCAATGCAGTACTGAGGGAGTGCTGCACCGTCGGAGATGCCGTTCGTTCAGATGCAACATTAAGCTCAGGTGATTATAAAAGATTCACTTGCACTATTATGAGTGGAAGTTCTCACAGTTCTCCTGGCCAATATTTATCCCTCAACCAACATCACTAAAATAGATTAACTTTTCACTTACCTCATTGCTATTTCTGGGACCTTGCTGTGCACAAATTGGCTCTGCATGTCCCTACACTTCAAAAGTATCTAATTGGCTGTAAAACACTTTGGGATGGCCTGAGCCATGAAGAATCAAATGCAAGTTTATTTGTTCTTTCATTCCTCCTTCCCCTCTTTGTTACTCTCTTCCTTTCCTCTTCTTAGCCTCAGGGCACTGAGGCAAATGTTAGTGCCCCAGAGGTGGCCCAGGTATACACCAGCATTAATTTGACAATCAGCTTCACTCCATTAGTTTTAGAGTCATTCAGAACTCCCCTGTTCAATATGACCAAGACAACCATTCTGTAAAAACTGAAATTCTCAAAATTAATTTACTTTGGACTTGATACATTTATACTACTGACCTGGTGCAAAATTAGCATATCCACTGGGGTATGTTCAATAGGATCACAGTCAGCTCTGTTTACACTACACATGAGAAGGAGAGATAAAGGTTTTGCTATTGGCACTATTCAGTCATGTCAATGTCCTGCAGAAAGCCAGCAACCTAAACAAGGCAGAGCTGCTGATTGTGACAATCAGATTCAAACATTGAGATTGGGACCTGTAAATAGGTTATTATACATTGCAAATCAAACCATTGAACCTTTAACATCTAAGCCTAGAAGTTACATTTGGTGATGGTAGTGATCGACTGCTGAACATATTGGTTGACATTCCTTTCTCTGCCATTTGAACACAGTCATTATCCCATTTTTCTTAAATGCTTTCACCAAAATAGTCAAAACAGATGTCATATGAATGATCTAAGTGTTCATCCACTTACTTTAAGAAATGGTGATTTTTAGGTTCTAGTTTTCAACTTAATCTTGAAATGTATTTCCTGAGATTATTTGTTCCTTTATTTAAAAAAATATGTAATTGAATGTTTCACCTTCTGCAGCTGACACACCATTGTCACATTCAATTAATTTTTCCCCATGCTTCCTCCCCTGTCTCCTTCTTGAAGGTGAAGAAGAGGTCAGAAACCATTTAAAACTAAAGAAGAGGGATTATAAAGACTACAAGAGCGATAATATAATGAGAAGTTAAGGGGATAAGACAAGCTAAGGAATATGAGGAAAAATATTCCCCAAAAATCAAAAGGAACAGTAAAGTATTTTATAAAAATATCTGGGTAAGAATTGTGAAAATCAAACTCGGAGCCCCTGGGAGGAGAGGATTGTTTAATTTTTGGATGACGAGGTATTTAATCAGTAGTTTCTATTGGGTTTTATTGAAGAGAAGGCTATCAGAGATGAAGCGAATCCTGAAATGGTTGAGAATGAGATGAATGATATTACAATGGGAAATGTTTAGGTGAGTTAGTTAGCCTAAAGAAAATCATCCTAGAGAGTTGGGGGAGGAAATTATCAATAGCCTATAAATTATTATATTTCAGGGAGTATTGAGTGTGGTTGTGTGGCATAGGACTGGAGAGTAGTCCATTTGGTACCCATTTTTAAAAAGGGAGACAGAGCAAATCTGAGTAATTACAGGCCAGTTAGTTCAACACCGGTGGTAGGGAAAATGTTAGAATCTCTAATTAAGGATAAAATTACCACATAAGTAGATAAAGAGAAAATAGTTAGAAGTAGCCAGCACGGATAAAAGTTTTTCATTCATTCATGGGATGTGGGCGTTGCTGGCAAAGCCAATGTTTATTGTCCATCCCTAATTGCCCTTGAGTAGGTGGTGGTGCGCTTCCTTCTTGAACCACTGCAGTCCATGTAGTGTTATTTGCTCTCTTCTTCTTTGAACTCCTTATCTCGAGAGACAATGGGTAAGCGCCTGGAGGTGGTCAGTGGTGTGTGAGCAGCGCCTGGAGTGGCTATAAAGGCCAATTCTAGAGTGACAGGTTCTTTCACAGGTGCTGCAGAAAAATTTGTTTGTTGGGGCTGTTACACAGTTGGCTCTCCCCTTGCGCCTCTGTCTTTTTTCCTGCCAACTGCTAAGTCTCTTCGACTCGCCACACTTTAGCCCCGCCTTTATGGCTGCCCACCAGCTCTGGCGAACGCTGGCAACTGACTCCCACGACTTGTGATCAATGTTACAGGACTTCATGTCGCGTTTGCCGACGTCTTTAACGCGGAGACATGGACGGCCAGTGGGTCTGATACCAGTGGCGAGCTCGCTGTACAATGCATCTTTGGGGATCTTGCTATCTTCCATGCGGCTCACATGGCCAAGCCATCCCAAGCGCCGCTGACTCAGTAGTGTGTGTAAGCTGGGGATGTTGGCCGCCTCGAGGACTTCTGTGTTGGAGATACGGTCCTGCCACCTGATGCCAATTTGCTCTCACAATGCTGTTAAGTAGGGAATTCCATGATATTGACCCAGCAACGATGAAGCGACAGTGATAAATTTCCAAGTCAGGTTGGTGTTTGACTTGGAGGGGAACTTGGAGGTGGTGCTGTCCCAATACAGCTGCTACCCTTGTCCTTCTAGGTGTTAGAGGTACGGATTTTGAGGTGCTGTTGCAGAAACCTTAGTGAATTGTTGCATTGTATCTTACAGGTGGTACACACAGCAGCCGTACCAGTGGTGGAGGGAGTGAATGTTTAAGTGTTGGATAGAGTGCCAATCAAGCGGGCTGCTTTTTCCTGGATGGTGTCAGGCTTCTTGCGAATTGGACAATATTCCATCATACTCCTGGCTTGTGCCTTGTAGATGGTGAAAGGCTTTGAGGAGTAAAGACGTGAGTCACTCGCCACAGTATACCTTACCTCTGAGCTGCCCTTGTAGCCACAGTATTTACATGGCTAGTCCAGTTGTTTCTGGTCAATGGTGATCTTAGCATGTTGATGGGGGGGCTTTCAATGGTGGTAATGTCGTTGAATGACAATGGAAGGTGGTTAGATTGTCTCTTGTTGGAGAAGGTCATGTCTGGTACTTGTGTGGCACGAATGTTACTGACAGCTTATCAGCCCAAGCCTGAATATTTTTCAGGTCTTGTTGCATGCAGGCACAGACTGTTTCGATATCTGAGGAATGGCAAATGGAGTTGAACATTGTGCAAACATCGGAGAACATCCCCACTTCTGAACTTACGTTAGAGGGAAAGTTGTTGATGAAACAGCTGAGCTGGTTGGGCCTAGGATACTGCCCTGAGGAACTCCTGTGGTGATGTCCTGGGCTGAGATGATTGGCATCCAGCGACCTCCAGCCGGTGGGGAGTTTTCCTTCTGATTCCTATTGACTACAATTTTACTCGGACTCTTTGATGCCATTGTCAAATACTACCTTGATGCCCAAGGCAGTCACTCTCACCTTACCTCTAGTATTCAGCACTTTTGATCACGTTTGGACTAAACCTGTAATGAGGTCTGGAGTCGAGTGGTCCCGGAGGAACCCAAACTGAGCATCGGTGAGCAGGTTATTGGTAAATGCCACTTGAAAGCGTTGTCAACGACACCTTCCATCACTTTTCTGATGATTGAGAAGACTGATGGGGCAGTAACTAGGGTATGAAATTGGGGGAAGGAAAGTAAAGTGGGTTAAGAATTGGTTAGAAGGGAGAAAATAGAGAATAGGAGATAACAGCAAATTTTCAGACTGGTTGGAAGTGAGTACCAGTGTCCCATGGTTCAGTTCTGTGCCATTTCTGTTCACTGTATAGCTCAATGATTTGCATATAGGCCTAGAAGGAGATGTGTTGAAATTTGCAGATGAAAAGTGGCTTGGGACATTTAATAATGTTAAAAGCGCTATTTAAATATAAGTTGTTGTTGATACCAAAATAGCAGGTACAGCTAATTCTTTAGAAGATACAGGAAGCTTCAATGGAAAATTGATAAGATGGGGGAATAGACTAAAAGAAAATGGCAGACGGAAACCTCTGTCTGCAGATGTGAAATGATAAATTTTAGTTAAAAAATAACAGCAATAATTATACTCTGAAATATAGCAGCTCACTGCTGTAGGAGAGCAGAGGGATTTAGGGGGTACAGGTTCACAGGTAGCACCTCAGGTCGATAAGGCTGTGGAAAAAAAAGGTAATAGAGTTCTAGATTTATCACGAGGTTTCGAATGTAAAAGCCAAGAAGTATTGTGAAATAGATGTAAAACCATAATAAGCACTGTTCAGTGTTTGGCTCTGAAAAGATATTGAGGCTCTAGAGAGGGTACAAATCAGATTCACTAGGATGCTTTCTGGTATGAGGAAACACAAATACAAAGAAACATTTGAAAATTTGTGGCTTTCATTAGAACAATACAGATAATCGGACGAGATGACAGAAGTGTCTAAATTATGTAAGGATAGGACAGGATAATGAGAAGCAGACTGTTTCCAGTAGTTTAGAGATCTAGAACAAGGACCATAGATACAAGAATAAATAGAAGAGGTTTAGAACACAGAGCAAGAGCAAGTTATTTACACAGAGATTTCTTGTGCTGTGACATTCATTTCCATGGCTACTGGTTGAGGCAAAAACTGTGGCTGAGATTTTATCAGCACGTCTCAGGTCCCGAAGTCAGGACCAAATGCGGAGTCTGAGCTCACTCGGGTGAACTGTGGGACTGTGGTGGCAATTTTACCACCAGCGGCCAATTAAGAGGTCGCCACCGGCACCACTGTCCCAGTAAAGATGGCAGCCTGTCTCTCCAAGCTGCCATTCCAATCAACGAGCCAGCAGCTCTGCAGCCTTGGCAGCACCATCGACAGAGACGCCCTCGAAGGGCCGACATAAAAAAGTTTGATGTGCTGGGGCGAGGCAGGCAGGCCCCGGCAATTGGAGAGGTGAACCCTCCAGTGGGGGCATCGGGGCTGTGAGGACGGTCATTGGGGACATGGAGCCTCCAGAGTGAAGGCACTTGGCAGGAAGCTGTTGGGAAGTCGCCTTGATGTACCGGCGGTCCCTCAACAGGGGGTCCATTCTGACGCGGGTAAAGTGACAGCAGGGTGGTAAAATGGTCGCCAATAGGCCAACTAATTGCCTTAATTGGCCGCCCACCTCCAGTGGTCGGGTGGCCAACTCACTGCTGCTCCCGCCACTGGGAATATCCCCTGGCTGTAGCAACATGTCGGGCTTCCCTCCCAATGCCTTCTGCCATCATTTTACCACCCTTCCCACCTCCCAGCCTATCTCCAAAGGACTGGTAAAATTCAGACCTATGTTAATATTCAGGATTAGATTGGATAGATGGGTGAAGGAAAGGGGGATGTAGGGTTATGAGAACGTGCTTATCCTCCACAAACTTGAAGTCATCCAAAACTCTGCTGCCTGTGTCCTAACTGGTACCAAGTCCTGTTCACCTATCACCCCTGTGCTTGCTGCCCTACTTTGGCTCCTGGTTAAACAATGCCTCAATTTTAAGATTCTCATCTTTGTTTCAAATCCCTCTGTGGCCTCGCCCCTCCCGATCTCTTGTAATCTCCTCCAGTCCCACAATCCTCCGAAATATCTGTGCTCACCTAATTCTGGCCTCTTGAGCATCCTTGATTTTAATCATTCCACCACTGGGGGCCATGCCTTCAGCTGCCAAGGCCCTAAGCTCTGTAATTCTGTCCCTACACCTTGTCATCTCTCCTTTAAGACACTCCTTGTAACCGATTGGTTTGACCAAGCTTTTTGGTCTTCTGCCCTAATATCTCTTTATTTGGTTCCATACCAAATTTTACTTCTTAATGCTCTTGTAAAGTGCCTTGGGATATTTTATTATGTTAAAGGCGCTATATAAATACAAGTGTTTGTTAATATCAACATGGGCTGGATGGCCAAATGGCCTGTTTCCATATGGTAACTTCTATGTATTCCAGAAGAATCCAGGAGTGAAGATTTCTTCAAAGCTCAGCTCAAGACTAGAATACCTCCCTCCAGCGTCACTGCTGAGGATGACCTTAGAGTCATAGAGAGATACAGCACTGAAACAGGCCCTTCGGCCCGCCAAGTCTGTGCTGACCAACAACCACCCATTTATACTAATCCTACATTAATCCCATATCACATCCTCACCTTCCCTCAATTCTCCTACCACCTACCTACACTAGGGGCAATTTACAACAGCCAATTTACCTATCAACCTGCAAGTGTTTGGCTGTGGGAGGAAACCGGAGCACCTGGCAGAAACCCATGCGGGTGCAGGGAGAACTTGCAAACTCCGCACAGGCAGTACCCAGAACTGAACCCAGGTCGCTGGAGCTGTGAGGCTGCGGTGCTAACCATTGCACCACTGTGCTACCCATCCAATGCATTTGCCACTTGTTCATCTATTTTCATTGCACGTTTTTTTATCAGGGTATAGAGCTTTTTGTCTTTGTTTTATAGCTTGGGGGAAGGAGAAATAAGAAGTTTGCTTTGAGGTGTGGTCTTTACTTTGTGTTGTGTTTAACCTTTCTTCGCTCATGTACCTCTTTTCTTCTTTGATGTACCCTACTGCAACCATTTCTCAGACTTTTTCCTCCTTTTTTTATTTTTGCTTCCAAATATGATGTTGATTTTACAAAAGCTTTTCAGACCGAAACGCAAATTTATAAATTATATCGAATAGCCCTTGTAAAAAAAACTTGCAATCTTCAAATTGTTGAACATTGTTGCTGTCTTCTCAATGAGCCGACACCCCTGTGTAGTCTGTTTATACAACAATAATCTATTCAGACTGCACCTCCATCTCAATACATAGCCGCAAATCTTGTTGGATTTCCCCTGATGGCTCAAAAACAGCCTACTTTTCTATGGCTCCTCTTACCTTCTGAGAAATGTCACAGAGCTCTTTACAAAGTCAGATGGGAAAAGGAGCACACACCAAGCCAGGAGGATAAGAGGGAATGACAAGGGGCAGGAGAGCAGTTAAGTAACAGTCAATGGGAATAGTCTTTCGGAAAGTTTTGTAAGCAGAGCAGAGGGCAAGGTGGAGGTGTTGAGAGAGGGAGGGCTGGAGGGTCGGAGCTAGTGTTCGAAAGATCAGCTGCTGATGCTGGAGCAGGAATGGTGCGTGAGTGGAAGGTCAGACTGTCCATGCAGAGATGTATGGATGAAAGAAATTGCTGAGAGGAGGAGGGGTGAGACCTGGTAGAATTTGAAGGCAAGGACAAAGATCTTCAAATCAGTTCATGAAATTTCCTCCAGCCCTTCAAACTTCTGAGATCTCTGTGCTCCTCCAATTCTGGACGATTGCGTATCCCTGATTTTCATCGCTCCACCATTGGCAGCCATGCCCTCAGCTGTCTAGGCCCTTAACTCTGGAATTCCCTCTCTAATCCTTTCAGCCTCTTCACCTCTCTCCCTGTCTTTAAAACGTTCCTTATAACTTACCTCTCTGGCCAATCATAGAATCTTAGGCCTGTATTTTGTGCCCACAGCGGGGCTCCCGGTGCCAGGCTGAATAGGCAGGGGTAATCCCAGCTCAAAAGCTGGAGCCATCCCGGAGCGATTCTACAGTGCCAGGCCAATTAATAGCCCAGTGCGGGGATCCCCATCCCTTTAAAGACAGAGATCCCACCTCCAATAGCTGTTGGCCAATCAGAGGGCTGGCACCTCTGCAGTATCGGCAGCGTCACCGGGAGCCATGACCACTGCCAGTACTGCAAAGGGCTTGGACCCAGGTCCAGCGCTGGAGCCCGGACCCAAGGTAAATAAGGTTGGATGGCCGGGACCATTCCAGCAGGCCTCAGCGAGGAGTGCATGGGCGTTCAGTGCAGGGAGAGAGTGGTGCAGGGAGGTGCAGGTTTCCCCATTGGGGGTCTTCTGTGGGCCACAGACTGCCTACGGAGGAGCACCACTTTCTCCCTCCCCCACCCCAACTCCCCACCAAGCCTACAGGGAAAGTCTCCTTGTTTTACTGGGCAACCTCCTCCCCCACCCCCCCGCCCACACCTCCAACCGTGGCCTACCCCTCCCCCTCACTGGTTAAATCCGGAGGCCAGAAGGGGCCCTTATATATCCGTTAAAGGCCACCTAAGCGCCTCAATTGGTCTCTGAGTGGGAAGGTCATCTTCGGCCTATCCCACTCCTGACAAAATTGCATTGTGACAGGAAGGCGACAGGCACTCCGCCCCCACCTGCCATCACAATTTATGTACCACCCGCATCCCCCAGCTTCCAATCCCGTCTCGGGACACCCATAAAATTCAGCCCATAGAATCATTGATGGTTACAGCACAGAAGGAGGCCATTTTGCCCATCGTGTCCATGCCTGCTCTCTGTAAGAGCAACTCACCTAGTCCCACTCCCACACATTTTCCCTATAGCTCTGCAAATTTGTTCTCTTCAGATAATTATCCAATTTGCTTTTGAAGTGATTGATTGAATCTGCCTCCACCACACTCTGAAGCAGTGCATTCCAGATCCTAACCACCCACTGCGCAAAGAAGTTTCTCCTCAAGAAAATTTCATTCCCTAATCAGGAATCAAACCCAGGCTGCAGCAGTAACAGTGTCAAATCCTACCACTAGACCAACAAGAAATCAAGTTGACCAGGCTTTTGGTCAACTATCCTAATATCTCCTTATGTGTCTGAGGACCCTGACCCTGGAAGTTTAGGGTCATGCTTGCAGACTGAATGGAGGTGTTCTGCAAAGCGATCACCCAATCTGTGTTTAGCCTCCCCAGTGTAGACCAGACCCAATTGTGAGCTGCTTTTCACAAAATAAACCTCTTGTGGAACATTTTAATTTGTTAAAGGTGCGATATAAATGCAAGTTTTTTTTGTTGTTGTATGGGGAGCCACTAGAGTCTGGCAAGGATGGTGGTGTGGGCAGGTAAGGTCATGGATCATGGCACTCAGCATGAGTTGTGGATTGTGGCAGGCGGAAGTGGGCAGGCCAGCCAGGTGAAAGTGAGAACTTGTGGGTTAAATTCATCTTGGGTGGCAATGATAGTGATTCAGCCACCTGCTTTACACTCCACCCAGCTCAATGAGAAAGAAAATTGCACAGAATGTAAAACAGATTGCTGATTAGCTATTATAAATAAAAAAGAAAATGCTGGAAATATTCAGTAGGTCAGGCAGCATCTATGGAAAGAGAAATTGCCATTCAGGTCAGTGACCTTTCATCAGAACTGGGAAAAGTTAAAAACGGAATAGATTTTAAGCAAGTAATAGGGGATGGGCAGAAAAACAAAACAAAAGGGAAGGTCTGTGATAGGGTGCAAGACAGAGGAGATTAAATGACAAAAGAGTTGGTGGTTCAGGTCAAAGGGAGTGATAATGGGGCAAGTAGAGAAGTAAAGGATGTGTCTGGAGGAGGTGTGAATGGCAGAATGATGGGCAGCTGACATCTGAAAGCAGAAACAAGGGGGAAAAAAGACTAAAACCGAAACCGGCAAAGAAAAGGAAACAAAATGGGGACAGAGATTATGGTCTGAAATTGTTGAACGCAATGTTGAGTCGGAAGGCTGTAAAGTGCCTAATCGACTGATGAGGTTTTGTTCCTTGAGTTTACACTGAACTTCATTGGAACACCGCAGGATGCTGGGGACAGAGAGGTCAGCATGAGAGCAAGGTGGAGAATTAAAATGACAGGCGACCGGAAGCTCAGGGTCACAGTTGTGGACTGGTTGGACGCGTTCTGCAAAGCGATCACCCAATCTGCGTTTGGTCTGCCCAATATAGAGCAGACCCCATGTAATCAGCGAATACAATATACTAAATTGAAAGACGTACACATAAATCAATGTTTCACCTAGAAAGAGTGTTTTCAGCCATGGACGGTGAAGAGAGAGGAGGCAAAAGGGCAGGTGTTGCATCTCCTGCACTTGCATGGACAGGTATGATGGGAAGGGTGTCATGGTTCTGGGAGGGAGGGGAAGGGGTGAAAGCAGAAGTGCATGAATTAGAATGGACATGGTCGAAAGCACAGTGGGCAGTTGAGGAAAAAGGAAAGAAGCCATATCAAAAGTACTGGTATGGAAGGTGGCATCATCAGAAGAAATGCAACAGAGACGGAGAAACTGGGAGAATGGAATGGTGTCCTTACAGGAAGCAGGGTGTGAGGAGGTGTAATTGAGGTAGCTGTGGAAGTCAGCGAGCTCATAGTGAACATTCATTGATAGCCTATCCCCAGAAATGTCACAGATTTTGGTAGCAATTAAACTTCTCCTCAATAGGGAGGGACAGTGAATGGCGGTCATCTGATTGCTGGTTATTAGCTGCCTGTGTTTCCTCAGCTTTAAGATGACACTAGATGACGTTAATGCTGCTAGCAGCCATCTCTGTTGCCAGGCAACCAGCAGGATAGGGAACTGTAAGTTACTACAGGTCACCTGTAATGTTACAATGACTCTAGGATTCCACCAATGGAATCATGATTGGTGAGGAGAATTACATTTCTTCTTTCTTTCTTTAAAGTTTTCTTAAGCTCTTGTTTTCTCCACTCCGCTGCTGAAAGCATGAGGAATGGTACCTCAGGGGGGCTGCAGAGCTCCAGCGCATCATTGCTGATGCGCTTCTGTGCTCTTCTTGTGTGAGCTGGCAAGAAAGTGACAGAGCGAGTGTCAGAAAATTACCCCACATGAAATCCATCTCAAGTGAAGCCCATACCTGTTCTCACCTGACATCCCCAAGGACACATGCACAAACAAACATGCACATGCTCTCACACATGCACAAGCACACACAAATGCATGCCCACACAAGCACACATGCACACAAATGCACATGTGTGCAAATGCACGCACTTGCACTCACACACACGCATAAACGCACATACACTTTGTCAATTAGAAGCCACTAGGCAGCACTTGCGCAGAAGATTAAAGCCAATTGCATTATTTTAACTGCGACGTTCACTGAAGTTAGTTAACAGTCCAGACTAAAAATCAAATCAAACACCTTCTGGGCTTTATGATTGAGAATTTCATGGTGTGCGAATGGGAAAGTTAAAATTTAATAGCAGTCAGTCATGTTTCAAATTGAATCCATACAATCTTCATTTTGACTAAACGATGTATGGAAACTAGATTATTACAATGTCCTTTCAAGCTGTCGTGACACTTCTTTCCTCAATCACTGCTTGTCAATCTCACATCTATTTTGTAAATTTAAAATCGCTAAACCAGTGCTCCCTTTGTGGTCAGGTGGATTCAGAATGGAAAACCATTAGTAAATGGATCAGTATTCAGCAAGAAAATTGATGAGGGAGAAATAATTATAGCATCTGGTACTTTGATTCTGTGTGTTTGCTTTTTAAAAAGTTGTACAATTTAATAGTCCAACATCCTGTCTTGGCAGTAATCTGTCTGTTTTTATAACTGAACTGTTTGGATTGCGCAGACTCTGGACCACAGGCTACTGTCATAGCTTAACCCCTACGCTGAACTTGAAGCTGACTTAAAGGGGTGCTGTCTGCATGAAAAAATGTTTAGCAAACTTTTATTATTTTGGACAGCCATGTGTCATTTTCAGTACAGCTAGTGGATCTTCCAAAGTGTTGGTCGCAGTGAGTTGCAAAGCATGGTGTAGTTTATACATGGAGATGAAAGTCGATCAGAGGTGTAAAGCGGATCTGGGATTTGGGAAGAATTTTGACACCAGAGGCAGTGATGTAATTGTTAAAGCTTGAGAAAGAAAAAGCATTCAGTGTGTTATGTGGTAGGCAATATGTGAACAATCTAACCCTACATATGAGGTAAATGACCGGTTAATCTGCCTTTTTGGCAGTATTGGTTGGGGAAGGAATGTTGACCAGGACTTCACATGAACAGCCTGCTCCTTTCTAATAGTATTTTGGGATCTATTATAACAAACCTCAACTTGCAGACAGGGTCATGGTTTGATATCTCATCTGAAAGACAGCACCAACCAACAACACTGCACTCCATCAACATTGAACTGAAGTAACAGTTTAGGATTATGCATACACACCATAAAGTGCCGCTTGAACCCACAACCTTTTGACTCATGAACCAATCTGATGGTAATTCCCTTTCTCTTGTTCGGGTCTGGTATCAAACTATGAAGCTGTTTGGGATGTTTTGTTCAGTAAGGGTGCTAAATAATTCATGGAATCATAGGGGATAATTCTAACTCCCAGAAACAGGTGGGTTTGGTTCAGGTTGGAGGTTAAAATGTTAAAAAACTGAAACAAGAGCCCATCCCGCCTCGAACCCACCTATTTCCAGTTTAATGGAGGCAGGACAAGAGGTGAGCAACTCTCAGGAGTTGGGGAGGTCATTGAAGCGTTTAAAGAGGCTGCATGTTTCCATTTTATTTCTGCTCTTCACCCATGTTTGCTAGTTTTCACAGACCTCAGGGAACCTGGCAGGTAAAAGGAGACAGAAGGACTGGATATATCAAGTAAGTGCCCTTACAGCACTGCCTGTGGGCCAGGAGGAGCAGGAGTGTTTTCTTCCAGCCTAGCAAGCTAACCCTGTATGCCCCCACTACCCAACCCCACTCCACCTCCACAACCTCCCCTGGACCCCAATATCACCGAACCCCCCCCATTCTCACCCCCCTCACAACCTTCACATTACCATCCCCCTTATCTCCCCCAAAACCCCCCAATCACCAACCCCACTATCTCCCCCGACCACCCAAGAGATCTCCAGCTCTCTCCCCAACCCTGTGATCTCTGACCTCCCCGCGATCACCCCGACCCTCCGTGACCTTCTACACAGAATCGTTACAGTGCAAAAGGAGGCCATTCAGCCCATCATGTCTGCACTGGCTCTCTGAAAGAGCAACTCCCTCAGTTCCATTCCCCTGTCTTATCCCTGTAACCCTGCACGTTCTTCCTTTTCATATAACCGTCTAATTCCCTTTTGAATGGTTCAACTGCACCTGCCTTCCACCACGTTCTCAGGCAGCGTATTCCAGATCTTAACCACTCGCTGTGTGAAAATGTTTTTCCTCATGTCACTTTTGTTTCTCTTACCAAATACTTTAGATCTGTGCCCTCTCGTTCTCAATCCTTTCACGAGTGAGAGCAATTTCTCCCTATCTACTCTGTCCAGACCCCTCATGATTTTGAATACCTCTATCAAATCACCTCTCAGCCTTCTCTTCTCCAAAGAAAACAGTCCTAACTCCTCCAATCTATCTTCATAACTGAAATTCCTCATCCCTGGAACCATTCTTGTGAATCTTTTTTGTACTCTCTCCAATGCCCTCACGTCTGTCCTAAAGCTTGGCGCCCAGAACTGGAACCAATACTCCAGCTGAGGCTGAACTACTGTCTTATACACAACACCCCTGAACACCCTGCAATCATCTCCAACCATGTTCTACCCACCGCAACCCACCCTCCCACCCCACCCACTTCCCCCACACGATTTCTACCCCAACAACCACAAAACATGGCTGATCTTCAGCTGGTGCCTTTTGTGGAGAGCTTCTTTGCCTGACAGGCACTTAAGCCTATTAATCAGGCTGGCTTCCAGGTGGGGAATCTGTTCAAATAAAGACACTCACAACCTGGAGTTAAAACTCCATGGTATCAGGGGAAACCCACACTTATGGGTTTCCCGAACATAACTCCTCCCTAGCTCTGAACTCCTGCCCCAGTTACTATTGGGCCTATAGAATTGTACAGCACATAAGAAGGCCATTCAGCCCATCGTATCCTTGGCGACTCTTTAAAACAGCCATCCAATTGGTCCCACTCCCTTGCTCTTTTCCCATAGCCCTGAAAATATTTCCTTTTCAAGTTTGAAAGTTGTTGAAAGATTGTTCTTTTTATATCAGTCCCTGCTGAGCAGAAAATATGCCGCTGACACTTTTATTATATGGTAGATGGTGTTATGCACAAATTGCATCACAATGAACTTTGATGCCTTTTATTTGATTGCACTGTGTTTGCAAACCATTAAGAAAAGATTTTCTAACATTTTTTTATTTGTTAATGCCCCTTTACAACAACAAAAACTTGTATCTATATAGAGCCTTTAACACAGTAGGATGTCCCAAGGCACTTCACAGGAGCATTGCAAAACAAAATTTGGCACTGAGTCACATGAGGAGGTATTAGGCTAGATAACCGAAAGCTTGGTCAAAGATGTAGGATTTAAGGATTGCCTTAAAGAAGGAGAGAGAGGTGGAGAGTCAGTGTGACTTAGGGTGGGAGCTCCACAGCTTTGGGCCTTGGCAGTTGAAGGCACAGCTGCCAATAGCAGAGCACTTAAAATCGGGGATGCTCAAGATTCTAGAATTGGAGGAGTGCAGGTATTTCAGAGGGTTGTAGTGTGGGAAGTGATTGCAGACATTGGGAGAGACAAGGCAATAGAGCGACTTGGAAAGAAGGATGAGAAGTTTAAAATCGAGATGTTGTTTAAACGGAAACCTATGTTGGTCAGCAAGCACAGGGGTGATGAATGAATGGTATTGGGGCGAGTTAGGACACAGGCAGCAGAGTTTTGGATGACCTCAAGTGGGGCAGAGGGTGGAATGTAGCAGGACAGCCAGGAGTGCTTCGGAATAGTCAGGTCTAGGAGTAACATGGATGAGCAGGTGAGGTGAGGCAGAGGCAGAGCCGGAGAATGTTACAGAATAAGCTGCGCCTCTCACCAAGCTGTTCCAGTGCAGCAACAACACTGGCATCTAGCCAACAAAGTGGACAATTGCCCAGGTATGTCCTATCAATAAAAAGCAGAACAAATTCAATCCACCCAATTACCACCCCATCAGTGATGAAAGGTGTTGTCAACAGTGCGATGAAGCAGCTCTCACTCACCAATATCCTGCTCACTAATGCTCAGTTTGGGTTCCACCGGGACCACTCGGCTTCAGACCTCATTACAGTCTTGGCCCAAACATGGACGAAAGAGCTGAATTCCAGAGGTGAGATGAGAGTGACTACACTTGACCGAGTGTGGCATGAAGGGGCTTAGAAAAATTTTAGTCAATGATAATCAGAAGGAAACTTTTCCACTGGCTGGAGTCATACCATAGAACCATAGAAAAATTTGGCACAGAAGAGGGGGCCATTCAGCCTGTCGTGTCCATGCTGGCCGAACAAACTAGCCGCTATCTAATCCCACCTTCCAGCACATGGTCCATAGCCTTGCAGGTTACAGCACTTCAGGGGCATGTCCAGGTACCTTTTAAAAGAATTGAGAGTTTCTGCCTCCACCACTGTTCCTGGCAGTGAACTCCAGACACCCACCACCCTCTGGATGAAAAAGTTTTTCCTCATGTCCCTTCTAATCCTTCTACCAATCACCTTAAATCTGTGCCCCCTTGTAATTGACCTATCTGCTAGGGGAAACAGGTCCTTCCTGCCTACTCTATCTAGGCACCACATAATTTTGTACACCTCAATTAAGTTACCCCTCAGCCTCCTCTGTTCCAAGGAAAACAACCTTAGCCTATCCAATCTTTCCCCATAGCTGCAACTTTCAAGCCCTGGCAACATTCTTGGAAATCTCCTCTGTACTCTTTCGAGAGCAATGATGTCCTTCCTGTAATGTGGTGACCAGAATTGTATGCAACACTCCAGCTGTGGCCTAACCAGCATTTTATACAATTCCAGCATTACATCCCTGCTTTTGTATTTTATACCTCGGCCAATAATGGAAAGCATTCCATATGCCTTCTTCACCACTTCATCCACCTGTCCTGCCACCTTCAGAGACCTGTGGACGTGCACTCCAAGGTCTCTCACTTCTACCCCTCTCAATATCCTCCTGTTTATTGTATATTCCTTCGCTTTATTTGACCTCCCCAAGTGCATGACCATACAGTGCTCTGGATTGAATTCCATTTGTCACATTTCTGCCCACTCAACCAAACCATTGATATCATTCTGGAGTCTACGGCTATCCTCTTCGCTATCAACTACACAGCCAATTTTTGTGTCATCAGCAAATTTCCCAATCATTGCCTTCCACATTTAAGTCCAAATCATTAATATATACCACAATCAGCAAGGGAGCTAGCACTGAGCCCTGTGGAACGCCACTGGAAACAGCTTTCTATTCACAAAACCTTCCATTGACTATTACCCTTTGTTTCCTGTCCATGAGTCAATTCTGGATCCAACCTGCCACATTCCCCTGTATCCCATGGGCTTTCCTTTTACTGACCAGACTGCCAAGCGGGACCTTATCGAATGCCTTACTAAAATCCATGTCGACCACATCCACTGCATTACTCTCATCAATCCTCCTTGTTATTTCTTCAAAAAACTCAATTAAGTTAATAAGGCATGACCTTCCCCTAACAAATCCATGCTGACTATCCCTGATTAATCTGTGCCTTTCTAAGTGGTGGTTAATCCTGTCCCTCAGAATTGATTCTAACAGTTTTCCCACCACCAAGGTCAGAATGACCAGCCTATAAATATTTGGCCTATCCCTCGCACCCTTATTAAACAATGGTACAACATTCGCAGACCTCCAATCACCTGGTACCTCTCCTGTATTTGGTGAGGATTGGAAGATGAACCTCAGCACATCCGCTATTTCCTCCTTGGCTTCCTTTAACAACCTGGGATGCAATCCGTCCGGCCCAGGTGATTTATCCACGTTCAAGAATATCAGATCTTCTAGTACTTTCTCTCTCATTATGCTTATCATATCTAATATTTCACCCTCCTCCTCTTTAACTACAATGTCATCCCTCTCCTTTGTGAAGACAGAGACAAAAATCTCATTAAGAACTCTGCCCCCATTTTCTGCATCCATGCAAAAGTTACCTTGTACATCTCTGATAGGCCCCACCCTTTCCTTAGTTATCCTCTTGCTCTTAATGTACTGATAAAACATCTTGGGGTTTTCCTTCATTTTACCTGCTAATAATTTTTCATGTCCTCGCTTTGCTTTTCCAATTTCCTTTTTTACTTCATCCCTGCACTTTCTATACTCCTCTAGGATTTCTAAAGTATTAAGATTTTTTGTGATCATCATAAGCTTTCTTTTTCTTAGTTTTGGCAGTACCACCCTTTATCTTTGTAGGGACATGCCTACACCATGCCTGTAGTATCTTGCTTTTGAATGCCTCCCACTGGTTTACCACTGATTTTCCTTCAAGTAGTTGTATCCAGTCCACTTTCGCCAGGTCACCTCTCAGTTTCGTAAAATTTGCCTTCCCCCAATTTTGAACCTTTACACCTATTTTATCTTTGTCCTTTTCCATGATTATGCTAAAACTATGGTCACTATCTCCAAAATGGTCACCCACTGTTATTTCATCCACTTGCCCAGCTTCATTACCGAAGAATAAATCTAGAATTGCGCTGCCTTTCGTTGGGCTTGTTACGTGCTGGCTATAAAAGTTCTCTTGAACGCAGATCAAGAATTTTATCCACTCTGTGCCATTCATACTGTTTGTATCCCAGTTGATATTGGGGTAGTTGAAATCCCCAACTATTATTGCCCTATAGTTTTTGCACTCAGAAATTTGCCTACATATTTGTTCTTCTATCTCCCTCTCACTATTTGAGGGATTTTAGTACATTCTTGGTAGTGTGGCTGCCCCTTTTTTATTTCTAAGCTCTACCCATATGGCCTCATTTGATGGTTCATTTAGCATATCATCCCTCCTCAAAGATGTTATTGATTCCATAACTAATAATGCTACACCCCCTCCTTTTTTATCTCCCTCTCTATCCTTCTTGAAAACTCTATATCCAGGGATGTTGAACTGACATTCTTGACCCTCTTTAAGTACAAAGGAAGATGGTTGTTGTCGTTGGAGGCCAATCATCTCAGCCCCAGGATAGCGATGCAGGAGTTCCTCAGGGTAGTGACCTTGACATAACCATCTTCATCTGCTTCATCAATGACCTTGCCTTCATCGACAAGTCAGAAATGGAGATGTTTTCTGCTGAATACACAGTGGGCAGTTCGATTCATACTTCCTGAGATAATGAAGCTGCCCGTGCCCAAATGCAGCAAGACCTGGACAACATTCAGGCTGGGCTGATAAGTGGCAAGTAACACCCTTGCCACACAAATGCCAGACAATGACCATCTCCAACAAGAGAGAATCTAACAACCTTCCCTTGGCATTCAACAGCATTACAATTGCTGGATCCTCACCATTAACATTCTTGGATCACCATTGACTAGATAATTAACTGCACCAGCAACATAAAGACTGTGGCTACAAGAGCAGGTCAGAGACTGGGGATAATGCAGTGAGTAACTCATCTTCTGACTGCCTAAAGCCTGTCTACCATCTACTAGGCACAAATCAGGAGTGTGATGGAATACTCTCCACTTGTCTGGATGGGTGCAGCACACCATCCAGGATAAAGCAGCCCGCTTGATTGGCACCCAGTCACCACCTTAAACATTCTCTCCCTCCAACGCTTGTGCACTATAGCTGCAGTGTAAACCACATCATCAGTAGGAATGGTGATTAAAAACTTCTACCTAACCTTAGTGCAAATTAAAAAGTGCAAAGATCATCTTAAAACTATGTACAGCATCTCGAATGTCGTTTTTTCTGTCCAGTTTCTAATCCATGATGCACTGCAGCAACTTACCAAGGCTTCTTCAACAGCACCTTCCAAACCCGTGACTTCTACTTTGAAGAACAAGGGCAGCAGGTGCTTGGAAACACCACCACCTGCAAGTTCCCCTCCAAGCCACACGCCATCCTGACTTGGAACTATATCGCCATTCCTTCACTGTTGCTGGATCAAAATCCTGGAACTTGTTCGCTAACAGCACTGTGGGTGTACCGACGACACCACATGGACTTCAACAGTTCAAGAAGGCAGCTCACCAGCACCTTCTCAAGGGCAATTAGGAATGGGCAATCAATGTTGGCCTTGCCAGCCATGCTCACTTCCCAAGAATGAATGAAAAAAAAGGTAGAAATAAATGTTCTTAGTGATGGCATGAACATGTGACCAGAAGCTCATCTTGGAGTCAAATATGACACCAAAGTTGCAAAAGTCTAGTTCAGTCGCAAACAGTTGCCAGGGAGAGGCATGGAGTCTGTAGCTAGGGAAATGAGTTTGTGGCGGAGATTGAAGACAATGGCTTTGGTCTTCCCAATATTTAGTTGGAGGAAATTTCTTCTCATCCAATACTGGATATCAGACAAGCAGTCTGACAATTTAAAGTAGTTGTGCCCCATCACTATCTTTTATGTAATTGTAGGAGCATCCTATGCATGGGACTGTCCAATTGAAATTTATTATAAAGGCAAACTCTGGCCAGATTTTCCCTTTGTGCTGCTGCTATTCCTAGTGAAACGTTTGATTGCACGAGAACAAGGTAATATTTTTATTGTTGTCACTACACAGGTACTTTGCATTAATAACAACAACTTGCATTTATATAGCACCTTTAATGTAGTAAAATATCCCAAGGCACTTAATGTGTCAGCTTGATACATACTGTCATATAGGATTGAATTTTACCAGCCCCTCAACGGCGTGGGTTGTGGCGGTGGGGCCCATAAAATTCTGCAGGGAGGGGCCCGTCTTGGCCTGCAACATCGAGAAGGGCCTGCCACATATTACTGGCGGCAGGGGACCTCAGTATGGCCACCTCCCCCACCACCCCCCCACCGCGGGACCTTCATATACATATTCAAATTATGCCAAATTAGATGCAAATTCACTTACCTGCTGGCGGCGGCCGTCCCACGCCAATTTTATGGTCGCCGTTTGTCCCTCGCGTGCCTTCAGAACTCCACACGGAGTTCCAAGGCGGGAACCTGGTGGGGAGGGGGGAAGAATAACATTTTCAGTGGGGAGGGGTGGGGATGGTGGGAAGGGGTTGAAGGGCAAAAGTTTGAAGGTTGGGTGGTACAGTGCGGGTATGGAAAAATAAATTTTTTTTGTTATCTCGGGCAATGAAATGACTATTGGGGGGGAGGTTGGGGAAGGGCCTCCATCACATTGGTTTTTATTTAATAAAAATTAATACTGATACAGCTTTACAACTTGTAATTTTTGCTAAGGGCTTAAAGCCCTTTAAAAATGACGCCGGCGCCTATGAGGGGTACTGGACGCCGTTGCCAGGGACCTGGCGGCCGCCCCGATGACATCATCGGGGGCAACCACTCCGCACCCCCATTTAAATCAGCGCCCGCATGTAATATCGCGGGGGCTCAGAGATGGCGCATCGGCACGGGATGCACACTGCCATCAGAGTGCATCGATGTGAACTGCGGTGCTCTCATAAAATTCAGCCCATAGTCTTTCTACCTCAGCATTTTCTTCAAGCGTGACCTGTGCTTCGAACACCACATCTTCTCCACCACAAAGATCACATATTTACATTTATGTACAGTCACCTATTTCTGTCTCAGCCCACCTGTGTTGAACCTCTCATCCATGCCTTTATCGCCTTCAAACTTGTCTACTCCAATGTTCTTCTGGCCTACCTCCCAACTTCCACCATATGTAAACGTCAGCTCATCCAAAACGCTGCAGCCTATATTGTATTCCACACCAAGCTCCACTTAAACATCACCCCCGTCCTCTTTGACCTGAATCGGCCCCAGGTTGTCCTGCGCCTCAATTTAAAATTCTCACCATTGTGTTCAAGTCACTTCGTAGCCTCACCTCTCCCTATCTTAGTATGCTTATTCAACACTACAATAACCCCTCTCCCCTAACTCTTTTCTCCTCTGACTCTGGTCTCTTGTGTATTCACCCCTTCCCTTTGCCTCACTAATGTTAGCTGTGCCGTCAGCCATCTTAGATACCAAGCTTTGGAATTCCCTCCCTCGAACCAGCTACCCATCCTCCTCCAAGTCCCTCTTTAACACCCATCTGTTTTTCCAAGCTTTTGGCTACCCACTACTACCCACTCCTTCTTTGATTTGGCATCGGTTTATTCATTACACCTCTGAGCAGGCTTTGTTTGAAATTTAAACCAGGTAGCTTGACTTGGTTTGGATTTCGAACAAAGTTTGGCGGTTGACAGTCAGTCGCCGTAGGCTGGTGCATTTTCCGTGGCGGCGCCTTTGCCGGTCAGAGTTCACTTGCCAGCCGGTCGGCGCTCTCTTCTCATGCAGCGTGGGTTGTTGTTTTCCCTTGCATTGGTTGTTCTTGCATATTGTTCTGATGAGTGCAAGACAAAAAGCTTTGACAACATGTCTCTTTTTTCAGCAATATATAAATTTAATGGTACAGTTATAAAGAGTGTGCAGGGGCAGAGGGACCTGAGGGTTCATGTGCATAGATCTTTGAAGGTGGCAGGACATATTGAGAGAGTAGTTAGCAAAGCATATGGGATTTTGGGCTTCATAAATATAGGTATTGAGTACAAAAGCAGGAGAGTTATGCTGAACCTTTATAAATCTCTGGTTGGGCTACAACTAGAGTATTGTGTCCTGTTCTATCCACCACATCTCAGGAAGGAAATGTGTGTCTTTGACAGGATGCAGAGGAGCTTTACCAGAATGAATCCAGGGATAAGGGATTTTAGCTACGAGATTAGGTTGGAGAAGCTGGGGTGGTTCTCCTTGGATTAAAGGAGATTGAGGGGAGATTTGATAGAGGTGTAAAAGATTATGACAGGTTTAGATAAGATAGACAAAAGCTGTTCCTATTAGCTGATGGTACAAGGACTAGGGAACACAGATTTAAGATTTTAGGCAAGAGATGCAGGGAGGATGTGAGGAAGGACATTTTTACGCAGCAAATGGTAATGACTTGGAACTCGCTGCCTCTGAGGATGGTGGAAGTGGAGACGATCAATGATTTCAAAAGGAAAATTGGATGGGCATTTGAGGGAAATAAGCTTGCGGGGCTAAGTGGGTAGAGCGGGGAATGGGACTGATTGCATTGCTTTACAGGGAGCCAGCATGGACTCGATGGGCTGAATGGCCTCCTGGGCCATAATGACTCTGTGTATGACTCCAAGAATTGTTTATGTAGATCGGAAATCATGGAATGAAAAGCTAGAATTTAAACATTTTTTTAATCTTTCAAGGCTTGGTTGCAAGGCATTCTCTGCCTCCTTCATAGAATTTGTTGCACTTTGAGGGAAAGTTAGATAAATACATGAATGAGAAAGAAACAGAAGAATATGCTTATAGGGTTAGATATAGTTTTGTGGGAAGAAGCTTGTGTGGAGCACAAATATCAGCATGGACTATTTGGGACAAATGGCCTGTTTCTGTGCTGTAAATTCTATGTAATGTTGACATTCAATGCTCGTCTCCTCGAAAAAGCTGAAGTGTAAATGCTTGATGGGACCTGGGGCCCAGACTTGGGACTGCATGTTCAAAGACTGTTGCTTCCCTGAAAGGGTTGGTGCATTTGTACCATAGATCCACTTCTGGTTCCAAATATATTTTAGTAACCAGAAGGTATTTGTAATTCTTTGGTTACATCAAATGTAATTAAAGCCAACAGTGCATCAGCTTGAGAGTAAAATATATTCAATACCACCGACAGCAAAGCAGAAAACCAAAATAGTTAAGTCCACACAGCACAGTCATTTAACTATGGCATGAAACACACCCAGTCATAATTAAAGTATCCCATAAATTGTGGATCAAAGTTATGGAATTCCACCCACAATTCTTCAATTATCAGAGATCACAGAACCTGTGATGCTAAAATTAGGTGTAAAGGTAGCTTTGTTTTTTGCATGTGCTAAGAGCTGATTAAAAATAATGTGAATGGGTTTAGTGATTTCTGTAGTGATGTTCTGTAGATGCAATGCATGTACAAATGCAACTTGGCTTTAACACATCTTCGAAGCCCGTAATACAGTAAATGAAGACTGCATGAAGCCTTTATTAAATGGCTCAAACTAATTTGCTTTCTTGTATAGTGTACAGTGAATATTTTCTACAACAGTTTTGCACCATACAAAATGCATGTTGGTGAGATGCATGTTATGAATATGGCATATGGCAAATTTGCTCTGTTCAGGGCCTCTATTCTACAGCTGTTCTAGACGCACTGAATGATCTTTTCAAGATATTTATTAAAAATTAACACTTCCCTCTGAGTCAATCCAGCAACAGTTTATATAGTGCCTTCAATGTAGAGAAATATCCCAAGACAATTAAATTCAGTAACTTCAGATAAAGAGTAGCAATCCGATAAGAGCTTTCCTTTACTCTTAAATCATAGATTCTAGTAACTTTTTGTGCTTGCCATTTATCAAGAGTAAGTATAAAGTAGTCATAAAAAGAAGTAATCTTCAAGTCAGATCCAAATATCACTAAAATCATGAATTACAATGCTTTTCTTATATTGATGTCAAATGCTGTCAAATCTGCAATCAACTTTATTTGCTTCACTATTTCCCCAGGGACAACTAGCACAAATGCAGTGAGTGGAGTTGGGCAGGTGGGTCAGCAACAACAGCCAACAATCTTCTTCTTCTTCTCTTCTTCTTTGGCCTCCTTGTCTCGGGAGACAATGGGTAAGCGCCTGGAGGTGGTCAGTGGTTTGTGGAGCAGCACCTGGAGTGGCTATAAAGGCCGATACTAGAGTGACAGACTCTTCCACAGGTGCTGCAGAAAAAATTGGTTGTCGGGGCTGTTACACAGTTGGCTCTCCACTTGCGCTTCTGTCTTTTTTTCTGCCAACTGCTAAGTCTCTTCGACTTGCCACACTTTAGACCCGCCTTTATGGCTGCCCGCCAGTTCTGGCGATCGCTGGCAACTGACTCCCACGACTTGTGATCAATGTTACAGGACTTCATGTCGCGTTTGCAGACGTCTTTAAAGCGGAGACATGGACGGCCGGTGGGTCTGATACCAGTGGCGAGTTCGCTGTACAATGCGTCCTTGGAGATCCTGCCATCTTCCATGCGGCTCACATGGCCAAGCCATCTCAAGCGCCGCTGACTCAGTAGTGTGTATAAGCTGGGGATGTTGGCCGCCTCGAGGCGGAAATACAACAGCCAACAATAACGAGTAGAAAAGGCACCTTCACAGATGATTTGCATAAGTTAGTAGACAATTGGGCTCGAGATGCGATGAACCTCTCTCAGAACAAGCGTGGCATAAAGCAACAGGGTCAAACAGGCCAGCATTACTCTGAAGTAAGTAGGAGCCTGCCTCTTCATGGCTGAGAACGTTTTAAATGTATTTAAATAGCCCTGCTAGGTCAAATGATGAGTATTTGACTGCTAACCAGGACTACCAGCTGCTAGAAATTACTTAAACCTTTCGTTTTGAGTCTTAAGATGAGTTTTCAATTGAATAAAAATGTTCACAGCTTTGTGCCTATGAGTAGCATCATAAAGCATTTGAAACAAAACAGATGAACTGAGAGCGCAAATAGAAATAAATAAGTACGATCTGATAGCCATTACAGAGACATGGCTGCAGGACAACATAGATTGGGGCCTGAATATTGAAGGGTACATGGCATTTAGGAAGGACAGGAAGTTAGGAAAAGGTGGAGGGGTAGCTCTGTTAATTAATGATGGTATTAGCGCAATAGAGAGGGATGACCTAAGTTCAGGAGACCAGGATGTAGAAGCAGTTTGGGGAGAGATGAGAAATCATAAAGACAAGAATTCACTTGTGAGAGTGGTGTACAGGCCACCTAACATTAACCACACTGTAGGGAGGGGTATAAAGGAAGAAATAATGGCAGCTTGTCACAAAGGTACAGTGATAATTATGGGTGATTTTAACCTACCTATAGACTGGAAAAATCAGATGGGCAGAGGTAGCCTAGATGAGGAGTGCATAGAATATTTTCGGGATAATTTCTTGGAACAATACGTTCTGGAGCCAACCAGAGAGCAGGCTATACTAGACCTGGCATTATGTAACAAGATAGGATTAATTAATGACCTCATAGTTAAGGCACCCCTAGGTAGCAGCGTTCATAATATGATTGAATTTTACAGTTTGAGGTAGAGAAGAGTGGGTCCAAGACTCGTACTTTAAACTTAAATAAGGGCAATTATGAGGGCATGAAAGCAGAGCTCGCTAAAGTGAATTGGCAAATCAGGTTAAGGGATAGGTCAATAGAGATGGAATGCCAGACATTTAAGAAGATATTTCAGAAAACACAGAATAGATACATTTCAATGAGAGAGAGAAATTCCAAGGGTGGGACCCACCATCTGTGGTTAACTAAAACAGTTAAAGATAGTATCAAACTTAAAGAAAAAGCCTATAATGGCGCAAAGATGGGAGGCAGGTCAAAAGATTGGACAGAATATAAAAAACAGCAAAGAATGACTAAAAGATTGATAAGGAAGGTAAAATTAGAGTACAAGAGAAAGCTAGCTAGAAATATAAAGACAGATAGTAAGAGTTTCTATAAATATTTAAAAAAGAAAAGAGTTAACAAAGTGAGCGTTGGTCATATAGAAAATGAGTCTGGGGAATTAATAATGGATAAAAAGGAGATGGCAGATAAATTGAACAGATATTTTGCATCGTTCTTCACTATTGATACAAGTAACATCCCAGTATTAGCTGTAAGTCAGGAAATGGAAGGGAGGGAGGAATTCAAGAAAATTACAATTAGCAGGGAAGTGGTACTGAACAAATTGTTGGATCTGCAGGCAGATAAGTCCCCGGGTCCTGATGGACTTCATCCTAGGGTGTTAAAGGAAGTGGCTAGTGAGATAGTGGATGTGTTAGTTTTAATTTTCCAAAATTCCCTAGATTCGGGGAGGGTTCCGTTAGATTGGAAAATAGCGAATGTAATTCCTTTATTCAAAAAGGGAGGGAGACAGAAAGTAGGAAACTACAGGCCAGTTAGCTTAACACCTGTCTTAAGGAAAAAGTAAGAAGCTATTATTAAAGACTTTATAACAGGGCATTTAGAAAAATTCAAGGTAATCAGGCAGAGTCAACATGGTTTTGTGAAAGGGAAATCATGTTTAACCAATTTATTGGAGTGCTGTGGATAAAGGGGAACCAGTGGATGTATTGTACTTAGATTTCCAGAAGGCATTTGATAAGGTGCCACATCAAAGGTATTGCTGAAAATAAAAGCTCATGGTGTAGGGGGTAACATATTGGCTTGGATAGAAGATTGGTTAGTTAACAGGAAACAGAGAGTAGGCATAAATGGGTCATTTACCGGATGGCAAGATGTAACGAGTGGTGTGCCACAGGGGATCTGTGCTGGGGCCTCAACTTTTTACAATTTATATGAATTACTTAGATGAAGACACCGAAGGTATGGTTGCTAAATTTGCTGATGACACAAATATAGGTAGGAAAGTAACTTTTGAAGAGGACATAAAGGGGCTACAAAGGGATTTGATAGGTTAAGTGAGTGGGCAAAGACCTGCCAAATGGAGCATAATGTGGGAAAGTGGGAAATTGGCCACTTTGGCAGGAAGAATAAAAAAGAAGCATATTATCTAAATGGTGAGAGATTACAGAGCTCTGAGATGCAGAGGGATTTGGGTGTCCCAGTGCATGAATTGCAAAAGGTTAGTATGCAGGTACGTCACGTAATTAGGAAAGCTCATAGAATGTTATCGCTTATCACGAGGGGAATTGAATACAAAAGTAGGGAGGTTATGCTTCAGCTATACAGGGCATTGGTGAGATCACATCTGGAGTCCTGTGTACAGTACTGGTCTCCTTATTTAAGGAAGGATATAAATGCGTTGGAGGCAGTACAGAGAAGGTTTACTAAACTAATATCTGGAATAGGCGGGCTGTCTTACGAGGAAAGATTGGACAGGCTAAGCTTGTATCCACTGGAATTTAGAAGAGTAAGAGGCGACTTGATTGAAACATATAAGATTCTGAGAGGTCTTGACAGGGTGGATGTGGAAAGGAATGTTTCCCCTTGTGGGAGAATCTAGAACTAGGGGTCACTGTTTAAAAATAAGGGGTTGCCCATTTAAGGTAGAGATGATGAGAAATATTTTCTCAGAGGGTCGTGAGTCTTTGGAATTCTCTTCCTCAAAAGGCAGTGGAAGCAGAGTCTTTGAATATTTTTAAGGCAGAGGTAGATAGATTCTTGATAAGCAAGGGGGTGGAAGGTTATCGAGGGTAGGTGAAAATGTGGAGCAATCATTTCAGCCATGAACTTATTGAATGACGGAGCAGACTCGAGGGCCCGAGTAGCCGACTCCTGCTCCTAATTCATATGTTCATATAAGTGCTTTGGGGTGTTTTTCTAAAGGCAAAGGCATGTAAAATGCAGGTTGTTTAGAGTATTGGCAACCAAATCGTGTGGGGCTAGATTCTGATGGGGTCCCTTCTGTAAAGGGCATTACCAAACCAAATGAGCTTTCAAATCAATTAGGCAGCTTTCATGGCCATTTGTTCTGGTGTTAGTCACAAACTAGCAGTTTTATTGAAATCAACATCAACTAGCTCAGCAATGTATCAGATTGGCATTTGAACACATGACTTTCGGTCTGTTAGACCAGGGTGATAGCCACTACACTACTCGAATTTGGAAGAGAAAGAGAAAAATGAACCAGAGACGAGTCATTTTCAGGAGCACTCAAGTTAATCCTGTGGGTTGACTGATGGAGATGTCCTGATTGGTCGATTTTGTCATTCCTAGTGAGCAGTTTGAGCAAATGTGTGTTAACATAGGGAGAAGGAGAAAATAAAATGAAAACATGCCCTCTTCCTCATTTGGTTTTCATTAAAGGTAAGATGTGTTACAATCATATTTATCATCATAAAGTTCTTGTTCAACAATCAAGAACTAGCTCAAAGAATTAACTGTAGAACTCCCTAAGTGGCTGAGTAGGTATTGATTCAGTGAGTAGCTGAGCTATACAGATTAGGACGATCTTCTTTTTGGTACAGAATTAACTAATCTCAGATGGGGCTAGAATAGAAGCGCTACAGTTGGCCTTAATGTACATCTAAGAAGGCACTTGTGTGGATGTCAGGTCAGAACAACATTTGACAACGCACTGTCACTCGCTGCCAAGGATTACGCATGGGTGAGCTATGGGCGTGCAACTATAGAATAACACACCAGCTGTGTATCAACACATTCAGGACAAGAGGAAAATAATAGAACTGTACAGCACAGAAGGAGGTCATTCTGTCCATCATTCTTTTTACCAGCTCTTTTTAAGAGCTATTCAATTAATTCCGCTCCGCTGTACTTTCTCCATAGCAAAAAAAGACTTGCATTTATATAGCACCTTTCATGACCACCAGATATCCCAAAGCGCTTTACAGCCAATGAAGTACTTTTGAAGTGTGGTCACTGTTGTAATGCAGGAAACGCGGCAGCTAATTTGCACACAGCAAACTCCCACTAACAGCAATGTGATAATGACAAGATAATCTGTTTTTTTGTGATGTTAGCTGAGGGCTAACTCATTCTAGTCAATCTCTTCTGCATTTTCTCCAAACCCCTGACATCCTTCCTCTAGAGTTAAGGTACCTGCACCATAGGCTCAGTAGTGTGTTTATGCCACTAGCTCCCAATTAGAAGCTCTCGCACAGCAAGCAGCAACCCCAGAGAACACATACTAGATTTGCTAAGGGTGAGTGTTGGGGAGACCCAGTAGTAAGAGACTTTCCCAGCAGTTGACCTTTGTGATTTCTACAAATTTAGAATTAGAATTAGAACATTACAGCGCAGTACAGGCCCTTCGGCCCTCGATGTTGCGCCGACCATCTGACCTACACTATTCCATTTTCATCCATATGTCTATCCAATGACCACTTAAATGCCCTTAAAGTTGGCGAGTCTACTACTGTTGCAGGCAGGGCGTTCCACGCCCCTACTACTCTCTGCGTAAAGAAACTACCTCTGACATCTGTCCTATATCTTTCACCCCTCAACTTAAAGCTATGTCCCCTCGTGTTTGCCATCATCATCCGAGGAAAAAGACTCTCACTATCCACCCTATCTAACCCTCTGATTATCTTGTATGTCTCTATTAAGTCACCTCTCCTCCTCCTTCTCTCTAACGAAAACAACCCCAAGTCCCTCAGCCTTTCCTCGTAAGACCTTCCCTCCATACCAGGCAACATCCTAGTAAATCTCCTCTGCACCCTTTCCAAAGCTTCCACATCCTTCCTATAATGCGGTGACCAGAACTGCACGCAATACTCAAGGTGCAGCCTCACCAGAGTTTTGTACAGCTGCATCATGACCTCGTGGCTCCGAAACTCGATCCCTCTACTAATAAAAGCTAACACACCATATGCCTTCTTAACAGCCCTATTAAACTGGGTAGCAACTTTCAGGGATTTATGTACCTGGACACCAAGATCTCTCTGCTCATCTACACTACCAAGAATCTTCCCATTAGCCCAGTACTCTGCATTGCTGTTACTCCTTCCAAAGTGAATCACCTCACACTTCTCCGCATTAAACTCCATTTGCCATCTCTCAGCCCAGCTCTGCAGCCTATCTATGTCCCTCTGTACCCTACAACACCCTTCGACACTATCCACAACTCCACCGACCTTCGTGTCATCCGCAAATTTACTAACCCACCCTTCTACACCCTCATCCAGGTCATTTATAAAAATGACAAACAGCAGTGGCCCCAAAACAGAACCTTGCGGTACACCACTAGTAACTAAACTCCAGGATGAACATTTGCCATCAACCACCACCCTCTGTCTTCTTTCAGCTAGCCAATTTCTGATCCAAAGCTCTAAATCACCTTCAACCCCATACTTCCGTATTTTCTGCAATAGCCTACCGTGGCACTCTGGCACTCGCCCATGGCCTGGCTGTGGAGAGACAGCAGCTCCAGCATCTTACTGAATGCAATGCAGAAGCAGGTAAAATCTGTGAAGAAGAAGAAAAAATTAAGTGAATTAAACTGTGATCAATGAGGTATGACCTTGCTCTGCTATCGAGTAATCAGCTGGCCTGAAAGCATGTGCACAATAACAGAGCATCAGCATGTTATATGTAAACAAGTTTATATTGGCAACTGCAACCATGTGCAAACAGAATGGTGGTTGGAGCCAAGCAGACTCCAGAATTTACTATGCATCCACTTTGGCTCTGAAGTATTTTCCTGTGACGAACTCACCTTTTCCAGCACTGACTGGAACATTTGTGTTTCTGCCGTCAAGCTAGAGGAACCGGTTTTAGCCATGTAAACCCGGCAAGGCAACAGACAGATTCTGCTCTCTTGTGATTTGAGCTAAACAGCAATAGTAGCTTGCATTTATTCATAGAATCATAGAATCATACTGTGCCTGTGCCTGCTCTTGGAAAGATTCTCCTCATGTCGTCTCCGATTCCTTTGCAAATTATTCTGGTTACTGACCCTTCTACTGGTGGAAGCTTTTTCTTCCTATTTACTCTATCAAAACCCTTTGAACATCTCTATTAAATCTCCCCTTAACCTTCTCTGCTCGAAGAATAGCTTCTTTAGCCTCTCCTCATAATTGAAGACCCTCATCAGTGGTACCAGTTTAGTAAAATATTTTATTGCCGTTAAAGTACAAGATGTCCTAAAGAATAATTAGGGGGAATGGATGCTGAGCCATAGAAGAGAGGTTAGGTTTAGATTAGATTAGAGATACAGCACTGAAACAGGCCCTTCGGCCCACCGAGTCTGTGCCGACCATCAACCACCCATTTATACTAATCCCACACTACCATATTCCTACCAAACATCCCCACCTGTCCCTATATTTCCCTGCCACCTACCTAAACTAGTGACAATTTATAATGGCCAATTTACCTATCAACCTGCAAGTCTTTTGGCTTGTGGGAGGAAACCGGAGCACCCGGAGAAAACCCACGCAGACACAGGGAGAACTTGCAAACTCCACACAGGCAGTACCCAGAATCGAACCCGGGTCCCTGGAGCTGTGAGGCTGCAGTGCTAACCACTGTGCCACTGTGCCGCCCTAGGTGTATTGAAAAAAGGCTACTCTTAAAGGTGGGATTGAAGAAGGTTTTTCAAGGTGGACAGAGTAAATGGTGAAGCGATTTGGAGAGAGCGTCCACAGAGGAAAGCCAAGATGACTGAAAGCTCTGCCATCAATGATGGTGGAAAGGAATGGGGTGGGGATGCAGAGCAGCCAAAAGTCTAAGGACCACAGTGTGTGGGAGGGACGTTTGGCTCTAGGAGATTGCAGAGTTGGGGAGTTAGGGAGGTGTAAGGTCATGGAGTGAACTGAAGGTAGGTAGGGATTTTAAATTGGATCTGTTGGAGGATAGGAAGTCAGTGTAAGTTGGAAGGATAGGAGAGGTAGACCAGGACTCAGTGGGGGAGATTTGCCACTATTAGCCATGTGGGCATCATAGTTTCTCCTAATTCTGTCCTCACCTTGCATCTAACACACAGATGGTATTGAGTCACGTAGGTCAGAAGGCTCCTAACTCTGGAAAGAAAGGGGGAAGAAAAATCAGCCAGGGTTCATGTTTCTGATCACTATTCAGTGTTACAGCCAGGTGAGAAAGAGATCTAGGGTTCCCTTTTAGGCTTCACCTGGTCTTAGTGTAACAGGGTTTTATTTTTAAACACACTGGACTGAATTTTATGAATGTGCCGCAGTTCGCGATATTACGTGCGGGGGCTCATTTAAATAGAGGGGGCGGAGCGGCCACCCTTCTACGTCATCGGGGGCAGCCTCGTGTCCCTGGCAACGGCGTCCGGCGCCACCACACAGGCGGCGGCGCCATTTTTAAAGGGCTTTAAGTCCTTACAAAGAAGTTCAATATTTAAAGGGTAAATGTGAACGATGTTTAATACATTGAAAAACAAGTGATGGAGGCCCTTCCCCAACCCCCCCATTGCCTTCAGGCAATGCAATGACCATCAGTTGATATTTCAAATACACAAACTTTCCCCCCCAATCTTCAATATTTTGCCCTTCAACACGAATCCCCACCTCCAATAAAAATTGATTTCCCCAGTCCTCCACCCCTCCTGCCTGGAAAATTCTACTCTTTCCCCCTCGCCACCAGGTTCTCACCCGGAACTCCATATGGAGTTCCGAAGGCACGAGAGTTGCATTCGGAGTTGGTAAAATCGGTGTGGGATGTTGGCCGCCTGCAGGTAAGTTTATTAGCATGTAATTTATGTGCATATTTAGATGAAGGGCCTGCTGCTGTGTGGCGGGGTGGGGGGTTTTCACCGAAGTCCCCCTGCTGTCAGTAATATGCGGCGAGCCCCTCTCGACATCGGGGGTCGAACTGGGCCTCTCCCCACAGCATTTTATCGGCGACCGGTGGCGTCAAGTGGCCGGTAAAATTCAGTCCACTGTGTTTTTTTGCTCCCCCTTGGTGAATCCTTGTTCACCGCTTTCCAATTATAAGGCAAAGAAACCAGCACAAACAGGTTTTCTTAGATTTAAAGAAGAAAAGTTTAAATTTATTAAACTTAAACTCTAATTTGCTTGACGCCTACGGATACACAATGCGCCCATGCTAACGTGCATATGCAATACACACATGCAAATAGAGACAGAAAGGAGCAGAAGAAAAATAAAGTGGAAAAGTTTGAGGGAATATCTGAAGAGTTTTTGTTACGGTTCTTCGAGCTCACTGTAGAGTCCTTGATTGTAGGTAGATCTTGCTTTTCGTTGGGGCCCAGTATTCTTCTTAAACCTTGTTCACTGTAGGAGAATTTTCTCTCTTGGGTTTCATGTGTCTTCAGTGGATTCAGAGGCTTGTGAGAAAGAGATAGGAGAAGACAAGAGCAAACAAACACTCTCAGTTCAAACTGTTTGTACAATTCAGAAAATACCCAGGCTGCCAAGCAGGTTAATCATGTGACTAGCTGGTATCACCACGTTTTGGATTGTATCATCTTAGCAGTCTCTGGAATGCTCCTCTTATACACAATCCCTGGTGATCAAGGTCCATTGTGGCTTGAATGTGTCAGGGAATGGTCCTTTGTCCTTCCAATCACCGTCTGTTAATGTGCAAATGTCTTTTCCAGCTACGGCTGATCTGTTTAATAAGTCCTTTCTTCACTCCAGTAACAGTTTAAAATCAATGTTCAAGACAAAATTAATGTGCCTCATTCTTGGCAGATGGAGGCCTAGCATGACATCAGTGAACACTGCATTTCTATATCTCAGATGATGGTGGGATCTGCCTCAGCTGTGATATCTATCCCTCACCATTGACTAGCCCCCTAATTCTCACTGTCTGAGTCTGATAATAAAGACTAGTCATGTGGGTGAGGTAGCACGGAGTGGCTGGTGCCTATGAAACGCTACTATGTGGAACTTGCTACCACGTGGAATAGTTGAGATAAATAGCATAGATGCATTTCAGGGGAAGCTAGACAAGTACATGAGGGAGAGAAGGATATGTTGATAGGGTTAGATGAAGTAGAGTGGGAGCTGACTGGTGTGGAGCATAAACATCAACATGCTCCAGTTGGATCGAATGAGCTATTTCTGCACTGTAAATTCTATGTAATTCTACAATATAAAAGGGAACAGAAAATATCAGGAAGAAGAAAAATCAAAGGGACAAAAACATAAAATATTTACTAATTTCTCCCAGAATTAACAAGCATTTTTTTTGGAGAGGGAATAATGGAACAGTTCTGAGGTTGCAGTCATAACGTGGAGCCCATTTTGAGGAACCTAAACTGAATTCTATTGTAAACACTATGTATGAGAGCAGCAGCCGTACTGGCAAATACGTCCTTGACTGCCTGTAAAACGAAATGAAAGACAGGTTTTCCAGGAACCCCTTCCAGCACTTCCTTCTCTTAATAACCATAAATAAAGGTCAAAGCAAAGAAAACTGGTTCCAACCGGTCTTCCGCTGAGGATAAAAAGGTCACACTTCTGATAAGAAATGAAAGCTATGCCACAGATACACAGTCAGAGCACACAGAGAAGGTACTTCCTACAATAATAATTTTAATATAATTTAGGGGATGTTATTTGGGATATGTATGCAGTACAGATTTAGTTAGCTTTTGCTATATATTGCTATTGCCTATATACTTTCTGTCTGGAGAGGAGTCTGAGAAAGGATGCAATTAAGCTAATGGGGCAACATGTAACCATGGTATTCTATGTTAAGTGCTACAATATTTGTCTCAACTATAGATGACCTGAATAGAGAGGCTTCCAATCTTTAATGATCATCTGCACAGAGACCACCATTATATATTGACCCCACCTGTCTAGAATGACCACCTATTGTCACCCAAACTCTAAATATACAAACCGTCCACTCTGGAAGCAGCATGAGACATGTGTAGAAAGATCTCCTGGGGTTTGCCTTAAAGGTGCTAATCACAGGTATGATTTAGTAGAATAGCATATTATAGTTAATGTTGATCTGTAACTTCTCATCTTGTTGAATATAAAAGGAGTGAGATGATTTTGTCCAAAATATTTTTCATGCCTGCTTCGCCATTTGTGAATTAATTTCTCGTCTCGCCATAGCTTTTCCCTCTGCCATTTCTCAGCGAGAAGGACATTCAAAAAATATGTGCCTGGTTTTGAGCTATTGATGTTCCTGGACAAACTGTTACAAACTCATTTCTGCAACTGCACGATTTTCCTTTCCTTCCTCCTTCCATACCTCTCAACTTCTCTGTATTACATAGAATTTAAAGCATAGAAACTGGCCATTTGGCCCAACTGGCCCATGCCAGTGTTTATGTTTTACACAAATCTCATCCCAGCCTTCTTCATCTAACCCTTTCAGCCTAGCTGTCTATTCGTTAACCCCTCACATGTTTATCTAGCTTTCAATTAAATACATCTATGCTATTTACCTCAACTATTCCTCACATAATAGAGTTTCATATTCTCACCACTCTTTGAGTAAAGAAGTCTTTCCTGTGTATGACTCTACTACACCATGCGGTGTATTTATTCACTGAGTACCTATTTCTTTTTATATTCTTCTGAAGCAATTTCGTGATAATCTGAGTTACCAGGAAAGGCAGGAGCAAGCTGTATATATTCTCTTGAAATGAGAGGTTTGAGGGGTGAATTGAAGTGTGTAAATGGAAAAAGAAATACACAAGATAAACCGAGATTAATTCTTTTGGCAGCATGGCCACAATGTGAAGAAACAAAAGAGGGGAAATTAGAAAGAACCCTTTCAATGCAGAGTTATCAGAATGTTGCTATAAGTGGTGATTTTATGTTAACTCAATTGGATCATTGGAAAAAATACTGGATAATTACCTGAAGGAAAGAATATTAAGAGTATAAGCAGCGTGTAGGAAAATAGAATCATTCGGGGAGAATGCAGAAAAGTGAAACTGTTCAGAATCAACCCCAAAGAGGGTTGTAAATTTAGCTTAGGCAAGCAGGGCCAAAGGCACCTTGCGATGATTAAAATTTTATATTTCTAGATCACATGCTTATTACTGGAATTTTTTTTCCTTTGAGAATGTTTTTTAAGCATTCATTAACTTTTTAATATTCTAATTCTAAAATTTTAAAATAATACAAAAGAAAAAAAGACTTGCATTTATATGTCACCTTTCAAGATCTCAGGATGTCCCAAAGTGCTTTTCTGCCAATGAAGTACTTTTGAAGTGTGGTCACTTTTGTAATGTCAGAAACATATTTATCTAATATATGTATGTTGTTATTTCTGCCTCATAGAGCAACAAATTAATGAGGCTACATGTGCCAATTTTGAATCTGGAATGGAATCATAGTTTTTTTTTTCTTCATTCTTTTATGGGATGTGGGCATTGCTGGCTAAGCCAGCATTCATTGCCCAATCTTAATTGCCCTTGAGAAGGTGGTGCTGAGCCGCCTACTTGAACCGCTGCAGTGCTTGTGGGGTAGGTACAGCCACAGTGCTGTAAGGAAGGGAGTTCCAGGATTTTGACCCAGCGACAGTGAAGGAACGGCGATATTGTTCCAAGTCAGGACGTTGTGTGGCTTGGAGGGGAACTTGCAAGTGTTGGTGTTCCCACGCATCTGCTGCCCTTGTCCTGCTAGTTGGTAGAGGTCGTGGGTTTGGAAGGTGCTGTCGAAGCAGTCTTGGTGTGTTGTTGCAGCGTATCTTGTAGATGGTACACACTGCTGCTACTGTGCGCCAGTGGTGGAGGGAGTGAATGTTTGTAGATGGGGTGCCAATGAAGTGGGTGGCTTTGTCCTGGACGGTGCTGAGCTTCTTGAGTGTTGTTGGAGCTGCAGCCATCCAGGCAAGTGGAGAGTATTCCATCACATTCCTGACTTGTGCCTTGTAGATGGTGTTCAGGCTTTGGGGAGTCAGGAAATGAGATATGTGCCACAGGATTCCTAGCCTCTGATCTGCTCTTGTAGCCACGGTATTTATATGGCTGCTCCAGTTCAGTTTCTAGTCAATGATAACCCCCAGGATGTTGATAATGGGGAATTCAGCGATGGTAATGCCATTCAATGTCAAGGGGAGATGGTTAGAGTCTCTCTTGTTGGAGATGGTCATTGTCTGGCACTTGTGTGGCGCGAATGTTACTTGTCACTTATCAGCCCAGGCCTGGGTATTGTCCAGGTCTTGCTGCATTTCTACACGGACTGCTTCAGTATCTGAGGAATCACGAATGGTGCTGATCATTGTGCAATCATCAGCGAACATCCCCACTTCTGACCTTATGATTGAAGGAAGGTCATTGATGAAGTAGCTGAAGATGGTTCCGCCTAAGACACTATCCTGAGAAACTCCTGCAGTGATGTCCTGGAGCTGAGATGATTGATCCAACAGCCACAACCATCTTCCTTTGTGCTCGGTATGACTCCAAAGAGCGGAGTGTTTTCCCTCTAATTCCCATTGACTCCAGTTTTGCTAGGGCTCCTTGATGCCATATTCGGTCAAATGCTGCCTTGATGTCAAGGGCAGTCACTCTCACCTCACCTCTTGAGTTCAGCTCTTTTGTCCATGTTTAAACCAAGGCTGTAATGAGGTTAGGAGCTGAATGGCCCTGGCAGAACCCAAACTGAGCATCACTGAGCAGGTTATTGCTAAGCAAGCGCCGCTTGATAGAGCTGTTGACGACACCTTCCATTACTTTACTGATGATTGAGAGTAGACTGATAGGGCAGTAATTGGCTGGGTTGGACTTGTCCTGACTTTTGTGTACAGGACATACCTGGGCAATTTTCCACATTGCCGGGTGGACGCCAGTGTTGTAGCTGTACTGAAACAGCGCTAGGGGCACGGCAAGTTCTGGAGCACAGGTCATCAGTACTATTGCCAGAATGTTGCAGTATCCAGTGCCTTCAGTTGTTACTTGATATCACGTGGCATGAATCGAATTGGCTGAAGACTGGCATCTGTGATGCTGGGGGCTTCAGGAGGAAACCAAGATGGATCATCAACTCGGCACTTCTGGCTGAAGATTGTTGCAAATGCTTCATCTTATCTTTTGCTCTGATGTGCTGGGTTCCCCCATCATTGAGGATGGAGATACTTGTGGAGCAACATCCTCCAATTAGTTGTTTACACAGCCAATTGGATGTGACAGGGCTGCAGAGCTTAGATCTGATCCGTTGGTTATGGGATCGCTTAGCTCTGTCTATCGCATGCTGCTTGGCATGCAAGTAGTCCTGGATTGTAGTTTCACCAAGTTGACACCTCATTTTAAGGTATGCCTGGTGCTGCTCCTGGCATGTCCTCCTGCACTCTTCATTGAACCAAGGTTGGTCCCCCGGCTTGATGGTAATGGTAGAGTGGGTGATATGCCTGGCCATGGGGTTACAGACTGTGGTTGAGTACAATTCTGCTGCTGCTGATGGGCCACAGCGCGTCATGGATGCCCAGTTTTGCATTGCTAGATCTGTTTAAAATCTATCCCATTTTGCACGGTGGTAGTGCCACACAACATGATGGAGGGTATCTTCAATGTGAGGACAGGACTTTGTCTCCACAAGGACTGTGCGGTGGTCACTCCTACCAGTACTGTCATGGACAAATGCATCTGCAGCAGGCAGATTGGTGAGGACGAGGTCAAGTATATTTTTCCCGCTTGTTGGTTCCCTCACCACCTGCTGCAGACCCAGTCTGGCAGCTGTGTCCTTTAGGACTCGAACAGCTTGGTCAGTAGTAGTGCTACTGTGCCACTCTTGGTGGTGGACATTGAAGTTTCTCACCCAGAGTACATTCTACACCCTCGCCACCCTCAGTGCTTCTCAACATGGAGAAGTACTGATTCATCAGCTGAGGGGGCGTGTGGTAGGTGGTAATCAGCAGTTTTCCTTGCCCATGTTTGACCTGATGCCATAAGACTTCATGGGGTCTGGAGTCGACGTTGAGGACTCCCAAGGCAACACCCTCCCAACTGTATACCACTGTGTTGCCACCTCTGCCCTGCCAGTAGGACAGGACATACCAGGGATGGTGATGGTCATGTCTGGGACATTATCTGTAAGGTATGATTCAGTGAGTATGACTATGTCAGGCTGTTGCTTGACTGTTCTGTGGGACAGCTCTCTCAATTTTGGCACAAGGCCCCTAGATGTTAGTAAGGAGGACTATGCAGGGTCGACAGGGCTGGGTTTGCCATTGTTGTATCCAGTGCCTAGGTTGATGCCAGGTGGTCCATCCGGTTTCATTCTTTATTGACTTCATAGCGGTTCGATACAACTGCATGGCTTGATAGGCCATTTCAGAGGGCATTTAAGAGTCAGCCACATTGCTGTAGGTCTGGAGTCCCATGTAGGCTAGACCAGCAGATTTCCTTCCCTAAAGGCCATTAGTGAATCAGATGTGTTTTTACAACAATCAACAATGGTTTCATGGCCACCATTAGCTTTTAATTCCAGTTTTATTAATTGAATTTAAACTCCACCTTCTGTCGTGGTGGGATTTGAACCCATGTCCTCAGAGCATTAGCCTGGGTCTCTGGGTTACTAATCCAGTGACAATACCACTACGCCACCGCCACCCCCTTTATGAAGAACATAAGAAATAGCAGCAACAGTAGAACATTTAGCCCCTCTAGACTGCTCCACCATTCAATACAATCATGACTGATCTTCTACCTCAACTCCACTTTCTGTCCACTCCCCATACCACTTGATTCCCTGAGAGATCAAAATCTATAGATCTCAGTCTTGACTATATTCAGTGATGGAACATCCACAGCCCTCTGCACATCTAATAAACTAATTACAGTTCATTGATTTTATAATTGAATCTACACACAATGTATTGTGAAGTTTTGTAGAATGTAATCCCATCCCTGGTGTTGGTCAAACCAATGGGCCATTCGACCCCTTGAAACTGCTCTTCCATTCATTAAGATCACGGCTGATCTTCTGTTTCAACTGCAGTTTCCTGCCCTATCCGCATCTTCCTTGAATCCCTTAGTATCCAAAAATCTAACAGTTTCTGGCTCGAATAGACTCAATGACTGAGCAGCTTCTCTGCAGTAGAAAATTCCAAAGATTCACAATTCTTTGAGTGAAGAAATTTCTTCTCATCTCAATATTAAATGGCCAATCCCTTCTTCTAAAACTATGATCTGTAGGTCAATACTCCCTAGACAGGGGAAATATCCTGCCTGCATCTACCTTAACAAGCCCCTTAAGAATTCTATGGGCTGAATTTTACAGTCCCCCTGACGTCGGGGGTCATGGCGAGGGGAGGCCGGAAAATGCCTCTGGCGGAGGCCCGAAATGGGCCTCGACACCAGGAAGGCCTGGCCCGATATTGCCGGTGGCGGCGAGACCTTGTGGCAGTCCTACCGCTGCTCAGCGACGGGAGCAAAACTTACATATTTAAATAAATTTAAATAAAGGAATGAATTCCCTGCTCGCCTCCGCCTTCCGTCCCACTGCGGCCATCCGGGGATCCGAGGAGGAACACCGGTGGGAAGGGGGGAGCAGGTAAGTTTCTCTATATGGGAGGGGGGGAAGCGGGGTCAAACTAATCTCATTGGTTTAGGGGATGGTGGGGAGCATTAGAGTTTAAAGTTTATGTACTTGTGGGGGGAAGGTGAAGTGGGCAGGGGAAATGTTTTGGGGGTTGGGGGGAGAAGGCAACCATCGCATGGTTATTGTGGGTAGAGGGTGGGAAAGGGGCAAATTAAATGTTTTTAAAATTCTCTTTAAATATTGAAATTAAATGGAAGGGTGCGGAGCTCTTTAAGAATGGCGTCAACGCCTACACAAAGGCTGCCGACGCCGTTGCCAGGGACGGACCACCCACCACTCCTTGGCTGGATCTTACAAATCGCGGTGGCACACTTTGAAGTCGGCGGTCTACCCGCTTGCAGTGGCCGCCACTGAGCCCCCGCGATATTACGTGTGGGGGCTCATTAGCATCACGGCGACGCGGCACCACCACCCACCACCCCCCCCCGCCCCATACTACGTGGGGAGAGGCGGGGCATCCAGCGCCATGATGAACGTTGGCTCAGCTGTGTAGCAGGTGCTATTTAAAGCACCCTAGCACCTGTTTCCTGACAGCTGCCAAAGAAATACTTACCTCACCATTGAAGAGTGGGGCTGCTGTCAATCTAGCAGCAAAGCAGAAAGTGCTAGAGGCATAGTGGCACAGTGGTTAGCACCACAGCCTCACAGCTCCAGCGACCGGGTTCAATTCTGGGTACTGTCTGTGCGGAGTTTGCAAGTTCTCCCTGTGACCGCGTGGGTTTTCGTCGTGTGCTCCGGTTTCCTCCCACAGCCAAAGACTTGCAGGTGATAGGTAAATTGGCTGTTGTAAATTTCCCCTAGTGTAGGTAGGGAATATGGGATTACTGTAGGGTTAGTATAAATGGGTGGTTGTTGGTCGGCACAGACTCGGTGGGCCGAAGGGCCTGTTTCAGTGCTGTATCTCTAAAAATAAATAAAAAATAAAATCTTGGTGGGTCAGGCAGCATCTGTGCACAGAGAAGCAGAGTTAACTTGGCCAAGTTCACAGACCTGAAAGTTCACTCTGCTTCTCTCTCCACAGATGCTGCCTGACCTGCTGAGTTCCCCAGCACTTTCCACTTCGCTGCTACATACGTACCGTGCTGTGTCCCAGTGTCCTGTGAAGTCGTAATCCTCTTCTTCCATTCAAGTGTTACATTCCTTCTTGTAGGCATGCTGCACCTCAGTGAATAATCTTAAATTTGCACATACCAGGATGTGAAACTGAACTGGACCATAAAAGGCAAATACACAACAGGAATAACAGCATAATTTAAGAATATCTACATACTATGGGCTTGTCATCATTTGACTGTGAAAAGCCACAGACTAATATGCAGTTGGAATCTGTATTCATTTCTCTGCAATGCAAAAAGACATGCAACTGGAATCAAAAGTACTTTTTTTAAAGAACCAGGAAAATATGTTTATATTCTCACTGCATTGCAAACTAGAAATATTGCATCAATAATTATGATCAGCTGCTGCAGAAGCAAAGTGTTTGTGGACATGTGTTGATCTGTCATAGATGAAAAACCAGGACAACAGCACAGACTTCCTCATTAGTCTTGCATTAGTTTTCAAATACATACAAGAAAAATCTTGCAGCCAGAAGTTAGAGCAGTTACATTGTGGAATCACCTTTGCATTTAAAGGACCAGAGGGGTGCTCTAGGGTGGCCCTATAGTGCAGCGAAGCCTCCCTGCTTACTCTCCTCCGGGCTGTGCAGGAAAGGCAGGATCTCCTTTTTCCCAGCGACAGTAAAAAGAGGCCCTTCCGTCCGACCAAGGCAGCCAGGCTGGAGGTGGCAGAGGAGGTAAGTACCTGTGGGGCCATCCGATGTCAAAGGTTCCAATACCAGAAGAGAGGATGAACAATCATTCCCCCAGCCAGCCTGGGCCCTCCAGGCCCCATGTGCACAGAGGACGACTGCCAAATTCATCCACAGCCAAAGGGCAATGTGATCAGCGGCCTTCCTCCAGTCCTCCCATGCACCTTTCCTGTTGTAGGTGCTCAGCGTCCTCATAGTCCGAGGAGGAATCGTGCCAGGCCTGCCCCCTATTGGGTGCATAGTTGTGCAGAGCACAGCAAGCAGCAAAAAAAGGAGCTGGCATTTTCAGTCCATAGTACAGGGCATCACCCTATCTATCCAGGCATTGGAAGCGTGTTTTCAGCATGCCGATCGCCTGCTCAATGGAGGCACTTGTAGCTCAGTGGCTGGCATTGTATCTCTCCTCTGCAGCAGTGGTGGGGTCTCTCACTGGTGTCGGAAGCCATGTCTGCAAGGGATAGCCTTTATTTCCAAGAAGTCACCCCTCCAGCTGAGCGAGCTCAGTGAACAGCAATGGCAGCTGGGACTGGTGCAGGACCCAGGTGTCATGGCAGCTGCCTGAGAAGCAGCACAGATTTGCATGAAGCAGCTCCAGTGATCACATATCAGCTGCATCTAGATGGAAAGGATTCATTTAATGGTAACATCTGCAGGTAGTAGCCTGGCGGGAGGCCTGATGGCCACATGGGTGCAGTCTATGAACCCTCAAATCTTTGCTTATCCAGCGATGGTGCTGAAACTGATGGCCCTCTGGGCCTGGCTGTGAGAGTCCGTCCTGAAGTGGACATATTCACTGGCCCTCCGGTGCAGGGCATTGGTGACCTCCCTGATGCAGAAGTGCACTGCTGACTGTGTGGCTCCACAAAGCTCTCTGGTGAGCCGCTGAAATGCTGCATAGGCATCAAGCTTAAGAGCCACTGCCACTATGAGGACCGTAGGCATAGGATGTCCACCGAAGCCCAGGGTTGCAGGTCATCATTGATCAGGAAAAGAGACGTGTCACTACCCTTTCTACATGATCTGACACTGGTGTTCTGACATCCAACGGCATGTCATATGGGGACTGTAGCTACGCGACAACCAGTAATGGCAAGCTCCCCTTGGGGGCTGATGCTCACGACCAGGGGCCTCTAAGTGGATCGCTCCTGCCTATTGATGGATCCTCAGGAGAAGCGGATCACACAATCTAGGATGAGCCGTATCCATTTCCATGTGATAAAAAAAGTTGTATCCTTCATTTATTCAAAGGTTCCTAACAGGGCAGGGATCGGTGTTGATGGGTACATCAGGTGCTTGCATGGATCAACTATGTGGCGTGACATAGCATTGCCCATCCTGGCTCACACTCAGAGTGGCACTGCATTACCACATCAAGATCCTACCAGATGCATCAATTGCCCCCACCATCCATACAACTTTAATGCTCCTACCCTTTCTGGCACCCTCCCCACACACAGGGTGACTAGAGTGCCATTGCTGCTTCACACACACAAACAAATGCAGAGCATACACTGTTTACGGAGGGAGGGTAGACAGTACCTCCCTTCATGCCTGCAGAGCTTTCCTTCCAGTAATCCCAGACCACCTCCCACCTCCCTTTCAGAATGCAGATCTGAGACCCCGATCATCCCAGACTTACCTGCACTGTGGTCTCGTCTGGGTTCCACATGTGTGAACGGGACAGCACGTGACAGCCACCCGTTTAGCGAAAAATACGGAAGTGTGGAGCAGCAGGTGGCAGGATGCATAATCAGGAAATTTAAGTAGCACTTTACATATGGTAATCGGTGTCCCACCACTGAGCAGCAAGGGGCCACACCAAGGTCCCGCCGCCGCCAGATGAATGCGGCCTTCTCGACATTGGGGGTCAAGGTGGGCCTCTCCCAGCAGAATTTTACGGGCCACCCCGCCACGACCCCCGACGTCGAGGGGCTGGTAAAATTCTGCCCCATGTCGTTGGGCTGGGCGGTCTTCCCCGGCCATTTAAATGAGCCGCCGCACTGAATAACGCGACAGCTCCGCGACATACGGTCCACACGGGTGGACGGCTATTATTTACATCCGTCGCCGCAATGTAAAATGCAGCCCTATATGTTTTAATGAGATCACGTCTCATTCTTCTGAACCCGAGAGAATATAGGCCTAGTCTATTCAATCTCTTCTCATGGGACAATTCCCTCATCCCAGCAATCAGTCTAGTGAACCTACGTTGCACTCAGAGCAACAAAGAAAATTACAGCACAGGAACAGGCCCTTCGGCCCTCCAAGCCTGCGCCGATGCAGATCCTCTATCTAAACATGACGCCTATTTTCTAAGGGTCTGTATCTCATTACTTTGTTGGTTCGATGCTATTGGGCCAGCCCACTTATAGACAATAAATTATATAGGATGCGAATCACATCCTAAAGGCAATTACAATGCAAACTCTATAAATTCTTTTAAAACAGCAAGTACATTTGGGAAAAGGTGCAAGCTTGTACATGTTTGTATTTGCATGTATATTTGCATGTATGTTTGCATGTATGTGTGTATGTATTTTGTTATTAAAAACTTAGACAAAGGGCCACGACCCCACAGTGCAGAACACAACTATGGCTGAAAGGAGAAGGAAAGAGATAAATAGAAAAGCAGTGAATAGATAATGCCAAGCTTCAGCTTTACAAGTCTTTAGATTGTAGGACAAAGATAAGGTTGAGTGTGTATGCATGTGTATATATTTGTGCGAGTTTGTACGTGTATGTGTTTGTGCATCTGTGCATATGTATTTGTGCATGTGTATATGCTTGTTTGTATGTATGTGGATGTGAGTGTTTATGTGCGTGTATGTTTGTGTGGTTTTGTGCGGTCTTACCACAAACTGCATTCCCTAGTCACCGACTCTATTTCTCTGTTTGGCAACTGTCAGAAGCTGAACCAGACTGTTCACAACCTTAGTGTCATATTTGACCCCGAGGTATGCTTCCGACCACATATCTGTGCCATCACTAAGACCGCATATTTCCACCGCTGTGACATCGCCTGACCAACCTCCCACGTTCTACCCTCCATAAACCCAATGTCATCTGCTACCCATGTCCTAACTCGCACTAAGTCCCGTTCACCTATCACCCCTGTGCTCACCGACCTACATTGGCTCCCAATGAAACAACGCCTCAATTTTAAAATTCTCATCATTTTCAAATCCCTCCATGGCCTTGCCTTTCCCTACCTCTGTAATCTCCACCAGCCCTATAATGCTCTGAGATGTCTGTGCTCCTCTAATTCTGGCCTCTTGAACACCCCTGATGTTAATTGCTCCAAAATTGGTGTCCATACCTTCAGTTGCCTAGGCCCCAAGCTCTGGAATTCCCTCCCTAAACCACTCCACCTCTCTACCTCACTTTCCTCCTTTAAGATGGTCCTTAAAACCTACCTCTTTGACCAAGCATTTCGCCATCTGCCGAATTATTTCCCTATGTGGCTGCATGTCATATTCTGATTTATAGTTCCCTTGTGAAGAACCATGGGACGTTTTATTATGTTAAAGGCGCCATATAAATGCAAGTTGGTGTTAAGTTTGTGTGTGTGGGTGTTTGTATATATGTTTGTGTGTGTTTTGTCTTTTTGGGTGTTTTGTTTTTGTGTGTCTATGTTGCTGCACTAAGAGAAAGATAGAAAGGAAATACATTTTTCAGGAAAGCAAGAAATGTTCCAACAAACAAGAGTGCCTGGGGTGGATAGGAAAAATAAGACAATGGGAGTAAGTAGATTCCACTCTATCAGCAGTATCTTAATTACAACTTATACTTTTTTGGGAGCAAGCCAAAAACTCCTTACTGTAACAGGGATATAGGGTATAACCAGAAAATAAACATGTAACTTAGTTTTGGCTCTACACATAAAAACATTAATAATCTAAGCAAAAATATTCACTTAGAATCTTAGAGTCATTAGAGCACAGAAGGAAGCCATTCGGCCCATCGGGTCTATGCTGGCTCTCTGTAGAGCAATCCAGTCAGTCCTATTCCTCTGCTCTATCCCTGTAGCCCTGCAACTTTATTTCCCTCAAGGTCCATCCAACTTCCTTTTGAAATCATTGATCATCTCTGCTTCCACCACTCAAGTATGCAGTGAGTTCCAGGTCATTACCACTCGCTGTGTAAAAAAGGTCTTCCTCACATCCCCCGCCCCAACCCCACTGCATCTCTTGACTAAAATCTTAAATCTGTGTCCCCTAAACCTTGTACCATCAGCTAATGGTAATAGCTTTTCTTTATCTATGTTATCATAACCTGTCATAGTCTTGTACGCCTCTGTCAAATCTCCCATCAAAATCCTTTGCTCCAAGGAGAACAACCCCAGCTTCTCTAACCTTACATTGTAGCTAAAATTCCTCATCCCTGGAACCATTCTGGTATAAGTACTTACAAAATCTTTCTTGCTAAAATGTTTCATGTAACAACAGTGAATGCTAGGAGCAGATTAGAATTCTTTCTTGAGATTTTCTAATATCAATTTCTGTTTAGGTAACGTAAAAATGCACTTATCACGGATTAATTTTCACCATGCACGTCACATGCCAGGCTATCTTACCTGCAAAGTAAATTCTTGGAAAGTCTTGTCGATTTGCTCAATGTTCACAGTTCAGTGCCACTTGACTGTGCGAATAGTCACCGTGAGGAAAACAAAGAATAAATAAGTAACATGCCGGGTTTGTTCCAAGTGCAAGGCTACCTGCTGGCTTTATGAGCAGATATTAAAATGACAGCTGAACCTGGGAGAAGGTTAATTATTTCCTCTGCTGGAGTTTGTGAAGGACAGTGAGAAAGTAGGTCTAAGGCCTAAACCTTTAACATTTACAGGCCACAACCCGGCATGAATAATCACTGGGGGCGGGGGGTGGGGGAGCTGGGGTGGGAGAGAATGATGTTGCTGCTAGATTAGTAATTAGAAACAGAACCTTTGGATGGATCCAAAAATTATACCTCCTCCCATAAACCAAAATTAGATTTAGCAGTTTTGTTAAATAATCCACAGTTTTGACACAAGGTATAGACAAGTGATATATTTTCACTGGGGTGGGGGGGTGCAGAAATTTGCTGATCTCCCAGTAACATGGTGAGTTAAGTCAGTGAGTGATTGTGCAATAGAGGCCAGGAAGGTTTAATTTGCAGTCTTGTGTTGAGTTAGCTGATCTCATCTACAGCAGCAGTAGGCCTTAGCACCTCTGGGTTAGGGAGGGGAAAATCACCATCTTAATCAATAACCAGCGATCCCTGTTGAAAGTACATATATGGTGGAAGGCCATCAGAAAACAACAAGAGTTCGGCATTCCTGTGATGTCCCTATGAAGAGATATCTCTGGGCTTTCATTGTTAAGGCTCGCATATGACAACGCAAGGGCAGCCAACAACTGTGGAGCCATACCCAGTAAGTTATCAGGAGATGAGTGAATCATAGAATCATAGAATGGTTACTGCACAGAAGGAGGCAATGTGTCCTATTCATGCCAGCTCTCTGCAAGAGCAATTCAGCTAGCTCCGCTGCCTCGACATTCCCCATGGTCCTGCAAATTTGTTTCTCTTCAGGTGTTTATCCAGTTCTCTTTTTAAAGCTATGATTGAACCTGTCTCCACCATACTCTCAAGTAGTGCATTCCAGATGCTAACCACTTGTTGCGTGAAAAGGTTTTTCCTCATGCGGCCGGTTCTTTTGCCAATCACCTTAAATTGATGTCCTCTGGTATTCAACCCTTCTGCCAATGGGAATAGTTTCCCCCTAACTATTCTGTGAATGGAGAAAAGTTGGTGGAGAAAAGAGAACAAAAAAAGGAAATCAAGTTGAAGACCAATGTTGACCAGCTATAGAAAAATTCATGTGGAACTATCCATAAAGTGTCTTCCACACTCCTCTCTCATGATATATGGTATTCCTTCCTGTTTTCAGGTGCAATATTTACTCCATGCTTGAAGCAACCATTTTGAAACTAATTAACAGTTGTTTTCAATTAGAATTTTTGGCACCCAGAAAAGACCTAGTCTTGACTAACTCAATGATTTTGTTTCCAATAAAAACATATACAATGTGGATTAGCACATTGACCTTTCACCTGTAGGACCTGTGTATAAATTCAGCCCAGACTACCAAGATGAAGGTTTCTGAGATTAACAATCATCTGTGAAATACATTTGGCCACTGTCAATGCAATTCAAAGGATCTGGGTACAAAACTGACCATAGTTCATCATAAATTGCCAATGCACATTGTTAATCCATTCAAAGAGCCACAAAGTTGGCAGATGTAGGAAATACAAAACAAAAATCACCCTAATGCTTCTGCCTACTTACCTGGCAGAGCAAAGAGGCTTGTGAAGGAAAGGGCTTGTATTTAAATAGCACTTTTCACAACCTCAGGACATCCCAAAGCATTTTACAGCCAATGCAGTTCTTTTGAAGTGTAGTCACTGTTGTAATGTAAGAAAATACACAGCCATTTTTGCACACAGCAAGTTTCCCACAAACAGCAATGAAATAATGACCAGATCATCTGCTTTAGTAATGTTGGCTGAGGGATAACCAGGATACCAGGAGAACTCCCCTGCTCTTATTTGAATAGTGCAATGGGATCTTTTACCTGAGAGGAAAGATATGGCCTCAGCCCAAATAAAAGTACCTCCAACCGTGCGGCACTCCCTCAGTACTGCATAAGGTGCCAACCTAGATTATGTGCTCAAATGTCAGGAATGGAGCTTCAACTTTATGACTCAGTGATGGGAGTGCTGCAACTGAGCCCAGGCTGACTCCAAGGTGTTGCTCAGCAACTGATCCATACAACACATGATCTAGGAGCAATGCATTGGTGTGAGCAATGGGCAGTCAAAGCAGAACCATGATTTATTCAGGACCAACATCCATCATCTTAATGAATAGAAAGAAGAATCACCGAAAGTTTAAATACACAGCAGTTTTTATAATGGATTCTCGGGCCAAGCAATAAAATATATTTATTATTGCTTATTATCTTATATACCTCCATAAGGTCACCTTTTGGTCAGTTTACTTAAGGGCTGCAAATCACAAGTTTCGAAAGTCTTTCCTTGAAACTAAGTCCTCTAGCTAGCAACAGTTTCATGCTCTTTGAACTGCCTCTCAAACTTGAATATTTCCCATGTTACATGCGCTAATATAAAGGTATTGGCCCAGTAAACGAGAGACTATGAGTTCAAATCCTACCATAATCATGTGGAATTAAATTCAATAAATGTGATACTAAGGTAGTTGTGACCATAAACATTGACAGATTGACATGGAAATCTAATGCCCTTCAGGAAAGGAAACCTACCACCCCACCTGGTGTGGTATTTTGCACTCCATAGTTTGACTCTAATGTCCTCTAAGGCGACTTTAAGTTGAACAAGATTATCCTGCTAACAAATTTAAAATAACTGCAAGATGTAGTCTGACTTGTACTATACAGTTTTGGATATATAGTTCAGTGTAATAATTGTTTTGTTGATGGTTGCTGTACAGTGATCAGACAATTTGAGCCTCAATTCTACCAAAACCTCAAGATTTCTTTCATTTCCATTTATATTTTAACACCACTTGTGTCACCTATTTTTTTGCTTTTTCCTAAGTGCTGTACTTTACACTAGTCCATGTTGAAATTCATCTTCCATTGTACATTTTCATGTACCTTTTTTATCCAACTCAGTTTGTACGTCCTGAAATGCTTCCTCAGATCCAACTGGCAGTAATAAAAACAGAAAGTGCTGGAAATACTCAGCAGGTCAGGCAGCATCTGTGGACAGAGAAGCAGAGTTAACGTTTCAGGTCTGTGACCTTTCAGAACACAGATCTTCCATCAGGTCACAGACATGAAATGTTAACTCTGCTTCTCTCTCCACAGATGCTGCCAGACCTGTATTTCCAGCACTTTCTGTTTTTATTTCAGATTTCCAGCATCCACAGTATTTTGCTTTTATCCAACTGGCAGTTCCTGTTTGTTATTACCTGCAAATTTGCCTCGAGTTTCTGAATCCTGGTCATGAATGAAAATTAGAAACAATAGAAATCCCAACATCAATTCCTGTAATACCATGATTAGGAACACCCCACTACCCCACCATACCCCTACCTCCTCCCCCACCATCATAACTCCTGTAACTAGTGTCTGCTGTTTCCTACCCTTCAATCAATTTGTTATTCTGTCCCAGGACTCCCCCTGAATCTTCATCTCTTCAAACTTTTTTGTGTTTTTTGCACAGAATCTGGACAAATGCTTTCCGGATGTCAGGGAACATTGCACTGTACAGTTTTCCATGTTTAATGCATTTGTCTGGAATTCCTGTGTCTGGTATTTTAACTCAATTTAAAGATATGCTACTGTCACACAGTGCAATTTGACTGCATGTGTAGAGCTAGGTGATTTGTAATGCACAATTGCATCTCTGTTTTTCCAATTTTCTTTCCAGCGGGTGTTGATCTTTGCTGGGTATGGTTCTAGAAGAACTAGCATCGTGCCAATAACTCACCCTAATGCCTGTGTATCAGCCAAATACTGAGTGTTATCATGCTATTCAGCTGTAGATGGCATCACAACAAAGTCTAATTTTATTCTCACCTGATATCCACACACACACGTACGCTCCAGTAGGAGCCACTGATATTGGTCAGGAGATGAAATCCCGTTTAATTTGAATTCTCCAGAGCCCCGAAATACTGAAGCCAATTGTTGCACTTCAACTAATGCCCCAGCTAATATTAGCTAACTCAAAATTCACTAGGAATCAAAGCTGGGACCTTCTGGTCTGAATGGTTTAGGGTTACACTGGAAGCCTGTGCCATCATCCATTACCCACTAGCCCATGTAATGAATTACTTTGATAAAAGGAAAGAAAGACTTGCATTTATATAGTGCCTTTCACAATCTCAGGACATCCCAAAGCACTTTACAACCAACAAAGTACTTTTGAAGTGTAGTCACTGTTGTAATGTAGGGAACGCAGAAGGTAATTTGCACAAAGCAAGGTCCCAGAAATAGCAATGTGATAAAAGAGCAGATGATTTTTAATTGATGTTGGTTGAGGAAACAATGTTGGCCAGTATATTGGGGAGAACTTTGATAAGGTTCTGTGGGATCTTTTACGCCCAGCTGAGAGGGTAGAAGAAGTCTCGGTTTAATGACTTATCCCAAAGACGGAACTTTCGACAGTGCATCACTCCATCAGTACCGTGCTGAAGTATGAACTATGAAACTTCTCATCTCAAACATGAGTCTATGTTAATTTGGTGCTGCAGTCTGTGTTTTTACAGTTACTTCCAGAAGGGACCGTTTACTGTTTAATAACTGTCAAGCTATATTGTTTAATTTGCATTATTATTAGACCTAACTTTCCATCATGTGCCTTAATTTGCCATTGACAGTAGGTAATAATGTGAAGAATACAGGAAATACCACACGAATGGTTCAAATATGGTGTAAGAATTCTGGTCCCTATGCGCAGCCGAGCTGTTTATGGAGGTATCCTCGACAAAGGTTTTGGCTGTAATACCTTCACTGACAACTGACACTGTTAAGAGTAATGCATGTGTAATGGACAAAACTTGGCAAGGAAAATAATGAGCCACTAGAAGATATCATAATAAGGATGGCCCCTCATGATGCGTCACCCAAACCTGCAGCCTACTCCAACTTGCGTTTATATAACGCCTTTTACATAGTTAAATGTTCCAAGGTGCTTCACAGGAGAGTTATCAGAAAAAATGTGTCACTGAGCAACATAAGGAGCTAATAGGTCAGGTGGAATAAGTTTTAAAGAGTGACTTAAAGGAGAACGAGGTCGAGAGATGGAGAGGTTCAGGGAGGGAATTCCAGAGTTTAGGGCCTAGGCAGCCGAAGGCATGGCCGCCAATGGTGGAACAAAGGAAATAGCTTTGCTAAGCTCCGCCGAGAAGGCCAAAGGTAGCAAATACATAAGAACACCATCATCTCCAAGTTCCCCTCCAAATTACACACCATTCCAACTTAGGTATACATCACTGCCCCTTCATCATCACTGGGTCAAATTCCTGGAACTCCCTACCTACCAACTTTGTGGGAGCACCTGCACCATGCAGATTTCAGCAGTTCAAGAAGGCGGCCCACCAACACAAAGGAACAACTAGGGATGGACAATAAATGCTGGCCTTGCCAATGATGCCAACACCCCAGGAATGAATAAATAAAACCTCCTAGCAGCTGGTTACTGAGGCCTGGGAGCCAGAAGACGTCTGCCAGCTCCAAATACACAAACAGTGTTCCAGACAACAAAGAGTTAAAATGTGGACTGATAAGGAAAGTAGAAAAGAAGTTAATGGAACTTGAATGTGTGTGATGCTCCCATCCTGTTGAGTGAAACTGAAGCTGTGATATATCTTCCTTTTCAATATAGAGGAAAGGCATTAGACCCAATCTGGATTCATCTATGACAGGTTTAATGCCTGGGGTGGGATTTTATTACGAGGTTGTGTAAACACTGCAGAATCAATACACCAGTGAATGACTGTTATGATTTCCTAAAAGTTTGGTTTCATCTACAATGCTGAAAATGGTCTGAAGTTCAAAAGCAGTCACTCATCACTCAATCAGGAGTGGCTGCTTTTTCTCAGTCAGCTTACTTCACTTTTACAGAATCATTCTGTGTCTAATATGCTGCATTCTTTTTTTCCTCCTGACTGTTTTAGCAGACATTGAGAGAGACGGAGTGTAACCTTTTGAGGACTGCTCTGGCATTTTAGTCCCATGGCTGAAAAGAACATTTAATTAAAACATTCCGATTCTCCTTTGACTTTTCTTCAACTTCAGATGGATTTAACAACAACAAATTGTATTTATACTGAGCCTTTAACATAGTAAACACCCCAACGTGCTTCACAGGAGCTTTATCAAACAAAACTTGGCACAGAGCCACATAAGGAGATGTTAGGGCAGATGACCAAACGTTTTGTCAAAGATTGATGATGCTCCTTTAGCACAGCATAGACTAAAAATTAGAGCCAGAGCTTTCAGCAGTGAAATTAAGGAACACTCCTAGACACAAAGACTGGGAGATGATTGTAACTCTCTTCCACAAACATCAATTGATGCCAGATTAACTGTAAATTTTAAATCTGCAATTGATAGATTTTTGTTATCCAAAGGTATGAAGGGATATGGGCCAAAGGTGGGTATATGGAGTTAGGTCATAGATCAGCCATGATTGGAGAAGCTGGGATTGTTTCCCTGACAGAAGAGAAGGTTGAGAGGAGATTTGATAGAGGTGCTCAAAATCATGAAGGAGAAACTGTTCCCATTGGCAGAAGGGTTGAGATCTGGAGGATATCAATTTAAGATGATTGGCAAAAGAACCAATGAAAACATAAGGAAAATTTTGTCTATGCAGCAAGTGATTAGGATGTGGAATACACTGCCTGAGAGTGTGGTGGAGGCAGATACAATTGTGGCTATCAAAAGGGAATTGGATAAGCACCTGAAGAGAGAAAATTTGCAGGGCTACGAGGAAATTGCGGGACAGAGGGACGAGCTGAGTTGCACATGCAGAGAGCTGGCTCAGACAGGACGGGCAGAATGGCCTCCTTCGGTGCTGTAGCTACTCTATAATTCTATGAGCTGAATTTTCTGGGTGCCAGAAGATGGAGTCGAAGGCGGTGGGGTGGGGGTGAGGTGAGAGAGGGGTGTGGGTTTGCTGAGAAAATAGAGGGGATCCATGTTAGGATGGCTCCCTGATGCATTCCTATCTCCAGGGGAAGGCGGGGAAGAAAGTCAGCAGCGCGCTCCAACAAAGCATGCAGCCAATTAAGCCACTTCAGGGCAGAATTAGAGGCCATTTTCCAATGGAAATGGTATCTTCCTGCAATTGTATTGGCCCCTTCCCACTTGTACGAAGTCCGCCAGCTCTCTACAGGCACCCTCCTGCTGGCAGTTCGGGTTGGGGGGGGCGGCGGGGGTGGGGGGGGGGGTCCATCGATGCCTCCTTTAAATCCCTCTGACTTGGAGCCGCGGGGATCAGCGGGCCACAGCCCTGGCTGCAGGCCATTCTGTGGAGGGGTTTCCCCTTCACAATGATGTCCTGGAAGCTGTGGCCACATGTTTTTAATAAGTTAAGAAATCTTCAGAGGGCAACTCTACATTGAGTTTGCCCTCCTGCCTGCACATCCTGCTCGCCATCCCTAATTGGCTGGGGCCAGCTCTGGGAAGATCACGCAGGCGGGCAGCACTCTGACACCATCTGTGTTGGGACCCTCACATGGTCCCGACATCGGGATCCCAATGCCAGCCAGAAAATTGAGCCCTATAATTCTATTATCTCCATGAAAGGCAGAACAGGCTGGAGGGGATAAATGACCTCCTTCTGTTCCTATGTTCCTTCTCATCTCTTGAATTCTTTTGTTTTATAAAGTAAATCACACTCATTGCTCATTAGTGAAGTATCTTATTTTGTACTCAAAAGCTTAAGTCGCAGATACGTGTATGCCACTCGCCATATTAGCAAAGGCCCCTCTATAGGCATCCAGGGCCTGTGCCTAAAATAGGCCTTAGGCCTTTTGTATTTACAAATAGGGGGCTAACCCACGTTTGAGGTCCCTGTAGCAAAATGGCATGGCACATGACTGTCGATCTTGTGTCCCCTGTGATCAGTGAGCTGCATTTGGGGCTGCAACTGGGCTGAGAAAATGAGGCTGGTGAACGAATTTGCCACAATCCTGCCAATTCGGGTGCTATGCAATTTCCTGGCTCCTGTTTTTTAAGGTATTTTTCTCTCCCATCCCATCCTGAGGAAGGCCATTCAGCACATTCTAGTTGTCAAGAAAAAGAGAGCAGTCCTGCAATCCCATCCCAACCACGTACGCCCCCACCAAATGACTCCAAGGTTTTTATCCCACTGCTCTATCCAAGTAACTATTTCATATTTTGATCACTCTTTAGGAGCAATTTTAACTTCTGCTTATACTATAATGGAGGCCCATTTTACACGTCTCCCGACTGTCCTTTCCATCAACTGGAGAGATATATAACGGGCAGGGAATTCGATATCGCCCAGTTTACACAGTTGCCAAGGGTTTATATTGCCCTCTTTGTATGAAAGAGTTGAAGTATGGATGTGTTCCCCCTCAAACTATGCAAAGAAAATGTGAAGAGAATTTTAAAATTAAAAATAAATGATTTGGCTGCAATACAACAAGGAAACGGTCCATTCACCTTACTCTGATTTGTAGTTTTTATCAAAAATGAAAGAAATCACTGAATGCATAAAACTGGTTAAAATGACTGAAAGCAAAACACACAATTTGATATTTTCAATCATCATAAACCAGCGGACATAATTATGAACATACAGAATGTTACAATACAATCCCCAAAAAAAGACTGGAAATATCCCCAAATCCCTTGTAGTTAATGCACAATTTGGTTTATTTATTCATTGTAAGTATATAAATGGACAGAATCTCCTGCTCAAAACACTGGTAAAAATTTGACAACTCCGCATGATAGAAACAGAATCCCCCTTAATCAGTCACTATAAAAGTCTTTTGTACATCTTTTCCCACATCTTACCACTTGTAGATAACTGAGTTAAAATAGGACATAAAATTAGCTTGTCGCCTGTCAGCTCATAAAAGATGGAAACCATTAAGTACCGACTTTCACGTTTAGGCAGAGACGGCAGGCATTCTGAGGTGGGCGGAGGGGGCATGGGTTTCATGTTTGTTCATACAATTACTCAAAAAAGGAAGGAGAAAGAAATTTACTGACCTGAAATGTTTCTATATGCTTCTTCATATTTCTCACACAGATTAAACCCATTCAGAATAAATAACAGACAGCTATAATTAAATTAAATCGCACAATGAAACAAAATTAGAGAAGAATTCTTTTCTTCCTGAAAGCATATTTTAGTAAGATATCTACAGGGCCCTGTAACACAAGTCCATTAAAGTCCCTTCAATGCATATAGATTTGCTTTAATGCAAAATAGCCTCATGCTTCTGAAAGGGTTGAAAATCACTTGGCAACTTGACTGTGTATTTGACAAGCAAGGCTACCATTCTTTTTTTGTTGGCTCCAGTCTGGCTCTATCCTGCTGGTTAATAGAGGACAGAGACTACTAACTGCTTCCTCCCCACCACCGGCAAGCGCAGTAAATTTCCACTCCCCTAGGCCTTCCTGAATCCCACTCCTAATCCCCAGTTACAAACAGCAGGCATCTACTTTGCCCTGTCCTGTGTCCCATTGTCCCACCAATGCCTCACATGTCCAGCGACTCTCCTTTATTTCTTCCCCGTGCCTTCTTACATATGTCATCAACCTAATTCTGCTCTTTTGAACAGGAGCTATTTTCCCAAGTAATGAGGTTGTTCTGTATCCGTCAATCCTCCTCACTGTTGCCACTGGTAGGAATGCAAAGTGGGGGGGGGGGCTCTTGCAGGTTCCTGTGATAGCTCATCATCCCATTCCTACAACAAAATGAAATAATTACTCTCAGAACTTTCAATTATGCCCCATCCAATTCATAATCAACCATGTGGTTTACCAGCACTTCCCAAATTCTCCCATCATCCCAAAATTCACTCCAGCTACCAGCACAACGAACCATCACTCCTAATTTTATGTATCTCACAATTGTGTCCTTCCAACAACTACTAGCTACGCTCAAAGGTATAACAAACAGACTTTTGAAAAAAAGGAAAGATCTTGCATTTATATAGCACCTTTCACAACCTCAGGGTGTCCAAAAGCACTTTACAGCCAATGAAGCGCTTTATGAAGTATAGTCACTGTCATAATGTAGGAAACACGGCAGCCAATTTGCACCCAGCAAGCTCCCTCAAACAGCAACGTGATAATGACCAGATAATCTGTTTTCGTGATGTTGGTTGAGGGATAAATGTTGACCAGGAAACCAGAGATAACTCCCCTTCTCATCTTCGAAACAGTGCCATGGGATCTTTTACATTCACCTGAGAGGGCAGCCAGAGTTTAACATCTCATCCAAAAGATGCACCTCTGACAATGCAGAACTCCCTCAGTACTGCACTGAAGTATCAGCCTTGATTTGGTACTGTGGCTGCATTTTGGGTTGGCAGAGACCCCTCTGGTGATTGTTCCTTCTGTGAAAATGTACACCTCACAATCAAGACGCATCCATCTTTAGGTCTGATTGAGAACTAACATAACACACCCCCCGGTGATAAAGTATCTTTTAATGATAAAACATGGAGGCTCTACAGCTCCCCAGATGACTTAGATGTATTGGTCAGTGTGGTATTGAGTCAAACAGCACAAAAAGATCCCAGGTTTCATTCCCATTCTCTGCCAGGTTTGCTGATTGCATCCAAGATGTATAATAAGCCTCACCACCCATTGGTGGGGGGGACGGAGGAGGGAGGATGGGTATGGTGAAGCCAGAGTCCATCTTCTGTTTGCTATCCAATTCAGGACAAAGATGGGACTATGGGCTCTGCTGTAGTGGTCTCCCCAGATTAATAATCTTCTGACAATCACTCTCTAGGCTCAATGACAAAAGATTGCCCCTTGCGTGAGAATCAGGAGGCTATCTAATGCCTGGCGAGCTGTGACCCAGCAAAAGACAGTGCTGTTCAAGAGAGAGAACAAGAACATGGAGGAGACCAAGCCAAACAAAAAGTTATTCAAAAACACTCAAGTGCCTGATCTCAGCATGAAGTCCACAGGTAGAGCAACCACATGTAGTGTTATGGGTATTACTGGGCCTTTTAGAGCAGAGTAGTAATTGATTCTAATTTCTAATGAATTTTTATACAAGGGTCTTACTGGATTTTCCGTGTAGATGTGCAATGTTTTTATAAAGGGAGAGGCGAGTCCGAGCTGATATTTATAGAGTAAGAATGTGATAGTCTCAGCAACCACAGGCTGGAATGTGACTGTGGGAATAGTTGGATGTAACCACCAGTATTATTCATGTTAGAGAGTGTGGTGGAATTTCAGAATAGGTGGCCATGTTTAGAGTGTGGTTTGTGTGTCCTGGGGCTGCAGGTGTTCTAGAGGATATTGCCGTGTTTAAACATTAAACCTTCTGCTGGCGTTGACGATTCTATGAAGTGCCCAAATTCAACAATTGGATCAGACATCTCCTTGATAACAACATTTTCCACAAGTTTATTTGGCTTAAAAAGTATGTGGTCGGGTTCTCCTGACTGTTAGGGCAAAGGTGATGGAAATTTCTCAGTGCCAAGTTCAATGGCTGGGTTATGCTGACACAGCTGATCTCAGCCAGGGTTCCTCCTACTGACTGACATCCAGAGAACCCTGTAGAAAGTGCATGCATACAGACATTGGGTAAGGGCAGTTCCAGACTCAACTGTGATGGTGCCTATGGTCGAATATCCTGCCAAAATTAATTGCCTAGGCTTGCATATGAAGAATGGCCACTTGGGGTGAGGTAACGTAAAGCAGCCAGCCCCGACGGAACAGCAAAAGTTCAACATCTTCAGGGGAGGAGCGGAAAAAAGGGGGGTAAAAACTGGAACAAAACACAACTGTCAGCCAGCTCTAACAACCAGTCTAATTTTTATCAAATTGTATGAGATTTGGAAGTTCAGTAGCTACTCTATATATTTCAACAGAAACAAGACAGTGACACGTCTATCAAACATTCAACCATCATTAAACAGAAATCAAAATCACAGTGTGCACATAATTAACTAAAAAGTATTTAAAATAGAGTATTTACGAATGCATGAGATTTGAATGGACCAGCTCTGAAATAGAACTTGTCAGTGAAAGAGTACCAGGATGAAGACCAGCAATAATCTTGTTCTCAAATATTTGGCTGACAGAAACATCCTAGGACTAAATCTTTACTTTCATCTGCTTTTTCCTCTCCCTCTAATATTCTCTTCAGTGAACAGGCTGGATATGGTAGTCAATGTTCCCTCTTTTTTTGTTGTTTTACACGACTTGCTCATTGCACTGAGCAGTACATTCAAGATTGCTGTGCAAGCATGCATGCTCACATTGTGAGGGGACTGTTGGTTGCTCATGGCCTGTTTATTGTATTGCATGGTACATTCCCAATTGCTCTGTAGCTGGACTCCCGCGCAGTTTAGATGCAACATTGATGGCAATAGTTGCATGCTAGAACTTCTCCCAGTTGCTCAGGCCCCTTATAAGAGCTCACAGTGCAAGGGTTCACTCATGGGATGTCATCGTGGCCAAGGTCTCCCTCACCCCATCCACACATGTTCCATCAAGGGACACTTGCCAACAGTCAGGACCCTGGCTCCCTCTTGATTGCTCCTAATATCATTTGCGCAACATTTGAGTGAATGTGGATACAACCACATCAGCCAATGAGTTGGAGGCCGGGCAGGACTTATGGTTTTAATTGACAATGTCTCTGCACCCTGACCGAAACCACAGCAGAGGCTCCTGATTACAGCAGGATTATTTCTCCAGCAGGATGCAGCGAGTGGAGGATAGTTATGTAATACAAATTATGTGCATGAAATCAAACCCAGTTACTTATAGCAATGCAGTCTCCGGGCATGACTGGTGGCCAAATTACACAATTAACTAATGGTGTCACTAAATGCAGTCATTATATAATTGCTGACTAGATTGATAACCAAACACTAGAGAATAGGCAACTTCATATTGGAGACAATGAAATCCTCTGCAAACACATCATGGTTTGCAGCTAGTCATCTTTTCTATAGTTACTGAAAACTAATCAGCACCAATAAATTTTATTCTTGTTACAAATTCACAGAACCTTAAATATGGTTCTTTATGGAACACAGTTTTTTGGCTTGCAGTGCAGACTCAATGCAATTGAAATCCTAACACTATGTACTGTTTAGTCATTTATTTATTATATTTGGAGTTAAGTATATTTTCATTTTATTCTACCAGAGGAAAAATGGTTACTATAGTACCAGTCAGGTGATTCCATATAGCTGCACCTCCTGTTTTGCTCTCACCTTTATTACCCTTTCACCTACATCACATTGATACCATACTCAGCATGCCTGGCACATAACTTTAAAACCATTAAAATAAAGACTTCAAATAAAATAAACTATAGGTTGTATATTCTAAAGAGTAATAAATGTCCGACAGTAATTTCAAAGCAGTAATTCAGTCTTGTGGTCTCAGTGATATTCATAAACTGCTCAAGTTCCGTTCCTGTGGTTTAGGATATGAATTACTACCTTATAACTGACTACTGGACATATATCATCTTATATATAATACACCTGTTTTATGTTTAAGCTTAAGAATCTCATTACAGTACAGCTGAAGGATTGGAGTGTCAGGTAGTGCTAGGAATAAGGAAGGTTATCTCAGGATTAACTGACAGCTGCCTCAGTTGGGCAAGGCTAATGTATAACAGACACAAACTACACCAAGCAACTCCAAGACTTGATTTGGGCTCATATTGAGTTACTTATCTCTGCTCTAAGTGTACATCCTGTTGATTTCCTCCCACACAGTGAAGCTGCCTACTAAACACCCCAAAGTCTGCTACATATTAAAGAGCCCCAACAAGTTATTCAGAGAGTGCAGAGGAATATGTTCTGTCAGTGCTATAAACATCAAAAAATGGGCACCCCTAAAGCCAAGTTCATCACCTCAACAAGATGACAACCCGGGTTCTGATGGATTTTTCCCTGAGATACATGCTTTTAATTGACATTAAGAAACAACAATTTGTATTTACATAGCACCTTTGACATGAGAAAACATCTTAGGCTTCAGAGGAGCATAAACAGACAAAACTTGACATCAAGCCAAAGAAGCAGATATTAGGAGGCATGACTAAAATACAGTCTTAAAGGAGGGGAGGAAGGTGGAGGCAGAGTTACTTAAGGAGGGAATTCGAGCATGTAGGGCCTCTTGAATTGATCAGCGCTTTGCCTCAACTTGCTGATAGCCCAGGTAGTGGCTGGTTGCCACTGTGTAAGGTCCTCCCACCATAGTATAACGAGGGGCTTGAATCTGTGTAAAACCCCTTGGGCTGTATGCACCAGAAGATGCTTTTTGGCATGTAATGCAAATGTACATTGCATATAAAATGGTTGTGAAACACCTCAGGTTCTGTATCGAAAGAAACTGATCTTTATTGCACTTTATGAAATGTTCAATTTGAATTGTTTTATGATATATTTTGACAAATTTTTATGAATAAAATATATTTTGAGGAAAAAAAGTTCCCAGAGAGGGTGCAAAAAAGATTTACAAGGATGATAGCAGAGCTTCAAGGCTCTACCTATCAGAAAAGAATGAAGGGCTGATCTGGAAAGAAATTTTTAGATACAGCACTGAAACAGGCCCTTCGGCCCACCGAGTCTGTGCCACCCATTAACCACCCATTTATACTAATCCTACACTAATCCCATATTCCTAACACATCCTCACCTGTTCCTATATTCCCCTACCACCTACCTATACTAGGGGCAATTTATAATGGCCAATTTACCTGTCAACCTGGAAGTCTTTTGGCTGTGGGAGGAAACCGGAGCACCCGGTCGAAGTTCATCTCTAGCAGCTCCCTAACGCACAACTCAGTGCTCTATTGGCTGTTTCCAGGGACGCACACTGAGATAAACATTAACTGCTGCTGGAGGACCATTAACTCGGTGAAAGACGCTCTTTGGTCTGCCCGAAACTAATTGGTCTTCCAGTGCAAAGAGCTGTCCACGGCCGAGTGTTGCAGACTGGCACATTCCAAGGTCCAGGACTATGTGCTGAGGGAAGTATTAAAGCTTGGGGCAGCCAACCCAAAGGGTCAATGGGGAAATGCCACTGTGTAAGGCTCTCCCACCATAGTATACTGTAAAACCCCTCAGGCTGTAGGCACCAGAGAATGTTTTTGGTATGTAATGCAAATGTACATTGTAATTATCACCTGGAATGAGGGTAGTAAGGCATCTCATGCACTGTATTGAAAGAAACTGATCTGTATTGCACTTTATGAAATGTCCAATTTGAATTGTTTTGTGATGTATTTTTACAAATTTTATGAATAATGTATAAGTTTGGAAGAAAAATTCTTAATTAACATTAGTTCCTTGCTGTTTAAACACTCGTGATGTCTGACATTTTACTTGTAAGGGTTTCTTCTTTAGCCTTGAGCTCTCCTATCATCTATAATGGATTTGCTACTTGATCATCTCCAAGAGGTTTTTATGGTTCTTCTTTTGGCCCAGTGCAGAATGGAGCCATGCAGGCCAGAAGGCCTGAATTATACTTAGTTTGGTTGCATTACAACTGACCACAATGCTCCCTGCCTAAAGAGAAGAAAGTCAGCCAGCATTCCTGAACGTTGTCCAATGGCTCCTACTGGAAAGCATGCACATCAGGAGATCAAGTGAGGACAGGATTGTGTCTTAGTTATGATGGCCTTCATGATGGAATAACATGAATCCCAATATTCTAGATTCCAATACAGATGATGAGGCACAGACAGTCGATAGTGCCCATGGAACTGTATCCTAGCAAGAGTTAATGCTTTCAGGAGATGATAAGGGAAAACCAGAATAAAGGAAGGTTTGACGATATCCCTTAAAACAGGAATATTCCTTGATCTAGCCACTCACCACCAATAGGCTGACATTAAACGAAGCATAATTTTAAAAAAAATATTACTTATAACCAGGCAATTAGTATACCTGCAGCCCTGCCACCATTTTGCAGATGGTGAGGTAGACAGTGCCACTGCACATTCTCATACCTGAACTCGACCCTGATACAAAACCGCTTGTGGGACACTGAACAAATATTGCACACAAGGAAGGCCATGCCTTCTAAACCTACTAAACCTACAAAAACACTCGACACAATCCAGGACACTTTATTGGCAACCCATCCACTGTGCCTACAGTGTGTTTCAGCCACAGGATGCACTGCAGCAACTTGACAAGGCTGCTTCAACAGCATGTCCCAAACCCATGACCTCTACCACCTAGAAAGGCAGGGGCAGCGGGTACAAGGGAACATCTTCAACTCTAAGTTCAACTCCAAGTCACACACCATCCCAACTTGGACATATTTCACCGTTCATTCATCGTCGTTGGGTTAAAGTCCCCGACTGAACAGCACTGTTGGAGCATCTTCAAAGGTTTACCACACAGACTGTAGGACTTCAAGAAGTAGGAACACCACCACCTTCCCAAAGGGCAACTAGGGATAGGCAATAAATGCCGATCTTGCTAGTGAAATCCCCATCCCAAGAATTAGCAACAAATAAAAATTCTGGCAAATGTTAATGGTCACTCCTTTGATGTGAAGATTCAACATAGCCTTAAATTAAATGAATTAAACCATAGCATGGTATTCTTTCAATCCAAAAACAAACATGATCTAATTCATCTACCTTTACTCAAAAGATTATACCTTCCACCATACATATTGACAGACACAGACGAACCATTTTGTCATCCCACTTTGGCAAGATATTTAGATTTTTTTACAAAAGGAATGAATTCCATGAGAAAACAGAAACAAAAACAGAAACCGATGCTCTGATGCAACCTATTGAAAAATCTCCTGGAAATTTTTTTTTTAAATAAACGCACCATTTCCTGGATAACGGGAAGCTTTCCTATTTATTGCCAGCTTCCGGCCAGTCAAACACATCTATGTTTAAAAATGGCATTTCCCCAGGGATTGGTAGTCACTGACTGCTCCTCAGTTCCTTCAATTGTTTTGTCATTTTTTTAATATAATTTTCTTGCTGATTTCACAGCACTGAAGGACGTCTGAAGCTGGAAAGTGCTTGAATCCAATATATCTTTAGAGTAACCCGTTGACGGCTGGGCAGTAAGTAGGGTCCCACTTATAATTTTCCACTTGAAGGTGACTTAAACTTATTCTGAAGTGATTCTAGTGATTTTAACCATTCTTATTGTGATAATTCAATGCAGTGAAAATGAGAGTCTCTTGCAGGGAGAATATGGAATTACAATAAGAGCTTGAACAACATAAACCATTACCACATCAATATTGTCAGTTCAGCTCAGTCAAACATGACAGTTAAGGTGAAATCTGTACAACAAAGATATTTTTGGGAAGATATAACTGTCACACCCATGATCCCCTAAAGAATTCCACTGGGTACCCTGTGTTTACCATTTTATTATAACTTACAAACAATGAAGAGCTTCACATTTATGATGCCACTACACATAGCAAACAATGTGAATTCTTAAAATAAAAGCAAAATACTGCGGATGCTGGAAATCTGAAATAAAAACAAGAAATGCTGGAAATACTCAGCAGGTCTGGTAGCATCTGTGGAGAGAGAAGCAGAGTTAACGTTTCGGGTCAGTGACCCTTCTTCGGAACTGGAAAATATTAGAAATGTCAAAGGTTATAAGCAAGTAAAGCGCGGGTGGGGCAAGAGATAACAAAGGAGAAGGTGTAGATTGGACAAGGCCACAGAATAGCTGACCAGAAGGCCATGGAGCAAAGGCAAACAATATGTTAATGGTGTGTTGAAAGACAAAGCATTAGTACAGATAGGGTGTTAACGGACTGAAGATTGAACAGCAGCAAACACATACATGAAAAAAAACAGTGGGTAAGCAAACTGAACAAATTTAAATTAAATAAAATAAACATACAAAACAAAATGTAAAAAAGAAAAAAATAACTAAAAACAAAAATAAAAGTAAAATGGGGGCCCGTCATGCTCTGAAATTATTGAACTCAATGTTCAGTATGGCAGGCTGTAGTGTGCCTAATCGGTAAATGAGCTGCTGTTCCTCGAGCTTGCGCTGATGTTCACTGGAACACTGCAGCAAGCCCAGGACAGAGATGCGAGCATGAGAGCAGGGAGGAGTGTTGAAATGGCAAGCAACCGGAAGCTCAGGGTCCTGCTTGCGGACTGAGCGGAGGTGTTCCGCAAAGCGGTCACCCAGTCTGCGTTTGGTCGCCCCATTGGAGAGTAGACCACATTGTGAGCAGCGAATACAGTATACTACATTGAAAGAAGTACAAGTAAATCGCTGCTTCACCTGAAAGGCGTGTTTGGGGCCTGGGATTGTGAGCAGAGAGGAGGTAAATGGGCAGGTATTACACCTCCTGCGATTGCAGGGGAAGGTGCCCTGGGAAGGGGACGAGGTGGTGGGGGTAATGGAGGAGTGGACCAGGGTGTCGCGGAGGGAACAATCCCTTCGGAATGCTGACAGGGGAAGGGAGGGGAAGTTGCGTTTGGTAGTGGCATCATGCTGGAGGTGGCAGAAATGGCGGAGGATGATCCTTCGGATATGGAGGCTGATGGGGTGGAAAGTGAGGACAAGGGGAACCCTGTCACGGTTCTGGGAGGGAGGGAAAGGGGTGAGGGTAGAGGTGCGGGAAATGGGCCGGACACGGTTGAGGGCCCTGTCAACAACAGTGGGGGGGAATCCTCGGTTGAGGAAAAAGGAAGACATATCAGAAGCGCTGTCATGGAAGGTAGCATCATCAAAGCAGATGCGTTGGAGACGGAGAAACTGGGAGAATGGAAAGGAATATGAATTCTTAACCCATCTGAGTTCCTGATCTTGATTTGGCAGTGAGGGTGACAAAAGTCAGGTGCTTGCCCAAAGTTACTGAAGAAGAATCAGAGGCTTTCCCAAGCTGAGTTTTTTCATGGCGGTCCCATCAATCTGTCACAAAACCAACGAGGCCCACAATCTGGCCATTGCACCTGCCCTGTGGGTAACCATTGCCAGTGAGGTTTGATAGATCTAATAGAAGTGGATGAGAAATTGGACATATTAGATATATATGTGTCTTTTGTGAATATAAAAACTATAACCATAATATGTAAAAAGGCTTTGAATTCCATTTTGGTAACATCTTCATCATAAAATACTAGGTATATTCATAAAATGGGATATTTTTTCAACTTATTGTTAGGTGTAAAGATGGCATTGCAGATCAGCCACATGTAGATATAAATTGGTCAGTTCCTATAGCTGACGTCAGTCTACAATGTCAGGTTTACAGCTAAGTGGCAGATTGGAAACCTGCCCCAATAGTTGTGTTACTACATTTTATCACATAGGTTAGTGCTGATGATGATGACATGACCATTTTTGAAATAGTCCTTTTACTCACTAGTTTTCCGCATGAAAGTTCCCCTCTGATCTTCTCCTCAAGATCTACACTGAATGCAGAGGTATAGTTAGTTATATAAGTGCTGGTCACCCTCTTGGTAGCTCAGCTAAATGAACACTGTTCATATGTGACTATTTGGCTGCCAGGGGAATGGTCTGTTCTCATCGAATGCACAAAAGGTGCACATATCCCACAGGAAAGGTGATCAGGAACAAGAATCATGGTCCGTTTCCTCGGCCTTAGGGTGTTGAGGTCAATTGCAGGGCTCCTATTAGTGGCTGGCTGTGATTAGCTGACTCAGCACACAGAATGGGGATTGAAATTAGACCCTTCCTGGTTTATATGTCACAAATATTTACTGGATAAATCAACTGAGCTATTACAGTAATGATATTCATTATCAAATAAGACTCCCAAGGCTTATTAAATCCAACTTGAGTATGAAATCCTGGAGGAATCATACAAGCATATACAGTGAGGTGGAGATGTCTAACTGTGTTTTAATCATTCAGATATTAGGAGCTTGGATTTTCTAAGTCCTGTATTGATCAGCCAGCAATTTTCCATCCATTAAAATAAAAGGACAGAGAATCACAAACTGGAGAGCGCAGAAGCAGAAGATCTGAGCCTGGGCTCAGATTTCTAAATGTTATATAACAGCTGTAGGCTTTCCCTATATTCAACTGCATATTATTGTTCAATAAACTGTAGTAATAATACTACAATTCTTCAGGGTGAAAGTCTTCAGGCATTAACACCATGGACAGTCTGGCAATTGGTGCCTACTGAATTTGGCACAAAAAGTGGTATGAAACCATCCCATAAACTTTACAGTGTATATTATAAAAATACATAACAGATATTTGAAGTAATTTCAAATCTAACCTCAGGGTTCAAATGATGGTTACAAACAGCTCAAGCTTTGCTCTAGTGATTTATGGTTAATCTGATTTCCTTAATTAGACTATTGCCGTGTAATCACTCCCAGTTGACTGATGTTCTCCATTTCATATACACAGAAATGTTTTAGCTCTGTAAAACAAGAGTGTGTTACTTCTCAACAAAACAGTCTGTTCCTGTCAGCTGACCTCATTATAATCTTGGTGTCATACTTCCTGTCAAATGATGAAGAGCCATGAGACAGTCTGTCTGCCCATCTCTCTTAGTTGAAAAAGGTGAACTTGGTCTATGGTGGTACCAAAAAGCAGACGATAACGAATCACAGCAAGTTTTACCCCCTGCCTGAATCTATTGTACACTGTCACCAAAGACAAATTTCACTTTCAAACTGTTGAGTTTGGATCTTCCTCTGGCCATCCAATTGGTCCTTTCAGGCTCTGTAAAGCTCTAGCAATCTGATTTGTTGATGCCCTTCATGTGACCCATACAGGCAGCAATGCCCTGCAGCAATTTGAGTGGTCCATGGCTACAAGAAATTGAATCGTCAAAATAAAAATTAAAATGTGAGACAAGAATTCTATTCTCTGCAGCAAGTTGTTATGATTTGGAATGATTTGAATTATTTAAAAGGGTGTAGTGAAGGAGGGGAATTAAAGGGATATGGGGAAGGAACAGGGGAGTGGGACTAATTGGATAGCTCTCTCAAATAGCTGGTATTGGCATGAATGGCTGAATGGCCTTGTGTGCTGTAAGATTCTATCGATATTGCATAAAAACATTACAATGAGCTGGTGACATCTCCACATGATTGGCCTATTTTCTAGACTAAAGAAAAGCATTGCAAAATTATCTTACCCTTGCTTTCTCCTCCCCAACCCACCCCCAATGTGTCTTATTTTTCTCTGGTAGTGAGTTGTTTGATGTGTTCCCATAAATTCTAATTAAACTACTGGGTTACTCTCTAAAGTCCTTCATCTCACAAATCTGCAGCCATCTATCCCACAAGTCCCCACTTCAGTCCTTCCAGTCAGATTTCAGGTCTTCCCAAAGCACCAAAACAGCACTAACAAAAGCTAGTATGACACTGTCTGTGATGTGACTATGGTGCATTATCCCTCCTCATCCTCCCCAATCTCTCTGCAGTCTTTGTCATGGCTAAACATAGAAACATGGAAAGATTTATGGCACAGAATGAGATCATTCATCCCATTATGTCCATGCCTTCTAAAAAGGAGCTATCCAGTCTAATCCCACATTCCAGCTTTTGATCTATAGTCTTGTAGGTTACAATCTCATGTGCATATCCAAATGTTTTTTAAATGCGATGAGGTTTTCTGCCTCGACCACCCTTTCAGCAGTAAGTTCCAAACGCCCACCATCCTCTGGGTGAAAAAAAACTTCTCAACTCCCCTGTAATCCTTCCACCAATTACTTTAAAACTCTGCCCCCTGGTTATTGATCTCTCTGCTAATGGAAATAGAGCCTTTTTATTCACTCTATCTAGGCCCTTCAGAATTTTATACATCTCAATTAAATCTCCCCTCAGCCTCCTCTGTTCCAAAGAAAACAACCACAGCCGATCCAATCTTTCCTCATAGCTAAACTTGTCTATTCCTGGCAACATTCTTGTAAATCTCTTATGTACGCTATCTAGTGCAATCATATTCTTCCTGTCATGCGGTGACCAGAACCGCGCATAAAATTCTAGTTGTTACCTCTTCTTCTTTGGCCTCCTTATCTCAAGAGACAATGGGTAAGCACCTGGAGGTGGTCAGTGGTGTGTGGAGCAGCGCCTGGAGTGGCTATAAAGGCCAATTCTAGAGTGACAGGCTCTTCCACAGGTGCTGCAGAAAAATGTGTTTGTCAGGGCTGTTACACAGTTGGCTCTCCCCTTGCGCTTCTGTCTTTTTTCCTGCCAACTGCTAAGTCTCCTCGACTCGCCACACTTTAGCCCCGTCTTTATGGCTGCCCGCCAGCTCTGGCGAACGCTGGCAACTGACTCCCACGACTTGTGATCAATGTCACAGGATTTCATGTCGCGTTTGCAGACGTCTTTAAAGCGGAGACATGGACGGCCGGTGGGTCTGATACCAGTGGCGAGCTCGCTGTACAATGTGTCTTTGGGTATCCTGCCATCTTCCATGCCGCTCACATGGCCAAGCCATCTCAAGAGCCGCTGACTCAGTAGAGTGTATAAGCTGGGGATGTTGGCCGCCTCGAGGACTTCTGTGTTGGAGATACGGTCCTGCCACCTGATGCCAAGTATTCTCCGGAGGCAGCGAAGATGGAATGAATTGAGACGTCGCTCTTGGCTGACATACGTTGTCCAGGCCTCGCTGCCAGAGAGCAAGGTACTGAGGACACAGGCTTGATACACTCGGACTTTTGTGTTCCGTGTCAGTGTGCCATTTTCCCACACTCTCTTGGCCAGTCTGGACATAGCAGTGGAAGCCTTTCCCATGCGCTTGTTGATTTCTGCATCTAGAGACAGGTTACTGGTGATAGTTGAGCCTAGGTAGGTGAACTCTTGAACCACTTCCAGAGCGTGGTCGCCAATATTGATGGATGGAGCATTTCTGAGGTCCTGTCCCATGATGTTCGTTTTCTTGAGGCTGATGGTTAGGCCAAATTCGTTGCAGGCAGCCGCAAACCTGTCGATGAGACTCTGCAGGCACTCTTCAGTGTGAGATGTTAAAGCAGCATCGTCAGCAAAGAGGAGTTCCCTGATGAGGACTTTCCGTACTTTGGACTTCGCTCTTAGACGGGCAAGGTTGAACAACCTTCCCCCTGATCTTGTGTGGAGGGAAATTCCTTCTTCCGAAGACTTGAACGCATGTGAGAGCAGCAGGGAGAAAAAAATCCCAAAAAGTGTGGGTGCGAGAACACAGCCCTGTTTCACGCCACTCAGGATAGGAAAGGGGTCTGATGAGGTGCTGCTATGTTGAATTGTGCCTTTCATATTGTCATGGAATGAGGTGATGATACTTAGTAGCTTTGGTGGACATCCAATCTTTTCTAGTAGTCTGAAGAGACCACGTCTGCTGACGAGGTCAAAGGCTTTGGTGAGATCAATGAAAGCAATGTAGAGGGGCATCTGTTGTTCACGGCATTTCTCCTGTATCTGACAAAGGGAGAACAGCATGTCAATGGTTGATCTCTCTGCTCGAAAGCCACACAGGGTAGACGCGCTCCGCCAGCTTCTGAAGCCTGTTTAAAGCGACTCGAGCAAAGACTTTCCCCGCTATGCTGAGCAGGGAGATTCCACGGTAGTTGTTGCAGTCACCGCGGTCACCTTTGTTTTTATAGAGGGTGATGATATTGGCATCGCGCATGTCCTGAGGTACTGCTCCCTCGTCCCAGCACAGGCAAAGCAGTTCATGTAGTGCTGAGAGTATAGCAGGCTTGGCACTCTTGATTATTTCAGGGGTAATGCTGTCCTTCCCAGGGGCTTTTCCGCTGGCTAGAGAATCAATGGCATCACTGAGTTCCGATTTTGTTGGCTGTACGTCCAGCTCATCCATGACTGGTAGAGGCTGGGCTGCATTGAGGGCAGTCTCAGTGACAACATTCTCCCTGGAGTACAGTTCTAGGTAGTGCTCAACACAGCTTGCGTTGGTCAGTGATTATGTCCCCTGATTTAGATTTGAGGGGGGCGATCTTCTTGATGGATGGCCCAAAAGCTCTCTTAATGCCATCATACATTCCTCTGATGTTTCCGGTGTCTGAGGCCAGCTGAATATGACTGCATAGGTGTTGCCAGTAGTCATTTGTGCAGCGCCTGGCTGTTCTTTGTGCAGCGCTTCTGGCTGCTTTAAGTGCTGAGGATGTTAACTCGCTGGGGGCTTTCTTGTAGTCCAACAGTGCAATGCGCTTAGCGGCTATGACAGGTTCCAGCTCTTCAGTATGAGATTGAAACCAGTCTGCATTCCTCTTCGCACGTTTGCCGTAGGTGGTCAAAGCTGACTCATAGATGGCGTCTCTGATGTGGGCCCACTTGGTCTCAGCATCCCCTGTGGGAGTGTTTTGAAGGGCTGTTACAAGTGAATTTAGAAATTTTTGTAACAGCTGTGGATGAGAAATTCTGCTCGTGTTGATGCGCGGGTGGCCCTTTTGCTTGGAATGATGCAACTTCTTTGGTCTGAGTCTAACCTTGCTGCACACCAGGGAGTGGTCGGTGTCACAGTCCACACTGTGGAAGCTGCGTGTGATTTGAACACTGTTTAAGGAGGATCGCCTTGTGACGATGAGGTCTAGCTGGTGCCAACGACGCGATCTTGGGTGCCTCCATGAAACCTGGTGACAGGGTTTAGTGTGAAAGAACGAGTTGGTGATGCAGAGGTTATGATAGGTACACAACTCAAGCAGTCTCTGCCCATTCTCATTCATCCTTCCAACGCCATAGCGCCCAAGGCAGGAGGGCCATGAGTCATGGTCAGCCCCAACCCTGGCATTAAAGTCCCCCAGCAGGAACAGGTGTACGGTGTTGGGGATGCTACTAATGATATTATGGAGTTCCTCGTAGAATTGGTCTTTAGCTTCAGGTGGGGAGCAAAGTGTTGCAGCATAGATGCTGAGTAGGTGTACTGGACCAGAGGTGGTGAGCAGTCGGATGGACAGTATGCGTTCCGAGCCATTTGAGGGAGGCTCCATCATGCTGAGCAAGGAGTTTCTGATGGCGAAGCCCACTCCATGCTGTCTTGGTTCTTCAGGATCCCTGCCCTGCCAGAAGAAGTTGTTACCTAACCATTGTTTTTTACAGTTCTAACCACATTATCCTCCTCTAAGGTCTCTCCTCCATTGCCCAGATCAGCTGGGACTACCCTGCCTTTGTTTCATTCATAGTCAACCAATCATAACCAGAGCCCTATCCATGGCTTCTCTTCTTACCCCAGCATTGTCATCTTGGGAGCACCACAGGGGCATTTTTGGACCCTTACTCTTCCTCATCTACCTGCCCCTTGGTGATGTCATCTGCAGACTGATGACCCTCACCTTCACCTCTCTACCACTTCTATCTGTCCTTCACCGTCTCTGTGATGTTAGTTTGCTTGTTCAGTATCAACTTTTGGATGAGCCACAGTGTCATCCAGTTAAATAATAGGAAAACTAATGTCGTCACCTTGAGGCCCCCACCATAAAATCTGCACCCTCGCCATCTATCCCAATCACGTCCCTAGCTATCTCCGGCCGAACCAGGTTGTTCACAACCTCAATGACCTATTTCACACCAAGCTATGCTTTCAAAGCCATATCCTCTCCATTGCAAAGACTGCCTATTTCTACCTTCATTACACCATCTGTCTGTACCTCTATCCTAGCCCATCTGTCACTGCAACCCTTCTCCATATCTTTGTGGCTTTTTTTTGTGCTCATTTTAGTCCAAAGTCAATGAGGCAACATGTAGCACTTCAGTTATTGCCCTGGCTGAAGTCAACTAACTCAGTCCATTAGGAATCTAACTTGGGATATTGGTGGTCAATATACCACATCAGACAGATATTTCCTTCATCTTTCATGACGTATTCATTATTTCTAGCCCTCCTCAGTTTCAGGCATAATGGGCCTGCTTCACTTTGATAAGAGAGTTTAAAATATCCTCTGTATTGCACCAGTGTTGATGGAATCTCATTGTTCTTCCACTGTGACTGAAATGTAATCCAGTCATCGCTGGGATATCCTACACATCCTGCATCCACTTGTACCCTGGAGGTGTTTTGCGTAATCTGGGATATTCTTGCCTTGTGCAGTTTATTCCTGTTTAAGAGGAAATTAACATAAATAATCCTGTGAGTTGTGAACTTCCTTTGCAGCTATAAAAATACACACACATAAACATGTTCCAATGTGTGACAGCTGCAAAGCTCAAAAGGACTGTCCGAGTCCAAAACTCAAGACAGCTCACAGTCTCAGCAGTTCCTACTTCTGAGTTGAGACTGTCTTCTCAGGATTAGTTCCTGCGCTGTGAATCATCAGCCTACATACATGTTAAACTTTTGCATATGATTTTGGCTAAAATGTCTGTGCAATGATTTACTCTAATCAAAAATAACTTGTTTTCTTCCAGTATCTTCCCTTTTCTCCTCTCTTCTGCCAAAGGCAGTAACTTATGCCAAGGCTCAGTTCCTTAGGTGCTGCTAGACCTTGCCCAAATGGTCATGTTTCTTGTATTGGCAGTGATCATCCTCAAGCCATTCAGTCCTGGAAGGCATCAAGGCTAAGCCCAATCTTGTTCTCACTTGCTATCCATTTGCATGCACTTTCCACCAGGGATTATTAATACGCCGATCAGTAGTTGGAATCACAGCCAACTTTTCCTGTCCTTAATACAGGAGCCTCCACTTGTGCTCCAGCTGGCTCAGCACTGGCCAAGGATTGAACCATTGAATCAATACTGCATTCAATGGGTCATTTATTCAATCATTTGTAGATATAGCAGTGTATTGTACAATTAGATGACATAAATTTGTTGAAGAGGGAAGAAAATACTTTTCTTTTGGGATATTTAGAAAAGGGATCGCAGCATTACTGAGGAAGATTCAAGCATGCTACGGTAACAATTACTTGACTACTTTAGACCTGTAACTTTGCGCGCTGTCATTTCACATTGTACAGATTTTCAAAAGCGGTGCTGTTGGAGACACAGGTGCAATTTTAACCTAACCCGCCAGTCAGCAAACTGACAGGATTGGTTGCAGTGCAACTACGTCTCTAGTCGCTCAAGCAGTTTCGCCCATTTTAGACTCCTTTATATTTGATAATCTGGGCCTATGTGTTGGCTGTCCGTGTTTACACTGACTAAACTATCTTCTTTAACCACAGTGTCGGTTTACAATTCTGCCTTTGGTTTTCTACTGCTCAAACTATAGAAATGTTCAATTTATTTTGCAGACCTGTCCGCCCCCGCACTGATTCAATTCTCTTGATAGTACTTCTCAACCAAAAAGAGCCACATTTTTTTAAATTTAGAGGTAGAATGTGTGCATGTGTTTTGTGAAGTCATTGTACTCAACAATGCAGGAGAAGGGCATATTGGCATATCAGAATTGTCAACACAATTGTACACACACTGGGGCAATGGGAGTTTGAGAGTGAGGGTAATTTAGCAGGGTTCCTAGGTTTGGGCTGGGTTCTGGAGATCTCAGAGTTTGTTGTTAGCTTGTTGCCTTATGTGGGCCTTTAGGAGCCCAATCAAGAAAGATTTGTTAGCTTGCGGCTACAATCAAATTTAGCCATTTCTTACCATCTTGGGGAAGAGTGGGGACAGTCTAATCGTGCTTGGTGTTATTTGAGACTTGCAAAGGATTCCATAGTGCCTGGTACCTTCAGGTTCTCTTGGTACATTAACTATTCTGACTGGCATATGTGCCAGATGTTTGACTCACAAATTTGTTATAGAGATGATCTCACATCTCTATAGAAAGGAATGCACCTTTCTGCAATGAGCAGTGATAGATCCAGTAATCAATATGTTGCCTGTAAGGGGTAGGCATAGGCATGCGTTGGCAAGAATTATAGGCCCCATAATGGAAAAGCATAACCACAGCATTGTATCACAGTATGCCTTTCTGACTGTTGCTCCACCTACAGGGAGAGGTAAAAAAATAAAGTCTTGCATTTATATAGCACCTTTCATGACCACAAGTCAACCCAAAGCCCTTACAACCAATGAAGCATAGTCACAGTTGTAATGTAGGAAATGTGGCAGCCAATTTGCACACAGCAAGCTCCCACAAACAGCAACGTGATATCGACCAGATAATCTGTTTTGTTATGTTGATTGAGGGATAAATATTTGCCAGGATGCTAGGGATAACTCTCCTGAAAACCTGAAGCACTTGTGCAGTTTCTTTTTGTTAAATCTGAATTAGTATTCTAGTTCCTTATTTTACAAAATTATAGAAAATACTTATAAATTGCAGGTCTATTGTAGAATGTATTGTACTATATTTCGAATATTCAATGATATGCATGATTGATTGGGTTAAACGGGAAAGAGTTTGATGAATGCAAGATGTTGTTCTTTGTTTTGGCATCTCTCTCATCCACTGATGAAAATACAAAATTGACTGGCAGGAAAAGACCAACTAGTACATCAAGCCTGCCCCTCCTCTCCTAAATTCACTGATACATGTTGGGTGTTGCTCCACATGTGTCAGCCAAGCCCCAATATCTCGTACAAGCACCCATTTTTTACTGGTGAGCCTATGGGGTGACTTACTGCAGGCAATTTGCTATTAAGGACGTGACTGCTCAGTCTGATCCTGACCTTTCCAGTTGTCTACAGGCCTGCACTTATTTTGTAGCAGATGTCACTGGGTGAAGACTAGGGACCGCTCTTGGCACTGGGAGCAATTGCAGCACCCCCACTACTGCAATAAGGGTACCATAGTGATGCTACTGAATTAGTAATCTGGAGGCCTGGACTAATAATCTGGAGACAAGTTCATAATCCCACTATGGCAGCTGGGGAATTTAAATATAGTTAACTAAATGAATCTGAAATAAAAATCTAGTATCAATTACTTTGCCTCAGTATGTACAGTTGAAAAGGAGGATATGTTGCCGTAAGTCCCGAAAAAATTAATAGCCGATAGGGGACAGGGACTTAATACAATTAACGTAAGTAAAACATCAGTAACAAGGAGATTAATGGAACTAAAGAGTGAGAAATCCCCAGGACCTGACGGTTGTCATCCGAGGGTGTTAAAGGAAGTAGGGGAGCACATTGTAGATGCCCTAACTATAGTCTTTCAGAGTTCCCTAGATTCAGGAGTGGTCCCTCTGGATTGGAAAGTTGCACATGTCACTCCACTTTTTAAGAAGGGTGAAAGAGGGAACCAAGGAAATTACAGACCAGTTAGCCTGACATCTGTGGTGGGCAAGTTGCTGGAGTTTGTAATCAAGGACAGGGTGACTGAACACCTAGAAAAATTTCAGTTAATCAGAGACAGCCAGCATGGATTCATGACGGGAAGGTCATGCCTGACAAATCTCATTGAATTTTTTGAAGAGGTGACTAAGGTAGTGGACAGGGGAATGTCTATGGATTTTATTTATATGGACTTCCAGAAGGCATTTGATAAAGTCCCACATAAGAGACTGTTGACTGAGGTAGAAGCCCATGGAGTTGAGGGCAAATTATTGACATGGTTAAGAAGTTGGTTGAGTGGTGGGCGACAGAGAGTGGGGATAATGATTAAATACTCTGATTGGCAGGATGTGACTAGTGGTGTCCCGCAGGGATCTGTGTTGGGGCCTCAATTATTCACATTATTCATTAATGACTTGGATGATGGCTTAGTAAGTCATATATCTAAATTTGCTGATGATACAAAGTTAGGCGGCATTGTAGACAGTCTAGATGATAGCATAAAATCGCAAAGAAATATTGACAGACTAGGTGAGTGGGCAAAACTGTAGCAGATGGATTTCAATGCGGGCAAGTGAGAGATTATCCATTTTGGACCAAAAAAGGATAGAGCAGGGTACTTTCTAAATGGGAAGCGGTTAAGTACAGTGGATGTCCAAAGAGACTTGGGGGTTCAGGTGCATAGATCTTTAAAATGCCACGAGCAAGTGCAGAAAATAATCAAAAAGGCTAAAGGAATGCTAGCCTTTATATCTAGAGGATTGGAGTATAAAGACACAGAGGTTATGCTGCAGCTGTACAAAACTCTGGTTAGACCCCACTTGGAGTACTGTGAGCAGTTCTGGGCACCACACCTTCGGAAAGATATATTGGCCTTGGAGGAAGTGCAACATAGGTTTACAAGAATGATACCTGGACTACAGGGGTTAAGTTACGAGGAGAGATTACACAAATTGGGCCTGTTTTTGTTAGAATTTAGAAGGTTAAGGGGTGATCTGATCGAAGTCTTCAAGATATTAACAAGAAAAGACAGGCTCGACAAAGATAAACTATTTCCACTGGTTGGAGATTCTAAAACTAGGGGGCATAGTCTAAAAATTAGGACCAGACCGTTCAGGAGAGATGTTAGGAAGCACTTCTTCACGCAAAGGGTGGTAGAGATTTGGAACTCTCTCCCACAAACAGCAGTTGAAGCAAGAACAGTTTAAATGTGAGATAGATAGATTTTGTTAAGCAAAGATATTAAGGGATATGGGCCATAGGCAGGTCTATGGAGTTAGGCAGCGGATCAGCCATGATCTCATTGAATGGCGGGACAGGCTTTAGGGGCTGAATGGCCTACTCCTGGTCCTATCTTCATATGTAATGGTGAGCATGAAACTACCAGGGTGTTGTAAAAACCCTTCAGGTTCATTAACATCCTTTAGGGAAGGAAATCTGCCATCCTTATCCAGTCTGGTTTATATGTGACTTCAGACCTACAGCAATGTGGTTGGCTCTTATCTACCCTTTGAAATGGCCTAGTAAGCCACAGTTTAGAGATGAGCAATAAATGTTGGCCTTTCCCACATCCTAAGAATGAATGGGAAAAAACTCAGAACAGCTCGTAGGATTTTCTACCCATTGAGCAAAGCAGCAAAGGCCAATCCTACCTTCATCCAATATTTCACCCTAGCCAATTTCCCTTCTCTAACCCCAGAGAGTGTAATGGGCTTTTGTTGTGTCACTACTGCCAATCGAGCCGAGCTCAGCTAACTCAGGAGGGCCGGGATGGAGCATAAGGCCTATATTTCTCCCTTCATTACTGGGCAGTACATATAACTGACCGAGCCTTTGAGAAAAGCTCAGACTAATGCAAGATTATTCTAATTTATAGGTTCTGTGGAAGAAAAACAAACAAAAATTCTTGCAACACCAGATCACTTTTTTTTATCATCAATATATTTTTTCTGATTCATACATACATCACTTATTCCCCCTTATTTTACACAATCAAGGAAATCTCACAACAGGAGAAATTCTAAAATAAATACTATAAAATAGAACCTTCAAATAAATATTCTTACAAGAACCCTTTTCCAACAGAATCAGAAACAGAACTCAACACAGCTTTTCATGTTAACACAAAGGTGCCAAGTTAAACATGAACAGGAAATTGTAATGACTGGTACTGATAGCATGAATTTCAATGAAGTTCACAGTTACTCAAGTTGTGTCTTAGAGAGTACCACACAAATGGAGATTTTGGTACTTGCCAACTTGGTTGGATTTTTCCAGAAATCAGCAGGGATGTACATTAATTCTGTCTCTTTCTTTCTCCCTCTCTCATGCAATTGGATTACTTTGGTGGCACAGTAAAGGTTTAGGAAAAGAATCCTCACAAATATTGATCATGATGTTACAGAACAGAATTTTCTTTGGCTTTCTTTACGATCTTCTTAAAGCCATCACTCAATTTCTTATGATGATTTATGCTGGGGAATGGATCCATGGGCACTGGCAGCCCTCTAGTACCTCATGTTTAAGCCTAGACTAAGTGTTGAGTATGATCTTCGATTAGGTGAGCAGCATCTTAGATGAACCCAACCTTGCCTTCAATCAACATCCACACATACGCTTTTCGAGCACAGGTCTTTAGCTAGCATTCAGGAGTCGTTTTCACTCTGCCTCAGTAGGGCTCCTACCACTGTCCATTAAACCCATCTTCCCATTAACTGATTACAACTGACATGGTTGGGGAAGGCTGTAGATGGCTGTTCATATATCCTTTACATATGAAGAGTCTGATGAGGACACGCCACCCCTCTCATTTGTTTACTGGTAGAAAGGTGACCCAAGTCCTGCCCTCAATGTTCAATGATGTTGTTGTGACAAAAGCGTACCAAAACACATCAGACTCCTGGTTAGTTTTGCACGGGTCTGTTTCAATCAATTACTTCTTTTGTCAGAATTTTATATATATAATATATATATAATATAGAAAGTGCCTTATTTGAATCACTGCACCAAGAAAACATCCACTACACTGCACGACTTGGAGCAGAAGAACTTCTCAGTCAACGGGATGGTTTTAAAACCTGTCTTTAGAAATACTGTATTTACAGCACACTTATGGAACATGCACTGGGTCCACAACTGCATGTTACATTCAACAGAAGGGAGCAATATTTTTAAAGCTGTATTGGCCTTATATGCACACTTACAAAGAGCCACACATATTAGGGAACAACAATCCCAAACTGAGCTAGGCAGATGAGAAAAAATGTAATTCAACACAAGTGCCTACATTCAGTTTCCACTTTACATTAAACAAATCTGGAAACAACAACAGCAATAACTGCTATTTATATAGCGCCTTTAACATAGTGAAATGGCTCAAGGCACTTCACAGGAACGTTATCAAACAAAATTTGACACCGAGTCACATAAGAAGATACTAGGGCAGGTGAATAAAAGCTTGGTCAAAGAGGTAGGCTTTAAAGAGCATCTTAAAGGAGGAAAGAGAAGTACAGATGTGGAGAGGTTTATAAAGGAAATTTAACAGCACAAGTACTTGGCAGCTGAAGGCACGGCCATCAATGGTGCTGTGATTAAAATCAGGAATGCTTGAGAGCACCGATATCTCTGAGGGTTGTAGGGCTGGAAGAGATTACAGAGGTAGGGAGGAGCAAGGCTATGGGGGGATTTAAAAACAAGGATGAGAATTTTAAAATTGAGGCTTGGTTAACCTATGTGTAAGCGAAGTCGCTTGCAGGCACTGTCCCCTGTACAATATAGCACACCCGCCTGGTTCAATTTGGGTTTGAGTTATCATTGTGCATACATACAAGGGATAATGGGGCAGAAGCGTGTAAGTTGAGGATAAGGGGCAAAAAGATTCTTGGACCTCACCCCCCAGCTACACTCATGCCAAAGAAAACATCACACAATACACATTTATACTTTGTGAACGGAATTACAACAGGCCGACAGTTTTGGATAAACGAAAGCAGCGACAAAGAGGCAAATCACTTGTCTGTGACTTGCCTACGGAGCGTCAGGCTACTGAAGCTGTCATTTCACATCCTCCATTCAGACTATCTGCTTTGTTCTTTCAACACTCATGTTCAGCACTGCAATGCTGCACTGTCTTTCTTTCAAACGCGTAGTAGAAACCAGGACTGACTAACATTGCAACTGCAGATTTCCCTTGCCGAGTGAGAAGAGCAGTAATTGCAGCATCACTGGAGCAATATCCTATTCTCTCGCCAATCATTATTCTGGTTGGCCCTGAACATCCTGTTTCCATTAGTCATGCTGGTCTGGAAACTGGAGTTCTGTCCCCTGTGGGCAATCACATCACATACTGCAAATGTTGCCTTTGCTTCAGTTGCCAGCAATATTTTGGGGAGAACTGGAAAGAGGATTGAGATGCTTCAGAGTTAACCAACTTCATTTACATTTTAAGCTGCATTTGTCGAGCTTCTCAATAAACGATCATTGGTAAAGATATGACATCGAGATCATTAAAAGCATGTATATGCAATTCTGTAAAACACATCTGTACTGCAATCCCTGTGCACTACATGATCTAAGTTCCATGATCCAGTAATACCAACAGTGTCAAGCCGTTGCTCAGTTTAGTCCCAATTATCTTCTGGTTTTCTAAGCAGAATAAACATTGACATGAGTTGGTCAAGAGTTTCTCTATGCTAAAATAATTATTTGCCAATAATTGTTCTCACCCATATCTATCATTCAGTAGATGGTTAAAATAGCAGGAATTTTAAATGATGAAACAAAATTTTCTTCTTTAAGAAAATCTCATTTTACTAACTAGTATATATGATTTTTAAATTTAGTTCAAAAATATTTGATTTCATTATTTCGGAACAACGGCGACATAAAGATCTTGTGGATATTACACACGAATGGAAATAATTGATGGTAATTCTAGAAAGAAAGGCTTGGTAGAAACTATTTTAATTTTCTTTGTCATAAGCATTGCAATTCTTGCCTTTCCGCTTCTTAGTTTCCATTTATTGCAAGACATTCCAATCACTCCCCCGGTCTGTTTACTACAAGGTCTTACATAACTTTCCTATTTTAATAGGTGCAAATATTGCCAAATCTTGCTACCATGCACAGCACTCCTTTAAAGCTGCATGGGACAGTCCACAGGTACTGCACATACCTTTGAACATGTAACCTCAATGGCCTAAACTTACATATAGTTGGGCATTTGGAAATTGTGTAAATAATGCAAAGACATCAAATGCGCCTTTTCTCTCTCATTATATATATATATATATATATATATATATAGTCATAGTCTTTTTTATAGTAATAATTGTAAATTATTGCTACTTTTACATATGGTCATACCTTTTTTTTAATTACATTGTCAGCGGTTATTTATCTGGTTTATTTTAGTTTGAAAAGATCCACTGTCATCTATTCATGCCTGCAGTACTTCTGAAGTACAAATCTCACACACGTAAGGAAATAATCCCATTAAGCACTGGCAGTGCTGATGTGTTAAGAAACTCTTGTAATGCAGAAACCAATAAACCAGAAATGGGCTTAATCGGGACTAAAAAGGAAATGTAAAATTTTGTTGCAGATGAATAACATACACAAAAATATTCTTTAAAACATTTAACCATGGAGCCTTTCTAGCATTGAGGAAATGACATTCTGTTGTATAAAGTCAAAAACAGTTCACACATCAAAAGCTTAAATAGCCTGTTGGATAAAGAGTGGGAAATCTTACCCAAAAACACAAAAAATGCTTTACTGTACTACTTCAAGATTCCAATCTAAAGTGTCTAGTAAGATTTTATTATGATTTCATCAGTCAAAATAGTACACTGATTTTTGCAGTGAATATAATTCAGCTTATTTTGCTTTAAATACCATTTTCTCAGACTCTTTTGGCACAGCATGGATCAAGATTTTGGATTCAACCTGATGAGTGATGCACGTGATCTCGGGAGCTTAGGGGAATATTTGCTATCAATAGTATTCCAAAAAAGACCTGGTGTGCGCAGTTACTGCAATGAGGCTTCTGTAACTTTAGAACATAGAAAAATGTATCTCATTAAATGCTATATGGCATGCCAAAAAAAAAAAGCAGACTGTAAGAAACGTCAACATTAGCAAAAGGCCTGAAATCCATCAGCATGATCTCAGACGATATCCTACATGGTGGCATTTCGAGGTAGTTTCTTAGGCTGCTTAGGATTTATTCTTCCTTCTGCCAATCCCATGCCCCCAAACTTGAAACGATTCAGATTTTGAATAGAACATCCTCTAAATATCAGCAATAAAGGCATGGATTCCTAAAGAATTTTTAAAACCCCCCATATTTACTGCTTCTTAAAAGTTTCTTCTAATTATATATTATATCCATTTTTTTTTAAAACGGGAAGGACTTGCCCACTCACTACTGAACAGACCATGTAATTTTTTGAAAGCAGAAACTTGCAAAGAACTTAACTAGAAAAGTACGGATGTGAATTATAGTTCCATTAACCACATCACACACTCCCCACATCAGGATGGCTTCTCGCCACTGCAGCCCGACACCTCTGGAACCTTGCAGTACACACTGTTGGAATTCTTGCAGCGGCATCCTGGGCGGCTTACAGTGTCATAAAACTTTTGAGAGAGTTTGACGCATCCAGTAGCTGGCAAGTAGCAGAGCAAACAAGGCAGGAACACTGACATGGTGCCCATGCAACACCATCGGGCACAACAGTTAGAGTGGGAGCAGGAGCAAGGGTGATCAGCACAGGATCTCTCATCGTCATCATTCGTGCAATGGTAGAAAATCCCTGTTACCAGACACATGCAGGTGGCATAGTTGACAAAGTTCTGGGGGGAGCACAGACATCTCTGACTGCAGACCCAGCAGTATGGCAGAATTCTGGGTGAGGTGCACTGGTTGCACTTACACTTGCCGCAGCCCTCACATAACAGCATGTGCTTGCCAGTCTCTTGGCACTGGGGGCTCTCTTTAAGATCGATTGCTTTGGAGGTGGATGATTTAGGTTGTGATTGGACGGCTCTTTGACAGCCCTGCTGCTCGGCTACTGGTGGCGGGGCCACATGGTCCAAGAGCCTCTGGTCTGAAGAGGTGCTACTGCTACTGCTGATGGAACTGGGTCTGCCTGTCAGAGAGGTCCATGTCTGGGCAGGCTGTTGGGGCAGTTCATGGTGCTCACATCCCTGGTCATGGTGGCTGGCAGCTGTTGATCCCTGCTGGGGCGCCCTGCTGTGGGCACTGGGTTGGGTGGCGATAGGGTTTTCCACGTAATCGTTTTCCAGGCGATTGGGTTTCATTTGGTCCATGGGCAGGATAGTCGTGTGTTGCAGTCTGCCGTAAGGCAACCGGCCGTCTAGAAAGGGTTGGAGCACGGAAGCGGGATTTCCAGCATTCCTGAGAGAAACCCGGGACTCCATTTGACTCAATTCTCCTGATCCTCAATCAGATTTCCAGCCCCTGTCACAAAGAAAATCAGAAATTTTACAAAGATGCTGCAGCATTGAAATCAAACCTGACTAGACAACATTCTGGAAAAGCAGTGCACCTGACCAGGTCAAGGATTCGAGTGCGTTAAATATTACCAGGGAATCCGTAGGTTTGGGAACTTTAAGGGATCCCTGTATTCGAGACAGGTGACAAGACTACGGTGCTGCTTTTCTGATGCTTGAAGATTTAGTTATCAACTCTGCCGAGTTCTCATCTATTTGTTGTCGCGATCACATGTCCTTCAAGGTGGAAACCTCAATCATGTCAATCAAACCAGTCGCCAGTCCTGAAATTAATATAGACGTAGATGCAAATCGCATTGCAGTTTCATTATTTCGCTTGTCGTGTTCCCTTATAGGCCAACTAGGTTAGGACAAAAAACGAAAACAGAACTGAGAAATAGAAAATTTTGTATAAATAACTCAAGGTCCGTAAGGAAAGTTCATTGTTTTGTTTTAAAGGGAAAAAAATCCTGTTTTTCTACAAACTCAAGATTTTTCTTTTCCACTTCAGTTACATCGATCGATTAGCATAAAGAAATTTCAAGCCGGGGGTCTAATCTGTATTTGTACCTTTCCTTCATTACTCTCCCGCTCGTTCGCTCTGAAGGTGCAGTCAGGTTCTATTCAAATGCCCAACTGCAGTGACCCAGGGACAGACAAGGCTGCTGTATATCAAAACCGTGCAATAATCTCCACCAATATTTGCATGACAGTTACATGCATGTAAATGCACGTACATGGAGAAACCGTGGAGATTACTAGCACCCAGACCGATGGACGGAGAGACAGACAAAACTAATGTTCAAGGCATAATCAAAATGCCCCAGATTAAACAAGTCTCTTATACAGTAACAGATTAGTTATTCCCTCTTGAATTAGTCAAACAATATTCTATGAATTAAAACGCCTGGTTTCCACAAGACTAACACGTAAAGAGCAATATGCAGATGTTTTTCCATCTATTTTCCGTGGAAAAATACAACGGGATATGTTTTAAATGCGACAATATTTTGTGTTCTAAATAATACATTGAAACAAGCACTACGAGATCGAAGGATGAATCACTATTATAATTTTAACTATGAAGACAGCATCTCGGGCGCAGTCAATAATGGAATTTCATTCATAAAATTGCCGATTAATGAATGGACCCATTTGGCAGCCCTCCGGGAGGCCAGGATGTGTTTTTCATCAATTTGAATAATCGATTCAAGCCATTGAAAGATACAATGAAACATATTATCATAATAACCCTCATTGAAAATTGCGGGAGACAGGTTTGCACAATAACTTCAACCTCTACTACTTTAAGCATTAACTCTGAAATGTATTTAAATCCAGCCATAATTTGAGAAACGGATTCCCCGTTTTCTATTTTAGTTAATACGAACAAGATTATTAAGACATCGGGGAACAAATTGTCACTGCGGGTTCTTTCGTGGCTCGCCCTCCGACAATATCCTGTCGAGATATTTAACATACAGTATATAGATTTAGAGAGAAATCGGCGCTCTATAAATTAACAGATACAAGCAAGATTTGTGCTGATAGCACTTCTATCTCTTTGAAATCAATTGAAAGAAAGCAATTCAGTATATATATTTTTAAAACCGTCTTTTTAAAATTGGTAATAATTCTGATACTATCCATGCGCGATTGAAGATGCGTTCTCTAGTCTAATTTACAAGAGGAAAGAGTAGGAAACGCATAATTTTTATTTAACTAATAAATGCAACATGTGCATCAGTGATAAATAAAATAATACTTACTTTAAACGTCCCCAGAATGATAACTAGCCTCGCTAACACCCAGGTGCAATGGGGGATGCTTTGCTTTGTAGATGCAGTACTGCTTGGCGTGAGGACGCACAGTGGCGATTTCTGCGTAATTTTGTGAATGAAAACGGTTGGCAGTGGATGGTAGGGTAGTATTTTCCTTAATTTTGTTTTAAATCAATACCGAATATACAAACAATGCATAAATAAACTTAGTAACTCTCCAGACTGCACCAATAACTATCAGGGGACATTGCAGATGTAATCGTTGCTTTTGCAGGTTCACAGTGGAGATTGTGGATGAATCATTGATAAACTGCAGAGTCTCCGACTCAGCCCCGTCCATCAGCCCCACTTCCAGTGAAATGCAATTTTTTTCCCCTCTCTTGCTCTCATGAATGGAGCGGCACAGCCAGCGCAATGCGCATGCGGCATCTTCGAAGTGCGCTATGGGAGTTGTAGTCTGCTCCCTCATTCATTCTCCAGGTGACGTGGGCTCGGCAGACTACAAGTCCCGTCAGCGCGCGCGGCCCGCCTCCGCTTCCCACGGCTTCATTTGCATGCCGGCCTCCTATAGGGCGCAGGTCATCCGTCCAGTGCCGATTGGCCACTTGAAGAGGAAATGCCGCATCCGGTGACAACCGATTGGATGAGTGGGGGTGGGCTTGTAACCCCCGCGCAATGATTGGCCGAAACGGCGTTCATTGAGATATTCTCTGAGGTTGTTGTGAACTGGAGAATGGAGACAGCGAGCGGTGATGGTGACTTAAAGCGTCACCCTTCACTGTTACAATATACCCTTTATTGGAGGCTTCAATAGACTTGCAATGAAGGCCATAACACTAAGGCCAATACAAAATGTGAATGTTGTATTTGTTGCTGCAGTCCCAATATGTCCCTGACAAGAGGGTGGGTCTTTGGAGTACTTTTTAAAGCTTAGCCAGTAATGCTCTTTCTCGAATTGCAATGGAGAAAAGTCAACTTGACTGAATGCCGAGACCTCAGTATTTCGCTTAAATCGCCAACAACAACTTGCATTTAACAAACTAAAACGTTCCGAGGCCTTGACAGGAGCATCATAATTCCCCTATTCACTTTCAAAATATCTAGCCTTTGGCCTTCCACTTGCCACAATATTTCTGCAGCTATTGATATGCTAAAGTGCACCCTCACCTCCACCTTTTATGCTCTAGTCCCCAATAAAAATCAGTCTCGTATCCTGACCGTTCCCCCGGTACGGCACTCAGCTCCACTCCCTTAAGTCCAAAGGATGCAGACTTGAAAAGATATGGCAGACAACTGGTTTAAGCCATCCACCGCCAGATCTGGCTGGACCACATAAAACACTATCAGGTCTTGCTGTCATCTGCTAAAACTGCTCACTATTCCAGGATCATCTTGGAATGCCAAGATAACCCCCAGCTTCTTTTCTTGACTGCAAGCCATCTTCTTAAACCCATCTCCCCTGTCTCCTCCACCCTCACCTCCAACAATAAGTCAAAGGAGCTCATGGCATTCTTTGTCACTGAGATCAAGACCATCCAATCAGCTGCCTCTGCCACGCTTCTCCCTTCCACTAGCCTACCTTGCCAAACTTCCTCTAATGCTCCCCCCTGCCCGAGCACTGAACTCGCATCTTTCTCTAGTTTATCTCCTATCTCCCCTCATGCCCTCTCTGAGCTCATCTTATCCATGAGACCCACCTCCTGTTACCTTGATTCTATTCCCAATAAACTGTTGATCACCCAACTTCCCCTCCAGGTCCCCAAGTTAGCCAATACTGTTAGCAGTTCTCTCTCTTCAGGTGTTATCCCTCTCTCCTTTAAATCTGCTGTCATCGTCCTCTCCTCAAAAAAACAACCCTTGATCCCACTGTCCTTGCAAACTATCATCCCATCTCCAACCTTCCTTTCCTCTCCAAAGTCCTGGAACATGTTGTCGCCTCCCAAATCTGTTCCCATCTTTCCTGCAATTCAATGTTTGAATCCCTCCAATCAGGTTTCCGGCCCTGCCACAGTACTGAAACAGCTCTTATCAAAGTCACAAATGACATCCTATGTGATTGTGCCAAAGGGACGGATTTGAACACAAGGATAAGAATTTTAAAATTTTAACTGGGAGCCAATGTAGGTTAGCGAGCACAGGGGAGTTAGTTGAGTGGGACATGGTGTGAGCAAGGACATGGGCAACAGAGCTTTGAACAACCTCAAATTTACAGAGGGTAGAACTAGGAAGGCCAGCCAGGAATGCTTTGGAATAGTCAAGTCTTGAGGTGACAAAGGCATGATGTGGGTTTTAGCAGCAGATGAGGTGAGGCAGGGTCAGAGTTGGGTGAAATTACAGAGGTGCAAATGGGTGGTCTTAGTAATGGTGAAAATATGTGGTAGGAAGTTCATCTCTGAGTCAAGTATAACACCAAGATTGCAAACAGTCTGGTTCAACATCAGACAGTTGCCAGGGAGAGGGATAGAGTCAGTGGCTAGGGAGCAGAGTTTGTGGTGGGGACAAAGACTTTGGCTTCTGTCTTCACAGGATTAGCTGGAGGAAATTTCTGCTCATTTAGTCCAAACAATCTGACAGTTTAGAGACTGCAACTTTAACTTGCTCTATGGATACATCACCATCAGGATTTGATTGTGCTTATTTTTAATAAATAATGCTGGATCAGCTGAATTAATGCTGTCTGCAACGACCCTGTTGTATTTTATGTCTAATAATACAATAAATGTCAAGCCTTAATCAAACCTACCTAAAATGAGAGTTACTGGTGAAAACAAACATATTTGCTGCCTGAAATACTGTTAAACAGCAAAAGAACGAATAGTTGATGCTAAGCATGCCTCAAATTCTTACCCTGTGCATCAAAACCATTTTGCGATAGCTCAACACTGAGCACCTAGACTTCTCTAAATGAAGGACCTGGACACTGGGGAATTATACATTTTTCCACTTTGGGCAAATAATGTCAGTATTAAGCTTCATCCAAAATGTAGATTAAACCTAACTTCAAAAGAGCATCCTTCAGTCAAGCCCAGCACTGAATGGCCTGGGAGCAAGACATTCTTGCCCTGTCCCACTCAGCTCCATTTGTGGATTCCATATTGAGTACATTAGGAAAGAATATTTTCACTGCACATATCAACTGGAAAGCAAAACCAGTATGGTACATTTTACAAAGAAATATCAACAAAACTGATTAAGGCTAAAAAAAACTGATTAACATAACCTTCCCTAACAGTTTTCCAACTAGCAAGTAAGTTTAACAAAACAGCAAAATTGGAAAATGATTCAAAATTTGATGCTTCCTTCTCGTCGATGAGCACTTTGGGCTCTCATCACAATCCTTGCCACTTCGTACTGTATATCCACATTCTACTAAAGTTCAAATTAGACCAAGAAATATCTCACAGTATCATTAAATAACCAAAGACAAAAAGGTACAATGGTGTGTTTCCAAGGAATAAACATTCCACATCACATTCAAGTGCTTTGCCTTGAGGAGAAACAGCTTCCTTTGGAGTTTACCCTCATCCAGGAGCACCTCCAGTTCTCAAAATACCCCTGCTGTGCAACTGAGAATGATCACATTTCCCATAGTTGCCTTCCTTCTGACCTTTGAATAAATTTGCCTAGACTGGGTGACTTAGGGAGCATGCCTTTCTCTGGGTTTGACATCACTGAGTTCTTGAGCCTTTTTCTTGGTCTTGGGAAAACAAAGTCTGTGCACCACTGTCCTCCATTTAGACTTGCTGAATGCCAGTCTCTGTAAGCCAGCTCAGCTCTGTGGTATAGTACAAAGATTTGATTGCACAGGAGTACAGCCATACAGACCAGCTCTCCACATTCAACCTGTATGAAAACAGCATGATCTGATGGCAGGTTCATAGACGCCTAACTTTGTGGTGCCATCGGTTCCCTGCGGGTTGGATCACTTATACGTAGCAATGCAGTCAATGACAAAGCACATGTCTGCTATTAGCTGTATATTAAAGTGAAAGCACCTGTAGGGTCCAAGCAGAGAGGGGGATTCTCATCCCACCAGCACTGGCTCGATTAGAATCCAAGTCCCAGAGGTGAAAGGACTCTGTTCTTACACCATGCCATTACCCACTAAGGATTATGCAGGTGTTCAACAATCAATCAGTGGTTCCACTCAATCATTGATTCAAGCACGGACATGGATTGTGACAGTAGAAAACAGAATAAGCACAGTGAGAATGATAAGCATAGAAATCCACCAACCAATTTACTGAAGTGTAACACACTGAGGCATACTCCAACCGAGGCAAGGATAATAGAAATTGGAAAGTGTGTTGCACGGTCGTAGCACAATTCAAGGAGTTCAAAGAGAATCAAAAATAGTAAGTAAAATTTAGTAAATCAACTGAACAACAAGATATAGATAATTATGCATATTGATTTTTCATAGGGGTGTGGGGGTTGAGAGCTGACAGAACATTCCTGTGCCTGTCTTTTGCCGCAAAAGGCACAACACGCATGCAACTGCGCAGATGTGTCACACTGCAATGTAGGTTCATAAGGCAAAATACTGGAGAGTTATAAAGTTTCATATTTTTACAGTTTGATAACATTTTTACAGTAACCTGTACAAGTCACATCTCATCTTAGCAATCCATAGTGAACCAGTTTAACACTAATGCTGGTTAAAACACTCCAATGTGCATTCTGTTAAAATATTCAATAACAGGTTACTTTACTATATATTTTCAATTCCAGATTTCTGCCAACAGCATTTCACTGCCAGCTTTAACTACAAATTAAGATTTATAGTTTACATTATAAGCAATATCCAGAGTAATAATACATAGTGCTGCACAAGTTTCAAAAGGCATTAATTTCTTCCTGAGGCACCTTAGAAACTCACAGAATGAAACCATTAAAGTTCCAAAGTTTATCCTTCAGCATCCTCTCAGGTCCCTGAGGTAGTGTGAAATTCCTGTAAGATTTACAAGTCTTTTTACAACGTACCTCAGTATTCGGTTCAAAATAATGATTCAATAGTTGCTTATTAGCGTCAATAGACATATAAAAACAGGAGATCCTTCATATTTGTTTTTAATAATAGTATCACATAATAAGTGCAAATACTAATCTACCCCTATGGCAGGTACTTTAAATAAAAACATTTTACACTTACATGCCCCCCCCCCCCACTTAATCCACATAAACTTACCTCTCTACAGATAAGGTCAAGTGACAGTTGCCAGTGGGAGCCTTTGCCTCTGCCTCTCTACCGTGCAGTGGCTGGGACATAGAATGAGGATGCAGGTGGGCGGGAACGTGCAGACTGAGCTCGCACAGCCCACCCACATCAAACAATGCCAGCCCCTTGCGATGCAGCAGGGGTGCTGTGCTGCTTGGCATCAATTGAATGCACACTTTTAATTAAAAATATTTTTGAAGTGGCAGATTGTTCATGGTGGAATTGCAGTATGAGTGTTTCTACCTCCGAAAGTTGCATTTCAGGCCCACTTATCTTTTAAGATTCTATTTAAATCATGCGTGATAGCTTACTGCGAAAATTATTTTTCCATTTCAGGTTCTAACCAGGAGCCAACCTGACCTACTTACGTAACCATAGGAGTGAATCTCAAGGTCTTACGAGACCAGTAAGAAAATTATTATTTATCATAATTCAGCAAATTCGGTAATGGTGGAGAAGGTTCCACACTGAACTATATTTAATTAATTAACACTTTAAATCAGTGTATATTGATAGGGTTAGATAAAGAGGGTGAGAGGAGGCTCAAATCAAGCACAAACACCAGCAAGGACTTGTAGGGTCAACTGGCCTGTTTCTATGCTGCAAATACTTTCTAATACTTTGGAAAGCTAGGGTCATTCTCCTTACAGCAGAGAAGGTAAAGAGGAGATTTGATAGAGGTGTTCAAAACCATGAAGCATTTTGATAAGAGTAATTAAGGAGAAACTGTTTCCAGTGACATAAAAATCAGTAGCCAGTGGACACAGATTTAAGGTGATTGGCAAAAGAGCCAGTGGCATGAGGAAACATTTTTTTTAACGTAGCGAGTTGTGATCTGGAATGCACTGCCAGGAAGCAGATGCAATAGTAACATTCAAAATGAATTGTAAAAAGCTTGAAGGGAAAACAATGACAGGGCTATGGAGAAAAAGCAGGGGAGTGAGATAAATTCAATAGCTCTACCAAAGAGCTAGCACAGGCATGATGGGCTGAATGGCCTCTTTCTGGCCTGTATCATTGTATGATTCTAAATCGAGTGTCAGCAAAGGTGACTTTACACTGTTCAAAATCCAACTCATTCATTGTTTACCATCAGTTGAGTTTCACCCTCCTAAAAATGCAACTTTTAATTTTCTTTCTATAATCACAGTTTATTTTGCCTTGAAAAGCCCTATTGGGATTTGTAATTCTACACTCCACGTATGAAACAAAACATCCTAATTTCATGGGTCAGAATAAGTAAAGATCCAATAATATCAAGTTCACTCACTGGCTGTTTCAACCAGGAGTAACCCAGAAAATGTCACAATTACACCTCGCTAGGTTAAAGGTAAGTTCCCAAGAAGTACAAAGTATTGATCAGCATTCCTGCTGATGCCATAAAAACAGATAATTTGCAAATATTTGTGCACAGTCTATTTAATCTTTCATTGAGCAATTCCAACCAAACAACAGAAACAACTGAACATCTTACACAGAGGTGATTGCCTAGTAAAATGTGCCACTGTCTCCTGGTGATTATTTTTAGCTTGCAAAGTATTAATAAAGGTGTAAAAGAGAACAAGCAAGGGAACTCCATGATTGGATTGAAATGCTACAGTAATCCTAAAACCAAGTGTACATAATTGCACCTTTTCTTCCTCTGAATATATTTGATTTATATACCAGGCAATTCTATCCAAACAGAATTATCCCTATATAATTAATTAAAAGAATTTGCATTTATAGCATGTTATCATGCCTCTCAGAAATAACATTTCAAAGTGCTAATGCAGTCATAATATTGATATGCAGTGGCAGTTGTTAGTTAGCAAGCACAGCAGTCATTTTACATTCAACATGATTCAGAAGGAGTAATGAGATAAGTAACCAGTTGATTTTTTTTTGGAGGTGATGGTTAAGAGTGAAATGGTGACCAAGACTCATTACCCTTCTTTGAATGATGCCGTGGGATATTTAATACCCACTTAGTGCAGCAGACAGTTTAACAGTTTAACGTGTCATCCAAAGGGCAGCACCTCTGACAATGCAGCACTCCCTCAGTATTGCACTGGAGTTTCTTGGTCCCAGTCTGTGATGGCAAAACTTGGCCTCAGCAACCCTGGGTTAGAGAGCAGGAAAATATCCAGTTCACTCTGCGGTGACCCTTGCTGGAAAGTATATATGTGTGGATATTGGATGCAGCCAAAATTAGGCTTGGCTGTGATGCCAGCCATGGTCAAACAGCCCACAAAGAGGAATCCAGCTGGTGAAATTCAAGTTTACATTAGTGTCTTGCTCTTAGGAACAGGCCTGAAGACCTCCTGATTAACCATGAATAATCAGTATTTGGGTGCAATGCTGAGGGGTGCCTGCTACTTTTGCCTTCAGGCAATAGAGGAAGAAGGAAATTGGAAGAGAAAATTGGTGAGAAAAAATTGTTAACCTGTTAGCCGACTGCCACAGTAGAGGTTTTGTGTATAAAGCACATTTGGGAAGCATTAGCTTTTTCCTAGATGTCACTGTGACACTGTGATCTTTGAAGCTTAGGATCTATAATTAGGAAAACAGAATAGAAGAAACATCTTGAGTGTAGGAGTTAAATTTTTTGCCTGAGTTGCAACTTTGTACAATCAGAGACACATATGTACATTTTCAAGTAGTTAAACTTATTGTAACGTAATTATATTGAAGGTAAAAGGGAATGATGAACTAATTTGTTTCGTATAGCCAGAATATCATGTGCAAGAAATGAATACTACATCAGTATTGATTAAAGGGACCCTCAGTCCTCTCTCTTCACTAATGTCAACTACCTGCCATAAACAAAGCATCACACACACACACACACACACACACACACACATCAATCATACCAATAGTGATTAATAGAATCATACAGTACAAAAGGAGGCCATTCGGTCCATCATTTCTGTGTCTGCTCTTTTTTTCCACCACTGCAACAGAACAATCTAATTTATATTCAAATGGTAGTCTTTATTTTGTATGCATCTTAAACAACAGATGACTGGGTGCTGCAGCGAGTTGGCAAACAGTCCTCTCCATTCTGGGACTTAAGCTCAAATAGCACTCAAGACTGATGGGTGGAGCTTTCCTCACTCTCTGCTGGCTGTGAGGATCCTAAATGTAACGATTAGTAAAGGGAGCCTTTCTGAGGCTGAGGTTGAGGTGAGGGAGCATTGTTGGGATAGACTAGACAGATTTATTCAACATCTGGCCACACTATAATCTGAACTGACTAATTGATGGTAACCCAGCTTACCAAGAATGGCAACATATTCAATTTCACAGTATCCTCAAGAGTCCAAAAATGACATTAAAGTTTAAGAAACTTTATAGAGAACTGCTCAAACTAATACTAAATTCTATTAACCAGATGACAGGAAACTTTCAAGTCAATTCTATCTTTAATAAATTAGATGTTGAAACTGCTGCAACTATTACAGAAATAGTATATACAAGTCAGTACAGATCAGCAGTGACTCTGCTAACCCTTCACTAAAAACGAGAACACAACTTATATTTATATAGCATCAAGTACATGAATTAATTGCCTTCTAATGCTTGCACACAGCTCTCAAAATCAGGAACATAGCTAACTTCACCGAAAAAAAGGCAAAACAGAATTCCCGACAGTCAGAAAGACATGCCTGTATTTTTTAATAAGTTCCCTGAGGCAATCAGTTGCCGATCTCAGCTTTGTCACTGAGCAGATATGAGAATGCTAGGGCAATGGGAGGTAGGCAGCCCACCAGACCTACATAACAGCGATAACTCCTTATCACTAAAACAGATTATCGGGTCATTTATCCCATTGCTGCTTGTGGAGCCTTGCTCTGCACAAATTGGCTGCTGTGTTTCGCTACATAACAACAGCAACTGCACTTCAAAAGTTCTTCACTGTCTGTGAAGCACTTTGGGACATCCTGAGCTTGTGAAAGGTAAATGCAAGCTGTTTGTTTCTTCACTGTTCAAAATAGGAAGGGCTTTGACAGCAATTGTGCCGAAGGACGATAGCGCTCAACCCATCAAGTGAAGGAGCTTCACCTTAGTTTGGAAAGCAATATGAAACCACGGAAAATAAAAATGGGAAAGATACCCCTGAGAGTCCAAAACGAAGTAATTGTTATAACATTCAAAATCAATTGTAGTATCGTTCAGAAGTTCATACAAAGACTTATTGAAGCACAGCATATTACTTGTTTACAACTTTATAACTATTTTTTAAAAACTCCTCTGATCTCCTCTGGTGCTATTAAAATGAGTTGGAGCTTGCCACCGACACAATAGTTGTTTGATTCTAGTGGAATGCTAGGACAGTACAGAAATAATCAGTGTTTATGTCTTCAATTTACAGGCTTGAGCAAAATTCCAGGCTCCTACACTCCTGCAGAATAAACAGATTATCCCAATAGTGGAAGTGACTTCAAGGTGTTTCTTCATTTGGCTGTCAAATTTATCTTAGTCCACCCTAAAAGATTTCAGTATTCCAAAAAATATGGACAGAAAGGCTGTGGTTTGCAGCTGGAAAATCTACGAAGCTCGGAATCACATCTGCCTGGTCTTGCGAAAATTCACTTTTCAAATGGGCTATCACCAAATTTGTAAAATATAACACACACACCAAGAATATTAAAGCAGCATTAAATATTTCCACCTACTTCTAAAACTCATCATATGGAAGCATTAGCGAGTAACAAATAAGGTGATTCTCTGAACTCAAACCATGATTTTACTCATCCTGATTTAGTTTTGGCAGAAGAGACAATTCTAATCCCACCAGTTTTCATAAGGTCTTGTGCAGTGATAGATGTGCGAGAGAGCCTATTGAGTTTGTGTATGTGTACAGCACAATGGCACAGACAGTGGGGGGAATTGGGCACAATCAATCTACAAGGGGTCAGAATGCACATCTACAGCTCTTCAAGATGGTATTTGCCCAATAATGGCAAACCTGGTAAGAGCTGTGGGAACAAGACCAGCAAATTTATACGGTTTTTAAAAAACTTTTTTCCTTTAAAGCACTGGCGTCTGTTTATTCATTAACTGAAGCATTGCTACATTAGCACTACCACATTACAAACACGGCCTTAGCAATAATGGCTCCTTTAATTTAGGCCTATAACCAGGGTTTCAAATAAATTATCCAGAGATCCTTAACGTACAAGTTAGAAAGTATTACCTTCAGTGGTAGACTATGAAAATGTGATTCAAATAATTATGACAAATATATTTTCCCCAACATTTCCCCAAAAAACCCTTTTCATTTTATAAATGTGTTACTATAGTCTATGATAGATGATCAAGGGCACTAGTTTGGGGGATTTTGATGGGAAAATAGCAACATCACAGAACTGAAAATGCCCAAAACACTAATAAAAATCTGAGAATCCCATGTAATAAAAATGATATTTGATTTATTGGGGCATCATAAAACCAATGGTACTGATTATAAACAACAGAATCAGGGAAGGCAGCAAGCAATCCCCAAAGCGCCGGGAATAATCCCTTATTAAAAACAGAGAATGTGAGTTAGAGCAACTGTAAACTAGTAAACCCGACAATGGGGACTGATTCAGCACATTCAGTTACTGCAAGGGGTTGACTGACTGTAAGGAACTCACCAGCTCAAGGCCTCATATCTCAACTGTATACAGTACAGTCCAGATCAGGGCATGGGCTAGGGGTGGGCAATAAAAGTGGAAGTTCTTTTTAGTCAAATTCTGACAGGGTTTGCAATCCTGCTGCATTAATTTACTAAAGGTGCAATAAAGCATTTCATTTTTTACAATATACAAAAGAACTAAGGCTTTTTCCCCATTGTTGGGAACGCAAAGAAAAATACATTGGAACTTGACCCTTAATCTCTTAACATGTTTAAGAGGTGGGGGGGGGGGGCCAATAAACTTTGAAGATTGTTAAACAATTGCAGTGTGTAAACAATGATTAACAAATTCAGCTTCTAACGCGAGGAAGAATGAATGGGACAAACAGCCTTAAGAGTTTTAGAGAAAACGCCACAAAGATTTAAAGTTAGACGATGTAAATTAATAAAATGGTCGGCTTCATCTATTTAACAATATCAGAATACAGACTGTGACATGGGGGCCAATATTTAGGTAGCAGTGCGGGAGAGTGAGGCTGAATGGGCTGAATTTGTATGTGTTGGGAGGGGAAGGCAGAATTCTTTCTTTAAGCAGTGCTGATGCAGACGGCCCGCCTGGCAGGCGCCCTGAGCCTCACAAAAGGACAGGATGTGTTCATTTGTAAGTAAACCACAGAACGGAAATTATTGTAATTTTCTCTAAAGTATCCTACTGTCTGCTCTCCGCCCCCCCCCCCCTCCCTCTTCTCCAGCACACACAGGCAAAAAGGGAGAGAGAGAAAAGGATTAGTTTGAACGTGCAGTGAAGTTTATCCATGAGGCAAAGTCCAAAGTTTTCAAAATAGGGAAATAAAACTTAAAAGTATGTCACTTTTTTTTTAAAAGCCATTGGTTCAAAAGGGAAAAAATGCAAGCTGTATCGCAGTCAGAAGTTGAAAATGCAACAAATCCGAACTTTGTGCATGATTGAATGTTAAAAAATCATTTTCCGGTTAATATGGTTTGAGTTAAAGCAGTATTTTGATTTTAAAAAAACACTCCCTTTTTAACATCCTCAAGTTTAATTGAGAGAGGTTTCGATTTATTTTTCAAACGAGTCTCTCTCTCTCTCTAATCGGGAAGAATAAGATTATATTTAATACCATAAATCAGCTGTTAGGAAATTATCACAGTGATGTGAGTTTAAGGTGAAACTGAATGTGAGGCTGATTGTTTATTGGGGAGAGAAATTCAAACACTCACGATCTCGATTGCCTTTTGTTTTTCAGTTCAAAAGTTTGCCAAAAAAAAAAGAGGGGAAAATGCTGGCGAGTACTCCAAAAAAGTTTGTTTCAGAAGTTAAAAATGAATTACTTTCGGTGTGGGGGGGGGGGGGGGGAATTCCTACTTTTATTAATAAAAATAAATAAATCTTCTGGAATATAAACCTACTTGAGTGACATGTTTTAAAGGTGTGAGATTACACACACACACTCATTTTTAAAAAATATATCGTGACATACAGGTTAGATTTTAATAATAGTATTGCAGTCAGCGATATTAATGCTCTCTTTCCAGAATCGAAATCCTTTCACTAAAAGTGCCTGAGGAGAACCCACCGCCCCGCTGGAAGGGCAGGTTCGCTTTAAGAAAGGGACATTTCGTTCATAAGTCAAGACACTCACCGTGAAAACAGGACCAGGGAGGCTGGCGAGTGGATCTTGGGAGTTTCTCTCTTATTCTTTCGATTGGGTCCTTGTTGCTCTTTTCCAACTGATAAGAGTCTCCATGTATCGTTCGCCGCTGTTTATTGTTGGCGTGCTGTTGCTGTCAATCATCCTTGTTACAGCCCGGAAGGATCGGCGACTATACAAACAAGAGGGTTGGGAGGAGAGGCTATACATCGTCCAATAACAACAAATACACCATTCTAGTACTTAGCAGCGCTGAATTGTAACAGCCAGCTCTTATTCACTGAGTGGTTTTGTTCCAATCCGCCATGAATTTTGTTTTTTTAGCCGGTGGTAAAGTTGTGAGAGAGAAGATAAAGCGAGAAAATTGGGAGAGGGAACGTTTCCTTTTCACAGGTTCGAATTGATTATGAAGTTTAATCTAATGGAAAGTGGAGAATTGATTCTCATTATGAGACAATGCTGGTCATAGACCAGCCATTAGCCAATTGAATGGCGGAACAGGCTCGAGGGGCTGAATGGTTTACATCTGTTCCTATGTTCATGGTATTAGAAGCGTGGAAACCATGTTTTTGGGTTCAAACCCCATTTGACCACATACTCCAGGCTGACACTTTAGTGCAATACTAAGAAAGTGCAGCACTGTCGGTGGTGCTGCCTTTTAGATGACACGTTAAACTCAGGATCTAAACATCTGCTTGTTTAGATGGATGTAAAATTTTCCTATGGCACTATTCAGAAAAAGCAGAGTTCACCAACATTCATCCCTCCACCAACACCACGAAAAACAATTTCACTGGTTGTTTAACTTCATTGCTGTTGGTCAGATTTTGCTGTGTGCAAATTGGCTACCATCTTTCTCGACATATCAGTGATCACACTTCAAAAGTAGTTCATTAGCCATGAAGCACTTGGGGATGTTCTGAGGATGTGGAAGGTACTATATTTCAATCTTTGACCCTGTAGGAAGTTGCATGTCCTCACTGATCTATACTTTCTCCCAAAATATTACTTTTAAAATTATAAATATTCATTCCAAATTTAAACCTGGAATTCAGAAATGGCCTTCAAACCCTGGCAATCCCAATCTCAGGACCAAGGCAACTCAGCTCTGCTTGTGATTCTGATTTTGTCACCAAATTTGAGACTATCCGATCAGCTGCCCCTGCCCATTCCACTAGCCTACCTGGCCAAACTTCCTCTAATGGTCCCCCCACTGCCCTAGCCCTGAACTCAGATCTTTCTCTAGTTTCTCTTCTATCTGGCCTCATGCCCTCTCTGAACTCATCTTGTCTCACCTCCTGCTCCCTTAATTCTATTCCCACTGAAGTGCTGATCACCCAACTTCCCCTTCTGGTCCCCATGTTAGCTGACATTGTTAATGGTTCTCTCTCTTCAGGTGTTGTCCCTCTCTCCTCAATATCTGCCGTCATCACCCGTCTCCTCAAAAAACAACACCTGACCCCCACCATCCTTGCTAACTAGTGTCTCATCTTCAACCTCCCTTTCCTCTCCAAAGTCCTTGAATGTGTTGTTGCCTCCCAAATTCGTTCCCATCTTTTCTGGAACTCCATGTTTGAATTCCTCCAACCAGGTTTCCACCTCTGCCACAGTACCGAAACAGCTCTTATCAACATCATGAATGACATTCTCTGTGACTGTGACAAAGGTAAACTATCCCTCCTCAACCTTCTCGACCTGTCTGTAGCCTTTGATGCTTTGTCGCATCCTCCCCCAAGGTTTCTCCACTGTCGTCCAGCAGGGTAGTATTGCTCTCACCTGGTTCCATTCTCATCCAGCTAATCATAGCCAGAGTACCACTTGCAATGGTTTCTCTTCCTGTCCCGCACCATTTCCTGCTTGTGTCCCCCAAGGATCTATCCTTGGCCCCCTCCTATTTCTCATCTACATGCGGCCCCTCGGCGACATCATCCAAAAGCACAGTGTAAATTTTCAAATGTATGCTGGCGACACCCAGCACTACCTCACCATCACCTCTCTCGACTCCTCCACTGTTGCTAAATTATCAGACTGTCTATGCAACATCCAGTACTGGATGAGCAGAAACTTCCTCCAATTAAATATTGGGAAGACTGAAGCCATTGTTTTTGGTCCCCACTCCAAACTCCGTTCCCTAGCTACCGATTCCATTTCTCTCCCTGGCAACAGAAATCCTCCCTGAAATTAAACCAGTCTGTCTGCAACCTTGGTGTCACATTTGACCCCGCGATGAGCTTCCGACCTCATATTAGCGCCATCACTAAGACCACCTATTTCCAGCTCTGTAACATCGCCTGACTTCACTTCTGTCTCAGCTCATCTCCTGCTGAAACCCTTATTCATGGCTTCATTACCTCTAGACTTGACTATTCCAATGCATTCCTGCTAGTCTCCCACATTCTACCCTCTGTAAACTTGAGGTCATCCAAAACTCTGCTGCCCGTGTCTTATCTCGCACCAAGTCCCATTCACCTATCACCCCTGTGCTTGCTGGCCGACATTATCAAACAAGGTCTTGATTTCAAAATTCTTGCCCTGTTTTTAAATCCCTCCATGGCCTCACCCCTCCCTATCTCTGTAATCTCCTCAAGCCCCACAAACCTCCAAGATATCTGCACTCTTCTAATTCAGGCCTCTTGAGCATCCCTGATTTTAATTGTTCCACCATTGGTGGCTACGCCTTCAGTTGCCTAGGCCCTAAGCGCTGAAATGCCCTCCCTACACCTCTCCGCTTCTTTACCTTCACTTTCCTCCTTTAAGACACTCCTTAAAACCTATCTCTTTGACAAAACTTTTAGTCATCTGACCTAACATCGCCTTGAGTTGCTCAGTGTCATATTTTGTTTTATAATGCTCCTGTGAAGTGCCTTGGGATGTTTTATTATGTTAAATGATCACCCCTTTCTCAAGGGCATCTAGGGATGTACAATACATGCTGGCCTTGCCAGTGATGCCCAAATGCCAAGAATGAATTTAGAAAACCTTCACAATCTAAGCTATTAATTGGCTGAAAGGTCAAATCAATAGTTGGTTTCAACCAATGAAGTATATTTCTCAAAGTTGTTCTCACCTTCCAAAACAGAGTCTAAACCATAGCATTCCTCTGTGAAATGAGTCTCAATCCAGTTCCTACTGGGCAAGCACGAGCGTATAGCCCAAATTATATCTAATTCAGCACTAATTTGCAATTTTACTAGGAAAGATTACAGGATGGCTAATACAGAAAATGGAAAACTAGCACATTGGTATTGGGGCGGGGGTTACTTCTCTGAGGTTGGGGTTGAGGCTTGTTGTTTAGGCTGAATAGATGGAAGTTTAAAATAAAAACAGAAAATGCTATAAATACTCAGCAGGTCAGGCGTCATCTGGGGAGAGAGAAACAAAGTTAATGTTTCAGGTAGATGACCTTTTGTCAGAACTGGAAAATGTTAGAGATGTAACAGATTTTAAGCAAGTACAGAGTCAGGGAAAGAGGGGAGTGAGAGAAAGAACAAAAGGAAAGGTCTGTGAAGAATGGAAGGCAGGCGAGATTAAGTTACAAAAGGGATGATGGTGCAAGGCAAAAGGAGATGATAATGGGACAAGTAAAGAAACAAAAGATGTGTCTAGAGGAGGGGTAAATGGGAATAGCAGAATCATTACCAACAATAGCCCTCTGAAAAAATGGGGGCAGTGCTTATGATCTGAAATAGTTGAACTAAATGTTGAGTCCGAAAGGCTGTAAAGTGCCTAATCGAAAGATGAGGTGATGTTCCTCGCACTTATGTTGAACTTCCTTGGAACAGTGTAGGAAGCTGAGGACAGAGAGGTCAAAATAAGAATGGGGCAGAGAATTAAAATGACAGGCCATCGGAAGTTTGGGGTCAATCTTGTATATTGAAAGGAGGGGCTGGATGTTACCAGCCCTCTGGGGATGGTCTGGGAGGCAAGTGGGCCTATAAAATGGTGAGAGAAGGCGGTAGTGGGGGAAGAGGGGGATGTGGAGTGCCTGTCGGACACTGAGTTTGGATGATCAGCCATGATCGTATTGATTGGCGGAGCAGTCTCAAAGGGCTGAATGGCCTACTCCTGCTCCTATTTTTCTATGTTTCTATGTATTCCCGCTGCCATGCCATTTTACCAGTGGTGGGTAAGGTGGAGGATGACCCTCCCACCCAGAGGCCAGTTGAGCCATTTAAGTAGCCAATTAAGGGCCTCTTCCCACTGACGCTGAAATTTTAGCAGTGGCAGATGGGCAGCCCCACCTCGTGGCGGCCTTTCTGCAGAATCACTTGGGGGGAAGTGACTCTCCTATTTGGGCACTCTGTGGCCCACAGAGGGGCCCCAGGCTACAATAGCTGCCCCTGAGGCATCCCCTCCCTCCCCAACCACACCCACCCTCCCACCTCGCCGGGCCCTGCCTGACTGGCCCTGGTGCCCCAGACCCCACTTCCCTAGTTGGGAGGCCGGCCTGCTTCCAATATGTCCTCCCTTCCAGGTGCAGCCCTACCAGTGGCCACCACTCCTAGCGGCGCTGCTGAGACTGCTGAGCTTTCAGCCCTTTGTTTTGCGGCTGCTCTTGGAGGTGGGCACTCATCCTTTAAAGGGATGGGAGCCCCAATGGCAATTAAGTAGTTGTCAGATGGCTACAAAATGCGGCCAGGGTTCCCACAAATGGTCGAGGCGGGGTTGTCCCCCAGCTTTCGGACACATCGTCGGGGCCCCTGCCCTGCCGATAGCATTCCAGTCAAGTTATTCTGCAAAGCGAAAACCCAGTCTGCGTTTGGTCTCAATTTAGATGAGACCATATTGTGAGCAGTGAATACAGTACACTAAATTGAAAGAAGTACAAGTAAATCACTGTTTCATCTGAAAGGAGTGCTTGGGGCTTTGGGCAGTGGGAAGTGAGGATGTAAAACTGCACTTTCAAAAGCCCAACTGCCTAGCCTTTGGCCCTCTGTTCACCACAACATTTCTGCAGCTACTGATTTGCTCAACTGCATCCTCACCTCCACCTTTGATGCCGTAGTCCCCAATAAAATCATGACTCTCTCACTCACTGGCCATTTCCCCTGCATCCCCAATGGATGCAGACTTGGATCAATATGATGAACAACTAGTTGAAGCATTCACTGGCAGATCTGTCTGGACCACATAAAGCACTACCTGCTCCCATGGACTAAAATGGTTCACTAGTCCAGGATCATCCTGGAATACAAAGATTACCCCTGGCTTCTTTTCTCTCGTGCAAACCATCCTCTTAAATCCCTCTCCCCTGAGTCCTGTACCCTCACCTCCAACAATAAGTGAAAAGAACGCCTGGACTTCTTTGTCATTAAGATTGACACCATCTGATCAGCTGCCTCTGCCACTCCGCTCCCTTCCCCTAGCCCACTGGGCCAAATGCCATCTCAAGCTCCCCCGCACCCCTCCCCACCCCCCCCCCCCCCCCCACCACAACTGCTCTAGTAGTGAACTTACATCTTTCTCTAGTTTCTCCCCTATCTCCCCTAATGCCCTCTCCAAGCTTATCTTGTCCCTGAAACCCACCTCCTGCTCCCTTGATCCCATTTCCACTAAACTGCTGACCACCCAACTTCACTTCCGGGTCCCCATGTTACTCGATATTGTTTACAGTTCTCTCTTTTTAGGTACTGTCCCTCTCTCCTTTCAATCTGCCGCCATCACCCTTCTCAAAAAATCAACCCTTGACCCCACCGTCCTTGAAAACTACTGCCCTGTCTCCAACCTCCCTTTCCTCTCCAAAGTCTTCAAATGTGTTGTCATCTCCTAAATCCATGCCTATCTTTCGTGGAACTCTATGTTTGAATGCCTCCAATCAGATTTCCACCCCTGCCACAGTACCGAAATGGCTCTTATCAAACTCGCAAATGACATCCTCTGTGACTGTGACAAAGGTAAACTTTCCCTCTTCATCCTTGTTGTTCTGTCTGCAGTCTTTGACACAGTTCACCATATCATCCTCCTCCAGCACCTCTCCACTGTCATCCAGCTGGGTGGGACTGCACTCACCTGGTTCCATTCTTACCTATCTAATCATAGTCAGAGTATCACTTGCAGTGGTTCAACTTCCCACTCCCACACTGTTACCTCTGGTGTCCCCCAAGGATCTATTCTTAGCCGCCTCCTATTTCTTATCGATAAGCTGCCCTCGGCAACATCATCCAAAAGCACAGCGTTAGCTTTTACATGTAAGCTGACGGCTCCCAACTCTACCTCATCACCTCTTTTGACTCCTTCACTGTTGTGAAATTATCAGACTGTTTGTTTGATATCAGGTACCGGATGAGCAGAAATTTCCTCCAATTAAATACTGGCGGGACTGAAATCATTGTCTTCGGTCCCTGCTACAAACTATTCCCTCGCCACTGACTCCATCCCTCTCCCTGGCAACCGTCTGAGACTGAACCAGACTGTTCACAACCATGATGTCATATTTGATCCCAAGAAGAGCTTCCGACCACATATCCATGCCATGACTAAGAGCGCCTATTCCCACCTCGTAACCTCGTCCGATGTCACCCCCGCCTCAGCTCATCAGTTGCTGAAACACTCATCCATGCCTTTGTTCCTGATAGACTTGATTATTTTATTGCAATCCTGGCTGGCCTCCCATATTCTATGCTTTGTAAACTTGAGGTCATACAAAACTCTGCTGCCTGTGTCCTTACATCAAGTCCTGTACGCCAATCGTCCCTGTGCTCGCTGACCTACGTTGGCTCCCAGTCAAACAACGCCTTAACTTTAAAACTCCCACCCTTGTTTTTGAATCCCTCCATGGCCTCACCCCCTCCCTATCTCAGTAATCCTCTCCAATCCTCTGAGATATCTGCACTTATATAATTCTGGCCTTTTGAGTATCCCCGATTTTAATTGCTTCATTATTGGTGGCCGTGCCTTCAGCTGCCTAGGCCCTAAGATCTGGAATTCCTTCCCTAATCCTCTCCACTTCTCTACCCCTCCTTACGACGCACATTCAAACCTACCTCTTTGACCAAGCTTTTGACTGTCTGCCCTAATATCTTTTTGAGGACTCAGTGTGAAATTTTGTTGATAACGCTCCTGTGAAGCAGCTTGGAGCATTTTACTACATTAAAAGTGCAATATAAATACAAGTTGTAGTTGTTGTAAAAGGGCAGGTGTGGTATCTCCTCCACTCACATGGAAAGTTGGGGGTGATTGAGGAGTGGACCAAGGTATCGCAGGGGATCAGCATTCCCTTCGGAATGCTGAAAGGAGAGATAACGCTGTATTTGGTGGTACTGTCACACTGGAGGTGACGGAAATGGTGGAGGATAATCCATTGAACGCGGAGGCTGGTCGGGTGGAAGGTGCGAAGGAAAACCCTATCCTGGTTCTGGAAGGGAGGGGAAGAGGTGAGAGTGGAAGTACAGCAAATGGAACAGACTCAGTCAAGGGCCCTGACCCATGGTGGAGAGGAATACTCAGTTGTGGAAAAAGGAAGACCTATCAGAAGCACTCGTATGGAAGGTTGCATCATTGGAACAGATGCGACGGAGACGGAAAAACTGGGAGAATGGAATAGAGTCCTTACAGGAAGCAGAGCAGGAGGAAGTGTAATCAAGGTAGCTGTGGGTGTCAGTGGGCTTATAGATAGAAGTTTACTTTGTTTCTCAATGTGCTGCTTTACCTGATCTGGGAGTGCTACATGTTGCCACTAGGTACCCAAAATGGGAAGAGGTCCATTTTGCAGCATTAATATCCCTTACCTCTGTAACAATAGAGACCGTAGGATAAGGGAGCACAAGTTCAAACCAATAAGGGGCAAATTTAGGACTGGCATCAGAAATTCTTCCCAAATGAGTGATCAACAATTGGAATGGATATGCAGGGAGTGTGGTGAAATAAAAACCCTGAAATCATTTAACAAATGGCGGGATTCCATTATGGAGGGACTGCAGGGTCATTCTGATTAAGTGGCCTCTCTTGTCTGTATCTATCTTGTAACAGAACTGCTTACATGAAATGTATACCCAGCTAACAACAATAGGGACCTCAAACTTATTAATAACACTTAGAGAAAGCACCACCTCCAAAAGCATTCTCACATCAATATAGGGATTTGATGGCCCAGGTTAACAACTAGTAAATGATAAATAAAAGTTCCTCACACCACCAGTATTCTCCACCAAATTAGTGGAAAAATCAGCTGCATTAAAATTTCAGTTACTCACCACTAAATCATAAAAAATGTTTTTTACTTTTCACCATGGGCCCTGGGTGAGCAAGAATCCGATGGAGACCAGTTCATTCCATGCACTGTTCTGCCTGAATTTGCTGCTGTTCCTTGGGAGGCCTATCTGAAACCACTTTACAGCCTGGAGATCCTTTTGGCTGTGCATACATGAGATTTGCTGAATGGCACATGCACTGTTGCATTAGGGTATGGCTAAAACAAAAGATGGCTGCTCTAGAATTACTTCCCTCACCCTCTCTGCCTCTCTCTTCCTATAAGACTCTCCTGAAAGCCTACCTCTTTAGTTTTGGTCACTTGTCCTAATGCCTCCTTCTTTTGATCAGTGTCAAATTCTGTCTGCTGATGCTCCTGTGAAATGCCTTTGAACATTTTACTGTTTATGTTAAAGATGCCGGAAAATGCCAATTGTTGTTATTAATGATAGATTTTGTCAGACTTTTCTTGCCATTGATAACTAGAGAATGACATATCCACATCGACAGCTCTCTCCTGAGGCAAAACTGCCTTACTGTGTAAATAACAACACTGTACTTAGTACTGTAGCATGCCATGGTGTCGTGATCACAAGTGCCAAGATGGTGCACTCATGTTGTACAGGACCATGGGTGCACCCTCCCCCACTCTAAACCTTCACCAGATTAACCAGTCTGACCTTTCAGCTTTGCTTGTGCAGAATCAAGAGTGCAAAACTGGCCTTAAACTCTCGCTGTTGGTATACAAGAGGTGTCTTGTACACCACAGTCCAGATACTGATCTGACATCTGAAATGTTGACACGATTCACAATGACCTTAGACCTTTTAAATCCAGCTGCACAGGTGTATAGCAAGAACAACAGCACAGTAACTTTTAAGTCACTTTTGGTATCCTTTGTTGCCTGGAGACACAGGTGTAAATCACTGGTGGTCTCTGGTCTTTAGACACAGGTCACGTGCACACCATGATGATGTGTCATAACACTATTAAAGGGATGGCTGGAGGCTGAGTTTCAGTATTGCTGAGATGCTGGTACCTGGTGGGGGAACACAACACAATGCAAGGTTCACTCAGGAATTGAATCTACTGCTGAAAGGAAAAGCACTCAGTGAAATTCACAAGAGGGAATTAATTGGCTGGGTTAATTTCACCATTTTTACTTTGCTGAGCTGAAAGCTTTTTCAAGTCACCCAAGTTGTTTTCTTTCTCTCTTTCATATTGAAGTTGTTAGACTGGCACCGAGTTGTTAATAATTAGAAGCTATAACAACTGGTGAGAAATAGGAGACCAGTCCCTCCCATTTCCTGGAACATGTGGGAGGGTGTTGCTTTTCAGGTGTTAAAGTCTTGGTGGCCGAGCAGCTGATCAGCTTCCTGTGGGCTGACTGAAGCACCTCTGCAGGAATGTGTTCCATTTCATTCAGCTTATTCTGAAAGTTGTGATATAAAGGCTCCAGTAAAAATGCAACGCCTTGCATAGCCAATGAGATATGGAACAATAAATACATAACACAGTAAGAAAATGGCAAAAATCCAGGGAAGGAGGAAAAGGATAATCACTTGGAACTTCCACAGGACTCTTCCAATCTCTTACTGTAACTTCGGTGGAAGATCAGCGGGTAGCCCGGAGTTAAAGCGTAAATGGCTATTTACCCTGTTTCTCTGCAGTTTCCCACCAAAGGTCGGAGATTGGGAGAGCCCCTGTTTATTTTGCCATCACTCATGATTAGGGTTGCCAACCTCCAGGAGTGTCTTGGAATTTGAGATTAATCTATTAAAAGGTCATTTGGACATTGTGTTGTTTTCATTTTCATTGATCACATGCTTATTAGTTGTAAAAATATTGGAGATGGTTAAATAATCTGTCTTTGTGGGACAGTTGGAAGCAGGAAGTGATAGAAACATAGAAAATTTACAGCATAGTAGGCGGCCATTCAGCCCATCATATCTGTGCCAGCCAAAAAACAGCTAACCAGCCTAATCCCACTTTCCAGCTCTTGATCCGTAGCCGTCTAGGTTATGACATTTCAAGTGCATGTTCAACTATTTTTTAAATGTGAAGAAGGTTTCTGTCTATACCACCAAATTACACACCACCTTAACTTGGAACTATACCGTCACTCATTCACTGTCGCTGGGTCAAAATCCTGGAATTCCTCCCTAACAGCACTGTGGGCATACCTACACCAAATGGACTGCAGCGGTTCAACAAGGTGGCTCACCGCCACCTTCTGAAGGGTAATTAGGGATGGGCAATAAATGCTGGCCATGCCAGTGATGCTCACATCCCAAGGAAAAAAAAACACCCTTTCAGGCAGTGACTTGCAGACCCTCACTACCTTCTGGGTGAAAAAAAATTCTCCTCAAATCCCCTCTAATCCTTCTACCAATTACTTTAAATCTATGCCCCCGGTTATTGGCCTCTCTGCTAAGGGAAATAGGTCCTTCCTGTCCACTATATCTAGGGCCCTCATAATTTTATACACCTCAATTAGATTTCCCTTCAGCCTCTACTGTTCCAAAGAAAACAACTCCAGCCTATCCAATCTTTCCTTATAGCTAAAATTCTCCATTCCTGGCAACATCCTTGCAAATTTCCTCTACACCTTCTCTAGGGCAATCACATCCTTCCTATGATGCAGTGACCAGACCATGTGATAAAAGCTCCAGGAATATGTCTAGCCAGTGTTGGCAACCCTACTCAGAATCCTTCAATAGAAGGCTGGATGTGGATAGGAAATTTTAAATAGTAGGTTAGTTATACAGAATAGGAACGATTTTCTCTTGACAGTTGCTGCTGTAGATTGCATCAGGGCCAGACAAACATAATCACAGACATGAAAATACATGCGCACACAAACGTGACCACATGCACACACACATTTATTAATGAGAGGAAGGAACTTGCATTTATAAAGTACTTTTCACAGCCTCAGGATGATCCAAAGCACTTTACAGCCAATAAAATGCTTTTGAAGTGTCATTACTGCTATCATGTAGGAAACATGGCAGCCAATTTGCACGTAGCAAGCTCCCACAAACAACAATGTTTGTTGTGTTGGGTGAGGGATAAATGTTGGTCAGAAGAAACTCCCTGCTCCTCTATGGACACACAGGGCCTTGCTTTAACATCTCATCCAAAGGACAGCACTTCTAGCAGTGCAGAGCCCCCTCAGTACTGCAGTGAAGTGTCAGCCTAGATTATGTATTCACGTCTTAGGAGTAGGGCTTGAATCTACAACCTTTGATTATATCCACATATCTTTTCTGAAACAATATTGTTTACCACTTAAATAGTAATTCAGATTTGGAACTTGGCTGTTTTTTCCCTATCCTAATTCATGGCACTGAGGCTGATTGCAGTGACCTTGCAGCTGTCCTAATTGAGAACTGCCAATTCAGTATAGACTCATAGAATGGTTACAACACAGAAGGAGGCCACTCGGCCCTTTATGTCCGTGCCAGCTCTCGGCAAGAACAACACAGCTAGTCCCACTCCCTAGCCCTTTTCTCAACCCTGCAAATTCTTTCCTCTTCAGCTGCTTATCCAATTCCCTTTTGAAAGCCAAGATTGAATCTGCCTCCACCACACTCTCAGGCGGTGCATTCCAAATCTTAACCATCACATGCATAAAAAAAAGTTTTTCCTCACTTTGCCATTTGTTCTTTTACCATTCACCCTCTGTCAGTGTCTTCTGGCACTTGACCATTCCAACAATGGGAACAGTTTCTCCCTATCTATTCTGTCTAGATACCTCATAATTTTGACCACCTCTATCAAATCTTCTCTTCTGACGTGTTTCAACTTCAGTGTTAATTGTTGGATGTGTGTTTGTGTGGACATCAGGAAAGGCTTGGTTGTGATGCCTGCACAGTCAAATAGCCTGTGAATACTCACTGTCTTAGCTGAGACATGGAATGGCCACTTGGACGAGGTAGATCAATCAATGGTCACGGAATTATACCACAACATAAGGTAGTGCTTCAGGATAGAAGATCGTAGAAAATTGGTTGTTTCTTTCTATGCAAGGCTCTTTAATGTTTCTCGTTATGTTATGTTAGCATCCTCTTGGTTTCTTTACAATGATGCATGATGGAAAATGTTTGTGGATGAACATCGACAAAGGAAAGAATTGGGCTTGGTTCCCCCAAGTTTGAATAACCTGCTGTTGTACAGTGTTTCAGTTCAAGCATGAATAATGGCTAGTTAGTTGACATGATGGAGGTGCATGTGGAACTATACCATGGCAAGAGTCGACACCTTTAGGAGAAAAAGGAAGAAACCAATGTTAAATAACTTCTGTTTTTGCTACTGCTGTCTGTCAGTGCAGGGATCACTTTGATTGGTTAACTCTGTCTCTTTATATACTGTTGGCTATATGTTTGCACACACTGTTAGATCAGTAGTGGAAGATAAGAGAATCTACTCCTGAAAATTAGACTTTCAGCACATTCTACTTGGTCTATATAAGGAATGGAGATAGTTCGATATTAAACAATATCACATGGATGTTATCTCATAGGCTGAATGTCTTTCTATAACCATGCTGGTGAAGAGTCATAGGCTTCTGGACATACCTATCACAATATCTGTCGCCACATTTCTGAATGGGTGCCACAGCTGTTTTCTTCCCTTAGGTGAATGGCCTTAGGTAGGGTGGTGTACATGACCCTGATAATCCTCGCGATTTCTTCAGAAAGTCCAAGATTTTTCTTAATTTTTGTCCCTTCAATTTTCACTTCTGAAAGACTTATACAAGCTAGTATGGTTTCACGGTGCAGTACATCATCAAGTGGCCACCTCTGTGTGTATCTCTCGACAATGATCAGGCTATTTGTCATCACATCCAAACTCAATCCTGCCTTCACTCAATATCTACATTTGTGAACTAGCCAAGGGGTTACCAGATAGCAACGGGGGCTGAGAACACTGGCTGCCTTCTCCCCTTTCTGGTCCAGAGATGAAGAGGCAATTATAGCATTCCAACCATTGTCCAGGCTGATATCAGCTAACTCCACATAGACCAAAAATCAAGCCTATGATTTTCTTGGGCTGCATTAGGCATTTTATTTTTGTCAACTTTCAACCCACCTTTCCTCCTAAGGCACTTACTCCTGCTGAGATGCTATTGCCTATTGTCCTCTGGTACTTCGTCCATAGGTTCATTATTCAAGTGTGAACCTAGACATAGAACATCGTCAAGTTGTTCAATGACAGGGGCAATATAGTCTAGCCCTTGGCAGTGGGTAGTACTCTCACCTCTATGAGAGGTTCAAGCCCACTCCTGATCCTTGACACATAATCTAGACTGACACTTCCGTGCAGTACTGGAGGAATGCTGCACAATTGGAAGTGCCATCTTTTGGATGATTTGTTAAAGTGAAGCTCTGCCTGCCTTCTCAGTTGCACATAAAAGATCACCTGGCACTAGAATAAGAGCAGGGGAATTGTCCTGGCCAATATTGATCTCTCAAAAACATCACTAAAATAGATTATGTGGTTATTTATCTCATTGCCCTTTGTGGGACCTTGCTGCATACAAAGTAGCCGTTGCCTTTCCCTGCATTACAACAGTGATTATACTTCAAAAATATTTTATTGGCTATGAAGCATTTTGGGACATCCTGAGGTTGTGAAAGGACTATATAAATGGAAGTTCTTGCTTTGTTTCTTTCTTTAGCCCAATGCTGTATTTATTAAATGTTTACACTGGGGCATTTCCAGCTGGAATACTGGGCATCTGGCTGATCTTTCTTTCCAAAGCCCAGAGGTGCTCAGGCCTTTTGTAACACCCTTAATGCTATTATATCCAAGACCAACAAACTCAGCATAGACAAGGAATTGAATCTGGAACCTTCCTCATACTGCCCTTATCAACTGAGCCACTGGGCAGTTGCTTTACCAACTGAAGCATCAAGATGCCTCTTGCACAACATTATAACTCAAGTTACTTCAGTACAGAAAGAGAATTGGGTGGTTTGGTCTGGAATGTTGGCACAGGCTATGTCAGAGTCACTTACCTCATTTTAACCAACGTTGGCTCTAGCTTTAGTCCCATTTTTTTCAGATTAATTGTTGGTTGCTGTACCATTCCCATGTGTTTTTTTGTTGGATAATGCAATGATGTATATTTTCATCCACTCTCCAGTATTTTTATGACAATGGTAAAATTATTGCTTAGGATTTGTATCTGAAACTTCCTTATAGATTTTTTTTCCTCTGATTTGCCCTCTTCCCTGCTTCTCTCTGCTCCACTCCTCTCCCTTCCTCCTTCCCTCTTCTCCGCCAAAGTTGCTGACTTGACCTAGGACACAGTTCCATAGGCGCATCTGCTATTTCATCCATGTGCAAATGAGAATGAGGGTTGGCAAGTTATCGAACCTTCGGGAACATCAGCCAAGTCCCATCTGAACATCCACAGTGGTATACGGACCATCAGCAATCACAATAGTAAACAGGAGTGCAAATGCTGACTGATTTTCACTCTTCGCCCTCAAAGTCTAGGGGGTAGATGTTGACTTTGTGTGATAGTGTAAAATAGGTAATAGCAAATTGCCAACCCAATTTGTGCCTGTCTCAATGCTTCTTTCCATTGAAATTAAAGGATTCCTCTGATCAAACTTTATTCCCTGCTTTCCTGAAGGCATTGACTCATGCTAGGGCTGGTGTGTGGGGATTGGGTGCTAAAGGTGCCACTCACACTCCAGTATGTCACCCAAGTGGTTATTCATGTGTTGGCACATTATTCAACCACAGGGAACATCATAGCCAAGCCCAATCCTATTTTCAGTTGATGGCCACATGACACTCTTTCCAGACTGGGGTTTAATAGATAGAGGTCAGGAATAGGACAACCTCTCCATGTCCCAGGCTGTAAGGTCAATTGCTCCCCTCAGCATAAATTACCAGTCAGTTCTGTGCCTTCTGCTCCATAAAAATGTATAGTTTGATAAGTGCTCCCTCACTCCCCTCTCGTCTAACTTTCTCTTGCCATTGCAATATTTCTTGTTTTTCTCTTATTTTAATCAATACCACTATTATTACTGCTTCTCTGGACTTTCCTCTCTTGTTCTTTCAGTGCTCCAGGTATATGCTGTTGCTCCTCCATACACCCTTGTTCTGAATTCAAGATTCATTGAACGTTTTTCTACTCTTAAGCCTTCAAACTTTAAAATTCCAGTCTTCATGTCACCTAATCATTCACTACTTTCTGATGTACTTTGTTCTCTCTTTCCAATCTTAGTGCTGTCCTACATCATGGGCCTTGGCCTTTCACCTTGGTTACACAATAAACAAAATGGCTGAGTAACTCACTGCCTTTACCAAATGAGCCATCGGGGAGCCATTAATTAAAGCATTTATCTTGCAAACACATTATACATTCATTTTCTGCTTATTCAGCAGGATAAGGGTTAGCAAACATGAACACTATGGGGTTAGCATGAGTGTCACAATTAGTGCTTTAATCTTTTCCCTGACAAATAAAAGAGGATAGCTATATAGTCAGTGTGACATATACTGTGACAAATATTTTAACCCTTGCTCGGCTGAATAAACAGGAATTTTCCAGGGCAATTGCAACAAATACTGCAACTGGTGCCTTGAACCATGAACTGCAGTATTTGTTCTGCTAACTGTATGGAGATCCTGTTTATTCAGCAGGGTAAGGGTTAAAATACTTTACAGAGTGTTTGTTGTGCTAGCTGTATGGAGTTCCTGTTTATAAAGCGAATTGAGGGTTCTGAATTAAAGGTTCTCAAGTGACTTGCTGTTAAATGCAGTAAGCTGTACACCTGTAGGGAGAGATATCACAGCATGCTGAAATGAAGAAGTAAAATAAAACCCATGCAAGTAAAACCTCCGAGTTGGGGTACGTTGCAAATCTTGGACAGGGGAAGAATTGGCACTTAACACTTACTCTTCCTGAATGACCAGCCTAGCCATGGTAAATAGGTTAAGCTGTTCAACAAATACTCTGTAACTCTGCCATTCACAATGATCAAATGAGAAAGGAAGCTCAAAGAGCTGTTTGTTTTCTTCATGTCTATCTGATGCAGTCATTTACCATGAGAACCTCACACAGTTCTCACGACAAAAATCCATGAGAAGCACCCAGGAGTGTTATCAAACAACTGTCTGAGGCTGAACCAGACTGTTCACAAACTTAATTTTTTTTTAGAACATTACAGCGCAGTACAGGCCCTTCGGCCCTCGATGTTGCGCCGACCTGTGAAACCATCTGACCTACACTATTCCATTTTCATCCATGTGTCTATCCAATGTCCACTTAAATGCCCTTAAAGTTGGCGAATCTACTACTGCTGCAGGCAGGGCGTTCCACGCCCTTACTACTCTCTGAGTAAAGAAACTACCTCTCACATCTGTCCGATATCTATCACCCCTCAACTTAAAGCTATGTCCCCTCGTGTTTGCCATCACCATCCGAGGAAAAAGACGCTCACTATCCACCCTATCTAACCCTCTGATTATCTTATATGTCTCTATTAAGTCACCTCTCCTCCTCCTTCTCTCCAACGAAAACAACCTCAAGTCCCTCAGCCTTTCCTCGTAAGACCTTCCCTCCATACCAGGCAACATCCTAGTAAATCTCCTCTGCACCCTTTCCATAGCTTCCACATCCTTCCTATAATGCGGTGACCAGAACTGCACGCAATACTCCAGGTGCGGTCTCACCAGAGTTTTGTACAGCTGCAGCATGACCTCGTGGCTCCGAAACTCGACCCCCCTACTAATAAAAGCTAACACACCATATGCCTTCTTAACAGCCCTATTAACCTGGTTAGCAACCTTCAGGGATTTATGCACCTGGACACCAAGATCTCTCTGTTCATCTACAGTACCAAGAATCCTCCCATTAGCCCAGTACTCTGCATTCCTGTTACTCCTTCCAAAGTGAATCACCTCACACTTTTCCGCATTAAACTCCATTTGCCATCTCTCAGCCCAGCTCTGCAGCCTATCTATGTCTCTCTGTACCCGACAACATCCTTCGGCACTATCCACAACTCCACCGACCTTAGTGTCATCTGCAAATTTACTAACCCACCCTTCTACACCCTCTTCCAGGTCATTTATAAAAATGACAAACAGCAGTGGCCCCAAAACAGATCCTTGCGGTACACCACTAGTAACTAAACTCCAGGATGAACATTTGCCATCAACCACAACCCTCTGTCTTCTTTCAGCTAGCCAATTTCTGATCCAAAGCTCTAAATCACCTTCAACCCCATACTTGCGTATTTTCTGCAATAGCCTACCGTGGGGAACCTTATCAAACGCCTTACTGAAATCCATATACACCACATCCACTGCTTTACCCTCATCCACCTGTTTGGTCACCTTCTCGAAAAACTCAATAAGGTTTGTGAGGCACGACCTACCCGTCACAAAACCGTGCTGACTATCTCTAATGTACTTATTCTTTTCAAGATGATTATAAATCCTGTCTCTTATAACCTTTTCCAACATTTTACCCACAACCGAAGTAAGGCTCACAGGTCTATAATTACCAGGGCTGTCTCTACTCCCCTTCTTGAACAAGGGGACAACATTTGCAATCCTCCAGTCTTCCGGCACTATTCCTGTCGACAATGACGACATAAAGATCATGGACAAAGGCTCTGCAATCTCCTCCCTAGCTTCCCAGAGAATCCTAGGATAAATCCCATCTGGCCCAGGGGACTTATCTATTTTCACACTTTCCAAAATTGCTAACACCTCCTCCTTGTGAACCTCAATCCCATCTAGCCTCGTAGCCTGAATCTCAGTATTCTCAACAACATTTTCTTTCTCGACTGTAAATACTGACGCAAAATATTCATTTAACACTTCCCCTATCTCCTCTGATTCCACACACAACTTCCCACTACTATCCTTGATTGGCCCTAATCTAACTCTAGTCATTCTTTTATTCCTGATATACCTATAGAAAGCCTTAGGGTTTTCCCTGATCCGATCCACCAATGACTTCTCGTGTCCTCTCCTTGCTCTTCTTAGCTCTCCCTTTAGATCCTTCCTGGCTAGCTTGTAGCTCTCAAGCGCCCTAACTGAGCCTTCACGTCTCATCCTAACATAAGCCTTCTTCTTCCTCTTGACAAGCGCTTCAACTTCTTTAGTAAACCACGGCTCCCTCGCACGACAACTTCCTCCCTGCCTCACAGGTACATACTTATCAAGGACACGCAGTAGCTGCTCCTTGAATAAGCTCCACATTTCGATTGTTCCCATCCCCTGCAGTTTCCTTCCCCATCCTACGCATCCTAAATCTTGCCTAATCGCATCATAATTTCCTTTCCCCCAGTTATAATTCTTGCCCTGCGGTATATACCTGTCCCTGCCCATCGCTAAGGTAAACCTAACCGAATTGTGATCACTATCACCAAAGTGCTCACCTACATCTAAATCTAACACCTGGCCGGGTTCATTTCCCAGTACCAAATCCAATGTGGCATCGCCCCTGGTTGGCCTGTCTACATACTGTGTCAGAAAACCCTCCTGCACACACTGGACAAAAACTGACCCATCTAAAGTACTCGAACTATAGTATTTCCAGTCGATATTTGGAAAGTTAAAGTCCCCCATAACAACTACCCTGTTACTCTCACCCCTGTCGAGAATCATCTTCGCTATCCTTTCCTCTACATCTCTGGAACTATTCGGAGGTCTATAAAAGACTCCCAACAGGGTAACCTCACCTCTCCTGTTTCTAACCTCAGCCCATACTACCTCAGTAGCCGAGTCCTCAAACGTCCTTTCTGTCGCTGTAATACTCTCCTTGATTAACAATGCCACACCCCCCCCTCTTTTACCATCTTCTCTGTTCTTACTGAAACATCTAAATCCCGGAATCTGCAACATCCATTCCTGCCCCTGCTCTACCCATGTCTCCGAAATGGCCACTACATCGAGATCCCAGGTACCAACCCATGCTGCAAGCTCACCCACCTTATTCCGGATGCTCCTGGCGTTGAAATAGACACACTTTAAACCAGGTTCTTGCTTGCCAGTGCCCTCTTGCGTCCTTGTAACCATATCCCTGACCTCACTACTCTCAACATCCTGTACACTGGCACTACAATTTAGGTTCCCATTCCCCTGCTGAATTAGTTTAAACCCCCCCGAAGAGCACTAGCAAACCTCCCCCCCAGGATATTGGTACCCCTCTGGTTCAGGTGAAGACCATCCTGTTTGTAGAGGTCCCACCTACCCCAGAAAGAGCCCCAATTATCCAGGAAACCAAAACCCTCCCTCCTGCACCATCCCTGCAGCCACGTGTTCAACTCCTCTCTCTCCCTATTCCTCGCTTCGCTATCACGTGGCACGGGCAACAACCCAGAGATAACAACTCTGTTTGTTCTCGCTCTAAGCTTCCACCCTAGCTCCCTAAATTTCTGTCTTAAATCCCCATCTCTCTTCCTACCTATGTCGTTGGTGCCTATGTGGACCACGACTTGGGGCTGCTCCCCCTCCCCATTAAGGATCCCAAAAACACGATCCGAGACATCACGAACCCTGGCACCTGGGAGGCAACATACCAACCGTGAGTCTCTCTCGTTCCCACAGAACCTCCTATCTGTTCCCCTAACTATGGAGTCCCCAATGACTAATGTTCTGCTCCTCTTCCCCCTTCCCTTCTGAGCAACAGGGACAGACTCTGTGCCAGATATCTGTACCCCATTGCTTACCCCTGGTAAGTCGTCCCCCGCAACAGTATCCAAAACGGTATACCTGTTGTTGAGGGAAACGGCCACAGGGGATCCCTGCACTGCCTGCTGGTTCACTCTCCTTCCCCTGACGGTAACCCATCTACCTACGTCTTTTACCTGAGGTGTGACTACCTCCCCATAACTCCTCTCAATAACCTCCTCCGCCTCCCGAATGATCCGAAGTTCATCCAGCTCCAGCTCCAGTTCCCTAACGCGGTTCTCGAGGAGCTGGAGTTGGGTGCACTTCCCACAGATGCAGTCAGCAGGGACACTCTTGGCGACCCTTACCTCCCACATTCTGCAGGAGGAACATACAACTGCCTTTACCTCCATTCCCACTATTCCAAATTCCCAACAAATCTACTGAAAAACCAAAAAAAACAAAAAGTCAAAACTTGTTAGGTTAGCAATCCAACGGACAGAACTTCCCAAATAAAAAGCTTACCTTATCAACACACCAGAGTCCTTTTTTTATGGTTGGAGGAGGAGGGTGGGTGGGAGACACTACACGTGTAGTGTCTCGGGTACAGCCACCACACAAATATATACCTTTTTCCTTCCCCAGCAGTCCCCTGGTCCTCCGAAAACAAAAGGGAATTCACTTTTAAACTTACGCTGAAATTGACTTCACAGCTGTAAGCCCGTTCACGCACCTCCGTTGCTATCCACGCTGCAGTCACCGAAACTAATGTCATATTTGACCCTGAGATAAGCTCCAACTGCATAACTGCGCAATCCATAACATTGCCTGACTCCGCCCCTGCCTCAGCTCACCTACTGCAGAAATTCTCATCCATGCCTTTTTACCTCGATACTTGATTATTTCAATGCACTCCTTGTCAATCTCTCACATTCTGCCCTCTGTAAACTTGAGGTCATTCAAAACTCCACTGGCTGTGTCCTTACTCACACCAAGTCCTGTTCACCCATCACCACTGTACTCACTGACCTGCATTGGCTCCTGGTTAAGCAGTGCCTCAATTTTAAACTTTTCATCCTTGTTTTCAAATCCCTCCATGGTCCTGCCTCTTCCTATCTCTGTAATCTCCTCCAGCCCTATAACCCTCCGAGATATCTGCACTTCTTGAATTCTGGCCTCTTGCACAACCCTGATTTTATTTGGTGCCGTGCTTTCAGCTGCCTAGGCCCTAAGTTCTGGAATTCCCTCCCTGAACCTCTCTGCCTCTCTTTCCTCCCTTGAGACACTCCTTAAAACCTACCTGTTTGACCAAGCTTTTGGTTATCTGTCCTAATATCTCCTTACGTGACTTGGTGTCCAATTTTATTTGATAACGCTCCTTTGAAATACCTTGGGACATTTTACTACATTAAAGTTCTATATAAATACAAGTAGTAGTCATTGTTGTTGCATCCCTGCTCATAACTCTCTGCATAAAAAGGTTTCTCCTCATCTTGCCTCTGGTTCTTTGGCCTATTACTTTAACTCTGCATCCTTTGTATTTGTATAATTGTTAATACAACCTTGAGTAAAATAAGCAAAATCAGCACAGACATGAGTTCTCCTGATCCGTACAGTTTATTTCTAGAGTGAGTGGTATATTTACCATTTGAACCATCACGAGAACTTTGGGCAATAGCTTTCTTGCACTGCTGTCTGGATATAAACCTGCGGTTATGTGCCGCACAGCACTCTTCAAACTCAGAATAAGGATGTTGGGAACATCTGGTGCCAGAAACTGTGGGATTTGAGTGTATGAGTAAGAACTAACTTTTACAACATTCAATCCCATACTCAGAAGATGAGCTCATGCTGAGATGTGGCAATCTCTCTCTGTTTCTATATATATATATTTATATATTGACATCTGATCTTATTAACTCTGGAAAGATATCACAACTCTGCATCTAATTAGATTCAGTTCGCTGAAGTAAGTTTCATTCCACACAGCTCTGCATTGCAGTGTTCAAACTAGCCAATCAACTTCATTCTGGAACAAGTTTGGATCTGGGTTTATTTCCCCCAAAATAGCAGGTTCCTTTTAGAAACAGAGTAAGGGTTTGGCATTGATAGAAATGAATAAGTGCTGTGACCACGGAGCTCAGTGGAGGGACTGTTTGTGTATCAGGAGGACATGATGCCATTTCCCTTGCTGGAACAATTTCTAAAAGCATTCTGATTAGGACCAACTGGTACTAATGAACCTATTATGATTCTCTGCCAATTTTCTTTTAGTGCAGTACAAATGTTTCCAAACTGGCTCCGTTGGGATCACAGCGGGGAACAGAATCATATTGAGGACCATCTGGAGTGAGGCGTTTATGTCAGTTCACAAACAGTTTGGAAATCCTGAGCAGTCCCTGCAAAACATTGTCATTGAGGTGAAGATGGTCACTTAGATGAGCAACAATAGCTGAGAGGTGACAGCAAATTATTCCAGCAGAGTCACTCATGACCAGCTTTAGAACAGGGGCCTCATGGCCTCAACATTTGTTGACTATTTTGTTTTGTGTAACACATAAGAAAGCCACAAAGAGCCAGCAATGTGTTGCTACAACAACTTGTATTTACATAGCACCTGTAACATAGTCCCAAGGTGCCTCACAGGACCAACTCAACTGTCCCATTCACATTCTAACTAGGGCACTGTCCAAACCTTTCATGTCCACAGTGAGACATTACTATCATGCCTGTCCTATTCCTTATTTGGAGTGCAAGTCTTTTAGCCAACAGTAAACAGAGTTTTAAAAACATTCATTCTGTCTAAGGATGATTAGATAGAGATAAGTTATTAGGATCACATGAGATCACTGTTTAGCTGATGAAAGACACTGCAAAAAAAATCTGCCTTTATTTGATATCTTTTACAAAATAGTGAGGTTTAAAATGGAAGCTGAAAGATAGATAATCAATTTACATGAAAACAGATAACTGAAAGAAAGGAATCATTTGATGTTTGGCAAGTATTATTTCTGTGATGCTTTAGCAATTGTTTCTTTATTAACTAATGCATTTAAAACCCAGTTGAACATTAATATGGGAGAATGACTGTGTATTTATACCAGTCTGAAATTAGTACTTGTCATATTGGATCCAACTGGGTAATTCCTAATTTATACGGCCTGAATCCAACTGCAGTTTTTCTGCCCAGGAGATAGCTCTGTGTATGTGTGGTTACATTCATTCATTCTCTAGAAACCACTTAAATTCCATACCCTTTAAACATTGAAATGAACTTTGGGGAACTTTAAAAAGTACTTAGAAAAAATTACATATGAAGCTTGATAGGTTGAAGAACTTTGGGATCATAAGGAAAATAGAATGACTGAACCTGAAAGGCTGGGACCCTTCTGTAAAAAACAGAAGGCTAAGAGGTGACCTAATAGAGGTCTTTAAAATTACAAAGGGGTTCAATGTGATCAATAAGAAGAAAATTCAAGAGAAGCTTCATTCCTCAAGAGAGTGGTGAGAATATGGAGCTCACTACCACAAGGAGTAGTTGGGCAATATAGCTTAGATGCATTTAAGGGGAAGCTAGATAAGTAGGTGAGTCAGAAAGGAATAGAAGAATATGCTGAAAGGGTGAGATGAAATAATTAGAATGGGAAGAGGCTTGTGTGGAGCATATAAACTGGCAGAAACTGGTTGGGCTGAATGGCCTGTTTCTCTGGTGTAAACTCTATGTAATTCTACATAGATGAAAGATAAACTGGTCAGTAATTGTTAAGGAAAATGATATTAAATTGTAAATTTACTTGGACTGTAGAGGTGTAAATAAGTACAAAAAGTTTTAAGCTTCCAACTAATAAGGAAATGAGGAAGTTTGCTGTTGCAAAACATGTTAGCAAGTGTTATGACCAGGCGAGGAGGGGTCACAAGGCTTGTTGTGACTTCTTGTCCTTCCTCTTCTTTGACCACAACAGGGTTTATTCCTTTTTAAACAGCAGATGTGCTTAACATAATAATATAAAAGCAAAATACTGCAGATGCTGGAAATCTGAAATAAAAACAAGAAATGCTGGAAATACTCAGCAGGTCTGGCAGTATCTGTGGAGAGAGAAGCAGAGTTAATGTTTCAGGTCAGTGACCCTTCTTCAGAACTGGCAGATATAAGAAATGTAAAAGATTTTAAGCAAGTAAAGCGGGGGTGGGGCAAGAGATAACAAAAGAAAAGGTGTTGATAGGACAAGGTCACAGAATAGCAGATCAGAAGGTCATGGAGCGAAGGCAAACAATATGTTAATGGTGTGCTGAAAGACAAAGCATTAGTACGGATAGGGTGTTAATGGACTGAAAACTGAACAGCCACAAGCACAAACATGAAAAAAGTGGGTAGGCAAACTGAACAAACTAAGATAAAATACAATAAACACAAAAAAGAAAAAAATAACTAAAAATACAAGTAAAATGGGGGACCCGTCATGCTCTGAAATTATTGAACTCAATGTTCAGTCTGGCAGGCTGCAGTGTGCCTAATTGATAAATGAGATGCTGTTCCTCAAGCATGTTCACTGGAACACTGCAGCAATCCCAGGACAGAGATGTGAGCATGAGAGCAGGGGGGAGTGTTGAAATGTGCTTAACACTTCAGTGAGTGTTTTATCTTTTACCCTTTATTATGATCATAAAAGAACAAATCACACGGGTTTTCTTGAGTTTATACAAGAAAAAGGTAAGTTTATTATACCTAACAATCTAAACCCGATCTAAATAAAAATAATAAAATTACGCTACATATTCATGCACACACACATGTGAATCACACACACACACAAATAAGATTACAGAGAGATGAGGAGTAAATTTGTGGTTGGTTTAGAGTCCAGAACAAATAAAAATTAATACACAGTCTGTGGGGGTGGGTGATTCCGTTGTCTTCTGGCTGAAGTTGTGTTTTTGAAGTCTTTGACTGGTATAAGTGCTCTTTGTGGTTGGCCCACCTGGTTCAGGGTTTTTTTGGAAGTAGAACTGTAGGTGGCTTTCTTCCCCTGGTATCTTTGTCTTGGATCCAGCAACTGGCGGCTAGGCTTCGCACACTCCACCAGGCCTTCTGGAGAGAGGGAGACAGCCCTTCTGGCTTCTGTCCAGTCTGAGTCACTGGCTTGTCTGCCTTTTCCAAGGGAAACTCCTAGCTTTCACAGCGATGGACAGACTGTCACATGACTGTCTCAGTGTATTCTCTGGAACCTTCTAATGAGATTCAAGTTTAGGAATTTCAGTCCCTCAGGCCTCAGGATGTTAATGTTTACACCTGGAAGGGTTGGACATTTCAATGTTAATGGCCTATGATGGCTTTGAATGTCTTGCTAATGAAGGCAATCTCTGGTAGTTCAATCAATAGAGCAAGCCACTGTTTTGGGTACAGGCTCATCAGACATGTGTCTCCACTTTGATGCCTTGGAATTTGCAAGCAGTTCAAATGCAAATTGCGGTGGCCATCTTGGGCTGCCAGCTTTTTTTAAAAGTTAATTGTAGGATTCTAGCTCTTTTTGTTTCATTAAAAGTTTAATGTAGGTTTCCAATCGAGTAATTTAAAAATTCTTCTTCGGCATAGCAGGTTTTCTTGACACAAGTTAGATGCTTCTTTAGCTATATGGCAAGGGAAACCAAATGAAACTAAAATTGTAAGTTATGCACATTCAGTACATATTCTTGCAGCTTTCCATTGGCACTCCATCTGCTCCAGAAATGTAACACAGAATCATCCAAATGATTTATAAAGAATAACAAAAGAACTTTGTATCGTGCCTTTCATGATCTCAGGACATCCCAAATGAAGTACTTTTAAACTGTAGTCATTGTTGTAGTGTAGGAAATGGAGAAGCCAATTTGTGCATAGCAAAATCCCATAAACAGTATTGTGAATAGACATAAAAACAAGAAATGCTGGAAATACTCAGCAGGTCTGGTAGCATCTGTGGAGAGAGAAGCAGAGTTAATGTTTCAGGTCAGTGACCCTTCTTCAGAACTGGCAGATATAAGAAATGTAAAAGATTTTAAGCAAGTAAAGCGGGGGTGTAGACACAGTAGAAACAAACTGAACAAACTAAAATAAAATAAACACAAAAAATAACTAAAAATAGAAGTAAAATGGGGGGCCCGTCATGCTCTGAAATTATTGAACTCAATGTTCAGTCCAGCAGGCTGTAGCATGCCTAACCAATAAATGAGATGCTGTTCCTCCAGCTTGTGTTGATGTTCACTGGAACACTGCAGCAATCCCAGGACAGAGATGTGAGCATGAGAGCAGGGGTGTGTGTTGAAATGGCCAGCAACCGGAAGCTCGGGGACATGCTTACAGACTGAGCTGAGGTGTTCCGCAAAGCGGTCACCCAGTCTGCGTTTGGTCTCCCCAATGTAGAGGAGACCACATTGTGAGCAGCGAATACAGTATACTACATTGAAAGAAGTACAAGTAAATCGCTGCTTCACCTGAAAGGAGTGTTTGGGGCCTTGGATAGTGAGGAAAGAGCAAGTAAATGGGCAGGTATTACACCTCTTGCGATTGCAGGGGAAGGTGCCGTGGGAAGGGGACGAGGTGGTGGGGGTAATGGAGGAGTGGACCAGGGCGTTGCGGAGGGAACAATCTAGAATTGAATAGACAATCTGTTTTTGTGACGTTGGTTCTGGGATAAATATTAGCCAAGACACTGGGGAGCACTGCCCTAATCTTCTTTGAAATAGTGCCATAGGATCCTTCACATCCACCTGAGAGGGAAGACAGTTGACCATCTCATCCAACAGTGCAGCACTCCCTCAGAACTGCACTGGAGTTTCAGCCTAAATTTTATGCTCAGGTCCCCTGGGGTGGGTCTTGAACCCACAACCTTCTGACTCAGAGGCAAGAATGCTACCTACTGGCTGACACATTGACTATTCACAACCTTAGTGTCATATTTGACACTGAGATGAGCTTGCAACCACATATCCACACCATCACTAAGACCGCCTATTTCCACCTCCATAATACCGTCTGACTCTGCACCTACCTCAGCCCATCCTCTGCTGAAACCCTAATCCATGCCTTTGTGACCTCTAAACCTGGCTACTCTAACACACTCCTGGCCGGCCTCCCACGTTCTACCCTCCGTAAACTTGAGGTCATCCAAAACTCTGCTGCCCATGTGCTAACACGCACCAAGCCTCATTCATCCATCACGCCTGTGCTTGCAGACATATACTGGTTCCCAGTTAAGCAACGCCTCGATTTTAAAATTCTCATCCTTGTTGTCAAATCCTTCTGTGGCCTTGCACCACCACCTCCTCCTCCCCATCTATGTAATCTCGTCTAGCCTTGCAACCAGTGTTCCCTCTAAGCTGCGTGCTGTGCAAAAACCCAAAAGACCCCATGCAGGCTGCGCACAAGTCGGTCCCCTTAAATTATCATGTGTGTGCACCACACAAAAAAATTTAAAGGGGCTGCGCATTAATTCTGACCTCGTGAGCATCTCTCGTTTTAATTGCTCCACCATTGTCAACCATGCCTTCACTGCCAAGGCCCTAAGCTCTGGAATTCCCTCCTGTTATGTTTTTGCGGGGTTGTTGGATATAATACTTACATCTGATTTATCTCAAAGCAATGCAGATATCACACTTGTATTAAATCAGCAACTAGTTTATTTACAGAACTTTAAACTATCTCAGCTCTTACAAGATCTCAGTATATGTCTCCTCAGAATAGACTGCGTGTTTCCTGTAGAAAATTCTAGCTGTGTCTTTTAGTTTCAGTTTCAAAACTCTCTGGCTCCACTCATAGGCTGAAGCAATCAAACACAGTGAACACTAATCAATGAACAGACTAATGCAGTCAAACCCAGATCAATCAAACACTACACCTCCCTAAACCTCTCCGTCTCTCGACATCTCTTACCTCCTTTAAAATGCTCCTTGAAACCTACCTCTTTGACCAAGTTTTTGGTCCTCTGCCCTTATATCTCCTATGGCTCAGTGCCAAATTTTATTTGGTAACACTCCTGCGAAGCACCTTGGGATGTTTTATTACGTTAAAGATGCTATACAGATACAAGTTGTAATTGTTGACATTGGATAACATAATAGCATGAGGTTTGTCCATGGAGTAACATTATGTCAAGTTTCAGAAGTTAATTGAAGACACAAGAAGATACAAAGTTTATTAAAGTCAAATGTGTATTTGGAGCCCTTGAGCTGAGACTTGTTGGTGACATCGTTCCCAGTGAAATTATGTAGCCTGGCAATATGAAAATTTCAGCTGTACATGCCACGCCCACAGGGCAAGAAATATGTCCAAAGAATGCTGGGTATGGATCATAACAAATCTCTCGGAAAATGAATCATCTCTCAGAAAACTGTTAGAAAATGCTACTAGATGGAGCTAAAATCATGAACAGGAGGAAATAAAGGAAAATTAAATCAATTGCTCATGCCAGAATTGGTTCTGAAGTGCTTTAGCCCTTAAAGACCAATAAAAATATCAGCTGCTGCTTTACTGATGGGAAATCGGGGGTCCTGCTCTTGCAAAACAAGGATGACGGGTAGCAACTATAACTGTCAATTATGCATCTCTTTCATTGACTTGTCCAGAGACAAGATAGACATCCTTTGTTAACCATTCTGTCTGTGAAAGATTCAATCAGTTTGTTTATGGGCTTACCATACAAGAGGATAAGGGGAAAGAGCAGAGGAGTAAACCAATTTGCACCTGGGAGGCAACATACCATTCGGGAGCCTCGTTTTCGACCACAGAACCGCCTATCTACTCCCCTTACAATCGAATCCCCTACGACTATAGCCCTTCCACTCTTTTTCCCGCCCTTCTGAACAGCAGAGCCAGCCACGGTGCCATGGACCTGGCGACTGCTGCCTTCCCCTGGTGAGCCATCTCCCCCAACAGTATCCAAAACGGTATACTTGTTTTGGAGGGAGATGACCGCAGGGGACTCCTGCGCTGCCTTCCTGCTCTTTCTCTGCCTTTTGGTCACCCATTCCCTTTCTCCCTCAGCAATCCTAATCTGCGGTGTGACCAATTCACTAAACGTGCTATCCACGACCTCCTCAGCATCGCGCATGCTCCAAAGTGAGTCCATCCGCAGCTCGAGAGCCGTCATGCGGTCTAACAAGAGCTGCAGTTGGACACACTTCCTGCACGTGAAGGAGTCAGGGACATCAGCCGTGTCCCTGAGCTCCCACATTGAGCAAGAGGAGCATGACACGGGTCTGAGATCTCCTGCCATTTTTAATCTTAAGCTTAACTTAGTTAAATGAAAAAGGAACGAAAAGTTTTTACCAATCACAATAAAACCAGAGAAATCGAAAAAGCCTTACCTTATAAACACCCCACCGAGTCCTTTTTTTTTTTTTGGTTAGAGGAGGAGGGCGGGTGGGAGACACGACAAGTGTGGTGTCTCGGGTTCAGAAACCGCCCAAATATATAGTGTTTTACTTACCCAGCAGCCCCCTGGCCTCCGCCGAAAAACAAAAGGAAATTAAATTTACTTTCAAACTGACCTTCCCAGCTGCTCACTCGCTCACTCTCTGCTCCCGAAAAAGCTGCTGCAATGAAAGGAAAGTTATTTTAAACCGCCCAAATATATAGTGTTTTACTTACCCAGCAGCCCCCTGGCCTCCGCCGAAAAACAAAAGGAAATTAAATTTACTTTCAAACTGACCTTCCCAGCTGCTCACTCGCTCACTCTCTGCTCCCGAAAAAATATAAAGGGACTGGTGGTCTGAGGTGCATTTGTTTTAATGCAAGAAGTGTAGTAGGTAAGGCAGATGAACTTAGGGCTTGGATTAGTACCTGGGAGTATGATGTTATTGCTATTACTGAGACTTGGTTGAGGGAAGGGCATGATTGGCAACTAAATATCCCAGGATATCGATGCTTCAGGCGGGATAGAGAGGGAGGTAAAAGGGGTGGAGGAGTTGCATTACTGGTCAAAGAGGATATCACAGCTGTGCTGAAGGAGGGCACTATGGAGGACTCGAGCAGTGAGGCAATATGGACAGAACTCAGAAATAGGAAGGGTGCGGTAACAATGTTGGGGCTGTACCACAGGCCTCCCAACAGCGAGCGTGAGATAGAGGTACAAATATGTAAACAGATTATGGAAAGATGTAGGAGCAACAGGGTGGTGGTGATAGGAGATTTTAATTTTCCCAACATTGACTGGGATTCGCTTAGTGTTAGAGGTCCAGATGGAGCAGAATTTGTAAGGAGCATCCAGGAAGGTTTTCTGGAGCAGTATGTAAATAGTCCAACTCGGGAAGGGGCCATACTGGACCTGGTGTTGGGGAATGAGCCCGGCCAGGTTGTTGAAGTTTCAGTAGGGGACTACTTTGGGAATAGTGATCACAATTCCGTAAGCTTTAAAATACTCATGGACAAAGACGAGAGTGGTCCTAAAGGAAGAGTGCTAAATTGGGGGAAGGCCAACTATACCAAAATTCGGCAGGAGCTGGGAAATGTAGATTGGGAGCAGCTGTTTGAAGGTAAATCCACATGCGATATGTGGGAGGCTTTTAAAGAGAGGTTGATTAGCGTTCAGGAGAGACATGTTCCTGTGAAAATGAGGGATAGAAATGGCAAGATTAGGGAACCATGGATGACAGGTGAAATTGTGAGACTAGCTAAGAGGAAAAAGGAAGCATACATAAGGTGTAGGCGGCTGATGAAAGACGAAGCTTTGAAAGAATATCGGGAATGTAGGACCAATCTGAAACGAGGAATTAAGAGGGCTAAAAGGGGTCATGAAATATCTTTAGCAAACAGGGTTAAGGAAAATCCCAAAGCCTTTTATTCATATATAAGGAGAAAGAGGGTAACTAGAGAAAGGATTGGCCCACTAAAGGACAAAGGAGGAATGTTATGCTTGGACTCAGAGAAAATGGGTGAGATTCTAAACGAGTACTTTGCATCGGTATTCACCGAGGAGAGGGACATGACGGATGTTGAGGTTAGGAACAGATGTTTGATTACTCTAGGTCAAGTCGGCATAAGGAGGGAGGAAGTGTTGGGTATTCTAAAGGGCATTAAGGTGGACAAGTCCCCAGGTCCGGATGGGATCTATCCCAGGTTACTGAGGGAAGCGAGAGAGGAAATAGCTGGGGCCTTAACAGATATCTTTGCAGCATCCTTAAACACGGGTGAGGTCCCGGAGGACTGGAGAATTGCTAATGTTGTCCCCTTGTTTAAGAAGGGTAGCAGGGATAATCCAGGTAATTATAGACCGGTGAGCCTGACGTCAGTGGTAGGGAAGCTGCTGGAGAAGATACTGAGGGATAGGATCTATTCCCATTTGGAAGAAAATGGGCTCATCAGTGATAGGCAACATGGTTTTGTGCAGGGAAGGTCATGTCTTACCAACTTAATAGAATTCTTTGAGGAAGTGACAAAGTTGATTGATGAGGGAAGGGCTGTCGATGTCATATACATGGACTTCAGTAAGGCGTTTGATAAGGTTCCCCATGGCAGGCTGATGGAGAAAGTGAAGGCGCTTGGGGTCCAAGGTGTACTAGCTAGATGGATAAAGAACTGGCTGGGCAACAGGAGACAGAGAGTAGCAGTAGAGGGGAGTTTCTCAAAATGGAGACGTGTGACCAGTGGTGTTCCACAGGGATCCGTGCTGGGACCACTGTTGTTTGTGATATACATTAATGATTTGGAGGAAAGTATAGGTGGACTGATTAGCAAGTTTGCAGACGACACTAAGATTGGTGGAGTAGCAGATAGTGAAGGGGACTGTCAGAGAATACAGCAGAATATAGATAGATTAGAGAGTTGGGCAGAGAAATGGCAGATGGAGTTCAATCAGGGCAAATGCGAGGTGATGCATTTTGGAAGATCCAATTCAAGAGTGAACTATACAGTAAATGGAAAAGTCCTGGGGAAAATTGATGTCCAGAGAGATTTGGGTGTTCAGGTCCACTGTTCCCTGAAGGTGGCAACGCAGGTAAATAGAGTGGTCAAGAAGGCATACGGCATGCTTTCCTTCATCGGACGGGGCATTGAGTACAAGAGTTGGCAGGTCATGTTACAGTTGTATAGGACTTTGGTTCGGCCACATTTGGAATACTGCGTACAGTTCTGGTCGCCACATTATCAAAAGGATGTGGATGCTTTGGAGAGGGTGCAGAGGAGGTTCACCAGTAGATTAGGATTATTTTCATTAGAAAGACGGAGGTTGAGGGGGGACCTGATTGAGGTGTACAAAATCATGAGAGGTATAGACAGGGTGGACAGCAAGAGGCTTTTTCCCAGAGTGGGGGTTTCAATTACTAGAGGACACGAGTTCAAAGTGAAAGGGGAAATGTTTAGGGGGGATATGCGTGGAAAGTTCTTTACGCAGAGGGTGGTGGGCACCTGGAACGCGTTGCCAGCGGAGGTGGTAGACGCGGGCACGATGGAGTCTTTTAAGATGTATCTAGACAGATACATGAATGGGCAGGAAGAAAAGAGATACAGAACCTTAGAAAATAGGCGACATGTTTAGAGAGAGGATCTGGATCGGCGCAGGCTTGGAGTACCGTAGGGCCTGTTCCTGTGCTGTAATTATCTTTGTTCTTTGTTCTTTGTTCCTTGTTCCTTCAAAGAGCAGGCAGAGGTACAGTGGGCCGAATGACATCCTTTTCTGCCATAAAATTCTATGTTTCTATCATTATTGTTAAAACAGCCTGAGGAATTACAGATTAATCATGTTTCAGGTTACAACAATTACTTTTAAAATATTTTTTCTCTAATTTGTTAGCCTGAAAATAGCACGCAGGAAGAATGGCCATTCTTCTTTCGACTTAAAGAAAGTTGCTTTAATGTTTAATTATTAAAAATTGCTTCTGAAAAAAAGACACCAAGTACACCAAAGTGCTGGAAATAATTAGCAAGTTATTAATTAATGACATGACCTAATCCGCATTGCCCTAACACAGGCAGCACTTGTCAAACACTACATGTAGCCTTCAGCTTGCTTCTGTGTATGTATTATGGAACTAGCTGTCCATTGTTTGAGTAAAATTCATCTGTTTTTCAGACTTATTTCTCAAAGATGAGACTGTATTTCAAGAGGCTTTATGCATATCAGAGTTTAACACTTTCAATGTACCCATTAGTTTTAATTGTCATCTAGCTGCACCAGGTGTTGAGGCAAGACATGGCTTTGTAATTCGGAATGTCTACATCATATCAAGAAAGGCTGAAACCTTTAAGCCAGGGAAGCCACTCCTCTTTCAAGATACACTTGTCCACCTTTTTTATGATAAAGAAACACCTGTAAGGAAAACCAATCAAAAGACTCAGCTGATATGTTTGTTTACCCCTTTAATGAAGTGGTATCTGTTCTCCCTTCGCCAGCTATAGGAGAAATGCCACGAACTACAGATGCCCCTCTACGTTGCTTTCATAGATCTCACCGAAGCCTTTGACCTCGTCTCTTCAGACTACTAGCAAAGATCGGATGTCCACCAAAGCTACTAAGTAGCTACTAACCTCATTCCATGACAATATGAAAGGCCCAATTCAGCACAGCGGTGCCTCATCAGACCCCTTTCCTATTCTCAGTGGCATGAAACAGGGCTGTGTTCTCGCACCTACACTGTTTGGGATCATCTTCTCCCTGCTGCTCTCACATGCGTTCAAGTCTTCAGAAGAAGGAATTTTCCTCCACACAAGATCAGATGGCAGGTTGTTCAACCTTGCCCATCTTAGAGCAAAGACCAAAGTACGGAACGTCCTCGTCAGGGAACTCCTCTTTGCTGACGATGCTGCATTAACATCCCACACAAAAGAGTGTCTGCAGAGACTCATTGACAGGATTGTGGCTGCCTGCAACGAATTTGACCTAACCATCAGCCTCAAGAAAACGCACATCATGGGACAGGATGTCAGAAATGCTCCATCCATCATCAGCGATCACGCTCTGGAACTGGTTCAAGAGTTCACGTACCTAGGCTCAACTATCACCAGTAACCTGTCTCTCAATGCAGAAATCAACAAGAGCATGGGAAAGGCGTCCGCTGCTATGTCTAGACTGGCCAAGAGGGTGTGGGAAAATGGCACACTGACACGGAACACGAAAGTCCGAGTGAATCAATCCTGTGTCCTCAGTACCTTGCTCTACGACAGCGAGTCCTGGACAACGTATGTCAGCCAAGAGTGACGTCGCAATTCATTCCATCTTTGCTGCCTCCGGAGAATCCTTGGCATCAGGTGGCCGGAATGTATTTGCAACGCAGAAGTCCTTGAGGCAGTCAACATCCCCAGCATATACACCCTACTGAGCCAGCGGCGCTTGAGATGGCTTGGCCATGTGAACCGCATGGAATATGGCAGTATTCCCAAGGATGCATTGTACAGCGAGCTCGTCACTGGTATCAGAACCAATGGCCGCCCAGGCCTCCGCTTTAAAGACATCTACAAACACGACATGATGTCGTGTGACATTGACCACAAGTCGTGGGAGTCAGTTACCAGCGATCGCCAGAGCTGGCGGACAGCCATAAAGGCGGGGCTAAAGAGTGGCGACTCCAAGAGACTTAGCTTTTGGCAGGAATAAAGACAGAAGCGCAAGGAGAGAGCCAACTGTGTAACAGCCCCGACAGCCAATGTTATCTGCAGCGCTTGTGGAAGACTCTGTCGCTCTAGAATTGGCCTTTATAGCCACTCCAGGCGCTGCTCCACAAACCACTGACCACCTCTAGGCGCTTACCAATTGTCTCTCGAGAAAAGGAGGCCAAAGAAGAAAAGAAGATCTGGAGTTAGATCACAGATCAGCCACAATCTCACAGAATGGTGGAACAGGGTCGAGGGGCTAGATAGCCTACTCATTTTCCTACATTCTTGTGGTTCAAGACTGCTATGTTATTCTGACTGACTTCAGTAACTCACATCTACTACTTGCTTCTGTGATTACCTTATTTGTGAATAAACCTGCTTGGGCAGGTTAGTTTGCAAAAAATAGACAAAAATGTCTGGCGTGAGATAAAATATATGAGAGCTTTACTCAAGCAGATGGACTGAAAGCTTCTCCAATGGTCCCAGAAAGTCGGTGCCCATTTCTTCACATGACATGAGAAGGCCATTTACTAAGCATCTAAATATTCTTCAATCGAATATCAGGAAGACCTGATATTCGATTTTATCGTAGGCTGGTAAGTCTATTTGTAGCATTTCTACCACTGGTCTACAGGGATCAGGCTTTTTTTTGCCAGTATTTGTCTTTTTTTAACCCATTCCTGCTCTCAAGGAACAGACTCTTGCACTCTTGCAGGGATATGGCTCCACAGAGGCTAGCAGCACTTTCATACCTCACCCAAATATACATTATTCTCTAATGAGCTGGAATGTTATCAGGCTATTTATCACAGACCTGCACTTTCCAGTATATTATATTGAAGACAAGGGTTGATAAGATTATTGGATGCTAAGGGAATTAAGGGATATGGGGATAGTGTGAGAAGGTGGAGCTGAGATAATAAATCAGCCATGATCTAGTTGAATGGCGGAGCAGGCTCGAAGGGCCAAATGGCCTTCTCCTGCTCCTATTTCTTATGTTCTTAAAAGTGAGTAGGTAGTGAACCAGAGCAGGATAATTTTCTGCTTCCCTATGACAAGGGCATTGAGGTCAATTGTTGGCTTGGCTGAGGTCAACTAATCCTGCACTGAATCAGGAACTGAACCAGAAATTTTCTGGCTTGCATGGCATAATATTACATGGGGCCTTTACCCTTTTCATAAGATCATAGAAATAGGAGCAGGAGTGGGCCATTCAGCCCATCAAGCCTGCTCCACTATTCAAACAGATCATGGCTGATCATCTACTTCTACGCCATTTTTCCTCACTATCCCAATATCCCTTGATATCATTAGTATTCAGAAATCCATCAATTTCTGTCTTGAATATGTTCAATGATTGAGCTTCCACAGCCCTGTGGGGTACAGGATTCCACAGATTCACCACCCTCTGAGGAAAGAAATTCCTCCTCATCTCAGTCTTAAATGGCCTGCTCCTTATTCTGAGACTGTGTCCCCTTGTTCTAGACTCACCAGCCAGAGGAAACATCCTATCCACATCTGCCCTGTCATGCCCTGTAAGAATTTTGTAAGTTTCAAAGAGATCAGCTCTCATTCTTCGAAACGCTAGAGAATACAGGCTCAGTTTCTGCAATCTCTCCACATAAGACAATCCCACCATCCCAGAGATTAGTCTGGTGAACCTCCGTTGCACTTCCTCTATGGCAAGTATATCCTTCCTTAGATAACGAAGCCAAAACTGTACACAATACTCCAGGTGCAATCTCGCCTTTTGGCCCTCAGTGAGATAGAGACTCCCATTAACTCAACACATACTAGCAACTAAAATGTACTCTAACCATCCCTTTCTGCACAGTTCAGTCCCAAACTGCACACCCACTGAGCCATAACACCATTGAGAAAAAGTGGCTTGGAGGAATTGCTAAGGCTGAGCACATGAGAGAGTGGAGTACTGTTGACTTGAAAAAATGATTGAAGCACCTTGTTAAATGGCTTTATGCATCTGTGACAGTTCAACATGCTCACATTACTAGATTCTCCTCCAAGTCAGTCATCCTGATGAGATCATCAGAACCCATTGTTCAAACAAAGATATTCCAGAAAAACAAATTAACAGAAATAGAAAAATAAGCCCAAAGGATGTCAAAGTTAATCCTAGTGCTTTTTCAATAGCCATGAGACTACGATTGCAGGCATTAACCATAAACAATAAGTGAATGTTTTCATTGGTTTTACTTAGTTATTCAATACTGTATTTTCCATTCAAATCTGCTGATGCTTGAGGAAGTGCAAAATACACCAGAAGTTAAATAAGGCTGTTTTTAATCAAACATTTACGGTCAAAGGTCCAATAATGACATTCTGTTTGTTGGCTGGCCAGACTGAATGGATGATGTTATTTGTATAATGGGTGCTGCACAGGATTTCCTGTTTCCACTGATAACTGTTGGACGAATACATGTTTATGTTCTTTCTCCGATTTTTATCTGGTTATAATAATATTTTTAGAATTTTCCTAGTCACAAAAGTACTATACTGTACCAGTGCATTTTAGTGCTGTTTTTTAAAAACCTTTTATTACTATTAATAGTCGATATGACTTAAATGTTTAAACTAGATGTCAGGAAGTTGGAATTCTCGATTAGTTGGTAAATGCATTCATCACTCAAAGTAGTATTAAGTAATAAACAGTCCCGGAAAGGCAGCAGCTCTGATCTACTCTGAGTTAACTGGTCTCAGCCAAGGTGTTGGTGTACCACAATTGGCCTCAGCATCCTTAAGCTATTGAGAGGAGAATACCAGCCAAAATTTCTGCTTTTGACTTCTACCTAGGGACTTCTACTGAACACAGCACATATTTGGATAATGGTCAACTCGCCTGCTACCATTCACTGCCTAAGCACTCATATGGCATTTTGATAGGATACAGGAGGGCACCTAGCTATGGATTTACACCCCAAAATAAGTTACTATGCTCACAGAGGAGAGGAGGAAAGGGAAAATGAAGCCCCCCCCCCCCGCCCCCCAAATCTCAGGGCTATGATTTGACTTTTTTTTTCTATGTGCACAAAATAGTTATACTCAAAGTCAAAAGCTTGAAAAAAAACTGTCCGGAATCTTGAGACCGAAATGAACGAATTAATATAAACTTGATGGCAGATGTGAATGAAAGATTTTCACTAAATGTTTCAAAATTATAAGCACAGTGGGAAGTTTTCCTATGCTCATTATTTCAAGCAAAAACATAAAAATGTGCAAAAGAAAGTATTATTGATTTCACTAGAGATAGCTCTCAGAGGAAATTTTCCCGCTCTGTTCACAATGCCACAAACATCATAAGAAATTTATGAATGAGTGGGTATTTACGTATTTCCTTGGGTTGTGGGGAAGAAGAGATGGAAAATGCTCAAAAGGAATCTTTGCTTCAGCAGTTCCAAGGACTAACTGCTTACAGAGAAGAGACGCTAATATCTATTGTACACTGGCCTCCCAGCTGAAACAGATGGCGTGTGGGAGGCAATCCTTGTGTGCACAGGCTTACCTAGTAAGGTACGTGAGTTATAATGGGGGCAATTTATACATTATGTAGTGAAAGATAGCAGGATGTGCTGTAAGTGTGTTGGCAGTGTCAGCTCATTTTATGCATAGTTAGCATTCATTTTTTGCGCTCATTTAAGTCCTTGGATTTAACTTTATTAAATCCTGGTGATAACTTTGCACAGAGCAAACAAATATAAACTTTGGACCTATCTTTACCTCAGCCATTTCCCATAGCCCATAGAACAGAATGCATGGGGAAACCAGAATAATTCACTGAAACTCTATCACTTCCTTACTGACTGTGCCAAGGCTTGCATTTTTTGCAGTGTTTAAACAAAAATGAACTGTCAGTGAAAGATAGCTCTCTTTATTGCTATTCTCCTTTCTTGATCTCGGTCCAATTTTATCTTCATTAGCTGTGTCCCTGATAAACTGAACATTATGTTCACTGCAGTCTTCAAGTGGAACAAGGGCTATGGGTTTTTTCAACTTTGGAACCCAAGGTAGGAGTGTTACAATCCGTTAATCTCATTGGATGGTTTTCCACAACCAATGAAAAAGTACCTAAGGACAATTATCTTACTGCATTTTTCTCTTTTTGGTCTTTTGCCATCTCTCCTGAAAGCAATGACTCATGTAGGAACACAGCTTTAATGACACGAATAGCTCATCGATTTGTGACCCTAGAAAGAGAAGGGTAATTTCAACTGTACTTACAGTGGCGAGTTTGGAGGCAGGCAGAGCATTTAATCGGGTGGGATGGTGGTGGGTGGGGACCCGACCACCTTCCCACCTCCATCCCAATTAAGTCCATGGCGGGAAGGCCACTGCCAATTGAAGCCCTTAAGTGGGCAATTAATGCCCAATTAAGGGCCTTATTCTGCCTCCGCTGCTATTAGCCCAGCAGCGGGCGGGCCTGTCGCCACACGGGTTGCTTGACGGCTCCCAGTGGTGGGGGGGGGGGTCCCTCGTTCAAAGGCATTTATGGGGGGGGGTCCCTCGTTCAAAGGCATTTAGAGCCTGATCAAGGGACCCAGAATTGGGAAGTGGGGCGCCACCCCCCTGTCCTTGCTGCCTACACCTCTATAACCCCCTCCCCCGCGACTCCCACCCCACAAAACCCTTCCTGCCATGGCTCACCTGTGGCCTAGGTCCGGTGGCTCAGTAAAAGAGCTGCCGGCCTCTGATTGGTTGGAAGCTCTCAGTGGGCGGAACTTCTGTCCCCAGGTCCTTAATCCTGGGGAAAGCCTGCCGCTGTCCACGTGATGCAGCAGGCCTTCCCACAGAGAGGTAACGCAGGGCTCTCACTGGTGGCCGAGACCTCCGTCACATACAAAAAATTCCCCCCACCATGTGAAAAACAGGTGGATTATGTTGGGCAGCCATTATACACCCTACCTGATTTTACTGTTCACTGAAATCCACTACTGAGGGCCAGCAGGTTAGTCAATCATACGATACATTACCCCAAACCTAATTCTGCCCTCCACCAAGTTCCATTCAGTTATTACCTCCCGTGCTCTCTGATTTACATTGGTCTCCGGGTCCAGCAACATTTTCAATTTTAAAATTCTCATCCTCATGTTCAAATCCCTCCGTGGCCTCGTCCCTCCCTATCTCTGTAATCTTCCAGCCCTACGACCCTCTGAGATCTCTGTGTTCCTCCAACTTAGGCCTCTTATGCATCCTCTCTTCCTACCCCCCGTGACTGTGCCTTCACTGTCTAGGCCCTAAGCTCTGGAATACCCTCTCCACATCTCTCTCCTTAAGATCCTCCGTAAAGCTTATACCTTTTTAACCAACCTTTTGGTCACCTGTCCTAATGTCTCCTTATGGTTCCATGTCAATTTTTGTCTGATAACACTCCTGTGAAGTGGCTTGAGATGTTCTCCCATGTTAAAGGCCCTATATAAATGCAAGTTGTTGTTACTGCCTGATATCCACAATTGCTTATTTTCCAGCAGCGGGTTACTAGATAGTGATGAAGGAAAAAGAACCTTGGATTCTCCACTCTAGCCTGGGGATGCAGAAGCTATTTTTTGGGAACACTCCCTGTGTGAGATTGATTTTAAAAAAAACAGACCAGGGATTTAAGCTGGAACATTCCAGATCTCTGTGGTTCGGTCGGACAGCAGCCGGGTGCATTTGCTCAGAGTCACCTGGAATTCCGTTATTGCAGGGATTTCCAAATCACTTCCAGCAAAGTAACAGCAGCAAAGCAGGAGCAGATCTATGAAATTTCCCTGGCGATGAACTCTAATAATGTGATTGGACTTAGTATTAAAACCAGAAAGCTTAAAGGGGAAAAATTACAACAGCTAAAGTGACAAGATTACTGAAGTGTTCTGGATTAACAGCTATATCTGCACGAACACAGGATCATGAGTAGCCAATCAGCTCCTTGAGCTTGTTCCGCCATTCAGTTAGATTAGATTATCTTAACTACTGCTCCATTTACCCACCTTGGTTCCATAATTCTTAATACCCATGCCTAACAAAAACCTATCAATTTCAGTTTTGGCCTTTTCAATTGACCTAGCTTCAACAGCTTTTTGGAGTGAGTTCCAGATTCCCACTATTTGTGGTATGAAGAAGTGCTTCCCGACATCACCCTTGTATGTCCTAGCTTTAATATTAAGATTATGCCGCCTTGTTCTGGACTACCCCCACCAGAAGGAATAGTTTCTCTCTATCTAACCTATCAAATTCTTCAATCATCTTAAAAGTTTCAATTAGATCCTCCCTGTCCTCATAATTAAATCCTTTTATTCCCACTTGATGAGGCAAAAAAATGTTGAGTATGCAAAAATACTGTTTCTTCGAAAGAGTGAAGGGGTGCTTTTGGGATATGAATTTTGGAAAGAGGGCTTGGTTCAAAAACGTTTGGGAACCTCTGATCTATTCTCTCTAAATATCGGAATATCCAAGGGCTCATGAGGATCATTACAGCCTTGGTCCAACCATGGACAAACTCCAGAGATGAGGTGAGTGTGACTGCCCTTGACGTCAATGCAGCATTTGACCGAGTATAGCATCAAGGAGCACTAGCAAAACTGGAGTCAATGGGAATCAAGGGGAAAACTCTCCACTGGTTGGAGTCTTACCTAGCACAAAGGAAGATGGTTGGCGTGGTTGGAGGCCAGTCATCTCAGCTCCAGAACATCACTGCAGGAGTTCCTCGGGGTCGTGTCCTAGGCCCAACCACTTTCAGCTGCTTCATCAATGACCATCCCTCCATCACCAGGTCAGAGGTGGTGATGTTTGCTGATGATTATGTGATGTTCAGTACCATTCGCAATTCCTCAGATACTGAAGCAGTCCCTGTCCATATGAAGCAAGACCTGAACAACATTCAGGCTTAGGCTGATAAGTGGCAAGTAACATTCACACCACACAAGTGCCAGGCAATGACGATCTCCAACAAAAGAGAATCTAACCATCTGCCCTTGATATTCAATGGCATTACCATTGCCGAATCCCCTGCTGTCAACATCCTGCAGTTACCATTGACCAGAAACTGAAAAGGAGCAGCTACATAAATACCGTGGCTACAGGAGCAGGTCAGAAGCTAGAAATCCTGTGGCAAGTAACTCACCTCCTAACTCCCCAAAGCCAGTCCACCATCTAGAAGGCACAAATCAGGAGTGTGATGGAATACTCTCCACTTGTCTGGATGAGTGCAGCTCCAACAACACTCATGAAGCTCGACACCATCCAGGACAAAGCAACCCGCTTGATTGGCACCCCATCTACAAATATTCACTTCCTCCACCACAACGCACAGTGGCAGCAGTGTGTACCATCTACAGCAACTCACCAAGGCTCTTTAGATGATACCTTCCAAACCCAAGACCTCTACCACCTAGAAGGACAAGGGCAGCAGATGCATGGGAACAACACCACCTACAAGTTCCCCTCCAAGCCACACACCATTCTGACTTGGAACAATATCGCCATTCCTTCACTGTCGCTGGGTCAAAATCCTGGAACTCACTTCCTAACAGCACTGTGGGTGTACCCGCACCTGATGGACTGTAGCAGTTCAAGAAGGCAGCTCACCATCACCTTCTCAAGGGCAATTGGGGATGGGCAATAAATGCTGGCCTGTTCAGCAACACCCACATCCCATCAATGAATAAAAAAATCAGGATGCAGGACAAAAAACATTAAATGATCCACAGAGCTGCAGAGCTCAGGGCAAAGAACCTTTCAACAGATTTTTGACGCAGAGTCATGGGTTTGTGGGTGGGAGTGTGTTGAAGATGGAGAAATACTGACTACAGTTAATTATTCATTTCTCTGTGGCAGTGGGGACCCAAGCTTATGAGCACTTCCAAAAAAGAAATTTATGCTGCATGGAAATACAAACCAGAAGGCAAACAACATTTTTTTTAAATGAATGAAACACTTTTAAACTAGAGGGAATTGAAAATACCTGTAAGCTGGAACTGTTAGCAGAAGGCGCCTGAGGTTTGGAGAGAGCACAGTTGAAAATGAGCCTGGGAGTTGAGGGGAGCGTTTTGGCACCACCAATGGAATAAGTATGTACTGCAGGCATTACCTGTTGGTGTATTACCTCGAGTTTGGGAATCTCTGTCATATTGAACATTTCCAATCTGAATTCTGGCTTGAGGGTGAAACTACAATGAAAAAACACATTAGTCAGCACACCTCAAGGAAAGTGCTCCAGTTCTTTGCTGAACATGGGGGCTTTCTTCTCTTCTCTTAGGCAGCCCCTCGGGAACGAGGATGATTTTCTTCCATTCCAGGGCTGTGGTTCCTTAGGTGACTGAATAGTCCGATCCTGATACTCCACGTCCCAAAGTTCATTTTGAGGAGGTGGAAGTTGCCTGTGCATGGGTTCTTTTAATGTGGGGTGGCCTTTACACACCGAATACCACGCGGTCCAAGCGAAGCAAGGTCTTTGTCCAATGACAGGGATGGCCGAGGCGACTGGAGACCAGGCTCCTCTACACAGACGGGGACTAATACATACACATGGCCAGCATGTCCAGCTGGCGAGCCCGGATGCAGGCCGTGTGGATCTGTGTCATGGTGTTCTTGAAACGGTAGCTGAAAGCTGGGGGCTTTATTGTTACAATGGTCACCAACAAGTCTATGGTACCACTGCACACTCCACTCTTCTGGCTGATTCAAACACCATGCAAAGTTTAGAATTGCACCATCTGAATTGAATGATAGTGGTACAGGGAAGTTGTACTCGCATAACGACTCTATGGTGTCTGGAAAAGAAGATCTGAAAAGAAAGAGAAATAAAAGGCAGAAAGGAATCACCACGCTTCAAGGATCTGATTCAAGCCAGAAGGGAAAAATTTTCTAAGCTCATCCTTTGGACATGATTACCACATTGGAAAGCTGCAGGCACACCAACCCTGATTTAATTCATTTAATTCATTCTAATGGGAAGAAAATATTGGGCAGTGAGCCTGCAATTTTTTGATGCACACAGCCAGTGTGGCTCCCACTGGAAAATCAGCTCTGGGAGGTAAAGACAGAAAATACTGGAAATGCCCTCAGGTCAATAATTGTCTGGAAAGACAAATCATGGTCAACCTTCATCAGAACTGGCATGGTCCCAACCAACTAGTAGCGATGAAGGAGTACACCTAAAAACATATTTCTGTCTCTCACTCTGATGCTTATTGACCTGCTTTGCATTTCCAGCATTTTTGAATTTCATTCTAATTCTCAAAATTTGCAGTTTTGCTTTGTGTTTCATCACTTGGCAACGGGAATAAGTTATAGGAAGCAATGTGACCTCTGAATTTGCCTTAAGTTTTGTAAGAGAACATACATGACAACATACCTGAGCCACACAGATCAGCAAGGTCCCATGTCCAATGGGCAGTGCTGAGTTAGCTCATTTCAAATGGAGCAGATATAGGGGTACTGTAATTAGCAGCAGTGTGATGAAATTGTGCCTCTCTGATTCTACTGTTAGGATAAGAGAATGGTTTTAGCATTGTGAATATCTGAATCACCCGAATTATAGCGCCTGTGAAAGTGCCTTCATTCTGCATCTAATCATGCTAAACCTGGCAGTCTTTGTAAAGAGATTAATTGCCATTATTAGTCAACAACTACATCATTGTTCTATTATGTGACAAGAATGGTAGAAGTTGAACTAGGTGGACCTTGGTCTTTTTTGTCTATAATTCCCATGTTCTTTCGTGCTGACTTGAGTATCTGAAATGGAAAGTGTTCAGTCTTCCCTTACTAACATCCCTTACTTTGATAAGCACAATAAAAATAGTCTCCCACACTAGTTTGTAACATCTCCAATAAAACAAGAGCTGCTGCTATATTCTGACAGGGAACATAGTGGTCATTATAGTCAAATAAATATCAAGCTCCCCCCAGTGACTACTGTGAGGTGGCTGAGCTGTGCCGACTCAGAAGGTCTCAGATTTGGTCCCTGGGCTACACTGCTTTTGGGCCTCCTTATCTCGAGAGACAATGGATACGCGCCTGGAGGTGGTCAGTGGTTTGTGAAGCAGCGCCTGGAGTGGCTATACTGAGTTATCATAAAAGACGGAAAACTTGCATTTATATAGCATCTTTCATGACCTCAGTACATCCCAAAGTGCTTTACACCCAAAGTGTTACTGTTGTAATGTAGGAAGCGTCACAGCCACTTTGTGCACAGCAAGATTCCACAAACAGCAATGTGATTTTTAAAAATTTTTTCATGAACGTGGTGTCTCTGGCAGGCCAGCATTTCTCACCCATCCCTAATTGCCCTTGACAACTGAGTGGTTTGCTAGGCCATTTCAGAGGGCAGTTAAGAGTCAACCACATTGCTGTGGTTCTGGAGTCACATGTCGGCCAGACCAGGAAAAGACAGCAGATTTCCTTCCCTAAAGGTCATTGTGAACCAGATGGGTTTTTATGACAATCAGTGATAGTTTCATGGCACCATTACAGAGACTAACTTTCAGTTCCAGATTTTAAAAATTTATTAATTACATTTAAATTCCACCAGCTGCCATGGTGGGATTTGAACACATATCACCAGAGTATTATCATGGACCTCTGGATCATTACCCCACCATCGAATGACCAAATAATCAGTTTTTGTGTTGTTGATTCAGGGACTAATATTGGCCAGGACACCAGGGATAATTCCTTTGCTCTTCTTCAAAATAGTTCCAGAGGATCTTTTACATCCATCTGAGAGAACAGGCGGGACTTTGGTTTTACGTCTCATCCAAAAGGTAGCCATGGGGCATTAGATTTAGCTTCCGAATCCCTGATTCAAACCCTGGTCAGGAAGCACTTCCTCACACTAGGGATAATGGAAATCTGGAACTATTTCTGTCAAAAAAACTATTAAGGCCAGGTGAATTGAAAATTTCAAAACAGAGATTATTAAGAGATATGGAACCAAGGCAGGTAAATGGAGTTGAGATGCAGATCAGTCATCATAAAATTGAATGATGGAAAGAGGCTGCTGTTACGGACTGCGTGATCTCTATTTAATGACATGCAGCCTTTACCAATTCAGCAACTGAGGGGATTATTATAGCAATCATTATTTTCCCCCTCTTTCTTCCAGATTTCCTCCCTCTTCATCTGAAGGTGCTAACTTTCCCTTAGGTTCAGTTCCAACGCGACCGGTCATCTTCTGGTACCTCACCCCAATGAATACATTCATGTGTGAGCCTGCAGGCTATTTAGCCCCAGAGCTTCATCTCAGTGTCTGATCCAACACTCGCCGAACATCCACACTTTCCAGCAGGGCTCACGGTATAGCAATCAGGAATGGAAACCCTGGTTCATTTTTACTCTACCATTACCGGGAACACTGAGTTAATTGTAACACTCTTACCACTGCCTCAGCTACAGGCAGCACAGATCAGCAGAAGACCTGGTTTACAGCACTGAATAAGTCCTTTTGTGGAATAAGTCCCACAATTTCTGGCCATTTTTGCATACAGCTATGACCTTGCAAATTGGGAATAGAGCTACCTGGCTTCAGATTCTGTTGCTATAATGTAATAACATCCCAAACACGTAGCTACAATGTTTTTACAGTCTTGCAAGAATGTTGTTACCTGCTTGTTTGTATCCTTTCAAAAAGGTTACCATGGCAATCGAACAATAAACTACAGCAACATTGAAGAGGAGCTTGTCAGAAACACAATGGAACTGTTGAAGCATTTGAAAATATTCTGGGACACAGTGTACGAAGATATAAAGAGGCCTGTTACACATATTATTATTTTGTTTTGTCCTGCTTCTGGTGAATACTTGTGCTCAAGGTGAGGAAATAACATTACCAAGGACTCCCAGGTTAAGTAGCACCACAGATTAAATGCAAGGCAAAACTTCCATTCAACAGCTTCAACAAGGTGTACCAGGGTTACAAATTAAGAATTGGTACAAAGCAGGTTTGGCTTAACCTGCATGGTGTAAATTGCACGCTGCAGCTCAACTGTCTCTGAACCTTGCTCCTGTGTCAGGTCAACCCCTGACATTACATTCAAGCTGCATTTACACCAACTGCTTTGCACCACTGTCCACTGCTGTAGTGCAAATGCACTCCCACCAACATCCCCCACCCGTCAACGATCTCTGTACTAATCTTACAATTGTGTAACTGTACTAATTTTCCCTTTCCCCACCGTGCCCACTTTAAGTGTGAAGCTACTAAATTTTGAGAAGTAATTTCCCTGGCTAGCAACATTCAAAAGTACATTTTATCCATAATTATGTTACTTGTAGAGATCAAAGGAATCTTCTTTTTCTCCTAAAAACGCTGACGGTTGGCACACATTTGCAAGCTATCAGGTACTCCGTGGTACCTTATCAAGTGCCCATTCTTTGTATGAGAGCTTCAACTGTGATTCTTGATAAACTATTCGACTGTGGAAGACACAAGCCCCAATCTTGTGCCTTTCTCTCCCTTGATATCCACAAGCATGGAGTTAGCAATGAGGCATGTGGGCCAGTTTGCCCGTTACCACTTGTAGCCCTCCTACTCCTGCCTCAGTTTAGCATATCCATTAATAGAAGTTTAAAATGGATTTAAATCAGGCTGGTACAAAGATTCAAGTTCCAGCCATCCCGTTGCTCATTGAAGCCCAGCTGATGTGCCGTATGGGTGTTGGTAACTCACACAAAAGCAAAATACTGCGGAGGCCAGAAATCTGACGAAAGGTCATCAGCCTGAAATGTTATCTGTTTCTCTCTCCACAGATGCTGCCTGACCTGCTAAGTCTTTCTGGGTATTTGTATCTGGTGTTTTAAAGAACAAATGAGGAGTTCGGATGAATTTTTTTTTCAAAAAGTAAATCTCCGGTACAGACTTGATGGGCCAATTGGCCTGTTTTTGCATTGTAACATTCTATAATTCTCAGATGACTATGCCCTCAACTCCAGTTAGGGTTGCCAACTCTAGTTGGATGTATTCCTGGAGGTCTCATCACATGATCTCCAGCCTCCAACTGCCCCACCCAGTTGTGCAGGCATTGTTCCCCCATTTTCAACAATTTTATAACTAATAAGCAAAAGTGTTAAACGAAAATGAAAAAAAACATACCATTTCTTTCAACACCCCTCGATTTGCTTGTCGCAGTGTCCAGGTGATTAATCTTTGATTTTTGCAGACTCCCCGACAGCCTTCACCACAGCTGTTGTGATGTATTTTCAAATGGTAAGGTACATGATGCCCTGGCACAGGTCTGGGAGCAATTTACTTACTTGATTCTTTTAGCAGCGTAAACCTAAAAAGAGAGAAAATGGATCTTTAAAAATAAGAAGGGGCAGCAATCAGAACTGAACAGAATTGGGGCGGCACAGTGGCGCAGTGGTTAGCACCGCAGCCTCACAGCTCCAGCGACCCGGGTTCAATTCTGGGTACTGCCTGTGTGGAGTTTGCAAGTTCTCCCTGTGTCTGCGTGGGTTTCCTCCGGGTGCTCCGGTTTCCTCCCACATGCCAAAGACTTGCAGGTTGATAGGTAAATTGGCCATTAGCAATTGCCCCTAGTATAGGTAGGTGGTAGGGAAATATAGGGACAGGTGGGGATGAGGTAGGGATATGGAATTAGTGTAGGATTAGTATAAATGGGTGGTTGATGGTCAGCACAGACTCGGTGGGCCGAAGGGCCTGTTTCAGTGCTGTATCTCTAAACTAAACTGAACTTAAGCTCCTGAGCCATCAAGACCAAGATCAGGGTTTAAAACTACTGCTCATGTGCAGGAGTAGTTGGGCCAAACAGTATGTTTCCATGCTCTAGTTTCTATGTAATTCCTTGTAAAAGACTCAGCAATTTTTGGATAAAAGAGTGAATAAGAGACTGTTTTCCAAGCTTTTACTGAAAGAAAGACTCGCATTTATATAGTGCTTTACATGACATCAGTGTGCCCAAAGTGCTTTACAGCCAATGAAGTACTTTTGAAGTGTAGTCATTGTTGTAATGTAGGGAAACAAGGCAGCTGATTTGTGCACAGCAATCTCCCACAAATAGCAATAAAATAATTACCAGATAGGTGTTTTTTTTAATGATATCGGTTGAAGGATAAATATTGGCCAGGACACTGGGAAGAACTTCTCTGCTTCTCTTGGAAATAGTATAACAGGATCTGTTAACACGCAGCTGAGAGGGCAGATGGGGCTTCAGTTTAGTGTCTCATCCAAAAGACGGCACCTCTGCCAATACAGCACTCTCTCGGTACTACACTGAAATTTCAGACTAGATTATATGGAATTGAATACACAATATTATCACTCAGAGGCAAGCGTGCTCCCCCTGAGCTACAGCTTTTACTATATTGCCTTGTACTGAGTTTCTACAAATTGTGTGGGGATAATCCTGGGTGACTTCCCTCTCAATTTTCCTCCCTTTCTTAGGAAAGCATTGCATCTCAATAGTGAATTGGTGAAGCCTTTAGGGAGAATCACAAGTTTAAACATGTATCGGCTCACCATATAGTAGTATTGGAGCTCATAAAATTCTGCACCAGCCTGACCCAATATTGTGATACAAAACAATAAAAAAAGCTAAAAGACTTTTTGACCCAACAAAGCATCTATGATCAGGATACTGATTCTCCTACTGTATTTTGAATCTTCTTGTGTTTTCGTTCTGTTTCCCTGCCTGGCAGATTATCCCAAACATTTAGCATAATCTTTTCTTAAAGTGGGTCAAATATCTGTTCTCTGGTACCACTCGAATTATTTTGGGTTTACCTTTTCTATCTATAGCATTTAATATATGTATTTTACATATCATGATGAGATCCCAATTAACCACCTACTTTCTAGATGATGAAGATAAACTCCTCTAATCCCAGCTTCTCCCTTCTACACTTGGGATAGGTCTTGCTGCTCCCCTCTGTACTCTTTATGGGCTGTGGTGACCAGAACTGAACATAATACTCCAAGCACGTTCTGATTAGTGCATTGTAAAACCATATCATCTGAAGGCTTGTACTTTCCTGTTCTGGCTGTATATTCAGCAATCTATTAGCTATTTGATTATTTGCTTCATTGTGAAGACATTGAAAAGATGGCATTACCCCTGCAATAATCAAGAGTGCCAAGCCGCTATACTCTCAGCACTCCATTAACTGCTTTGCCTGTGCTGGGATGAGGGAGCAGAACTACAGGACATGCGCGATACTAATATCATCACCCTCTATAAGAACAAGGGTGACCGCGGTGACTGGAGCAACTACCGCAGAATCTCCCTGCTCAGCATAGTGGGGAAAGTCTTCGCTTGTGGTGTTTTAAACAGACTCCAGAAGCTGGCTGAGCATGTCTAGCCTGAGGCACAGTGCGGCTTTCGAGCAGAGAGATCCACCATTGACATGCTGTTCCCCCTTTGCCAGCTACAGGAGAAATGCCACAAACAACAGCTGCCCCTCTACGTTGCTTTCATTGATCTCACCAAAGTCTTTGACCTCGTCAGCAGATGTGGTCTCTTCAGACTACTAGCAAAGATCGGATGTCCACCAAAGCTACTAAGTATGATCACCTCATTCCATGACAATATGAAAGGCACAATTCAGCATAGCTGTACGTCATCAGACCCCTTTCCTATCCTGAATGGTGTGAAACAGTTCTCGCACCTACACTGTTTGGGATCTTCTTCTCCCTGCTGCTCTCACATGCGTTCAAGTCTTCAGAAGAAGGAATTTTCCTCCACACAAGATCAGATGGCAGGTTGTTCAACCTTGCCCGTCTTGGAGCGAAGACCAAAGTACGGAAAGTCCTCATCAGGGAACTCCTCTTTGCTGACGATGCTGTATTTACATCCCACACAGAAGAGTGTCTGCAGAGACTCTTCGACAGGATTGTGGCTGCCTGCAACGAATTTAGCCGAACCATCAGCCTCAAGAAAATGAACATCATGGGACAGGACGTCAGAAATGCTCCATCCATCGATATTAGTGACCACGCTTCAGAAGTGGTTCAAGAGTTCACCTACCTAGGCTCAAATATCACTAGTAACCTGTCTCTCGATGCAGAAATCAACAAGCACATGGGAAAGGCGTCCGCTGCTATGGCCAGACTGGCCAAGAGAGTGTGGGAAAATGGCGCACTGACACGGAACACAAAAGTCCAAGTGTTTCAAGCCTGTACCTTGCTCTACGGCAGCAAGGCCTGGACAACGTATGTCAGCCAAGAGCAACGTCTCAACTAATTCCATCTTCGCTGCCTCCGGAGAATCCTTGGCATCAAGTGTCAGGACCGTATCTCCAATGCAGAAGTCCTTGAGGTGGCCAACATCCCCAGCATATACACCCTACTGAGCCAGTGGCGCTTTTGATGGCTTGGCCATGTGAGCCATATGAAAGATGGCAGGATCCCCAAGGACGCATTAGACAGCGAGCTCGTCACTGGTATCAGACCCATCGGCCGTCCATGTCTCCGCTTTAAAGACGTCTGCAAACATGACATGAAGTCCTGTGACATTGACCACAAGTCGTGGGAGTCAGTTGCCAGTGATCGCCAGAGCTGGTGGACAGCCATAAAGGCGGGGCTAAAGAGTGGCGAGTCGAAGAGACTTAGCAGTTGGCAGTAAAAAAGACAGAAGTGCAAGGAGAGAGCCAACTGTGTAACAGCCCCGACAACCAATTTTATCTGCAGCACCTGTGGAAGAGTCTGTCACTCTAGTATTGGCCTTTATAGCCACTCCAGGCGCTGCTCCACAAACCACTGACCACCTCTAGGTGCTTACCAATTGTCTCTCGAGACAAGGAGGCCAAAGAAGATAGACATTGAAAGTGATGAGTTTATTGTTATTCCCAGGTTGCTTTCTAATTGTTCCTGTGCAAATCCAGTTCCATTCATTGTATAAATATAATGCATATCTTTCGACTTTGTTCTTTTACAATTTTCAGCAATAAATTGTCATTTATTTACCCAACTGCACAACCAACTTAAATGTTTCTAAAGATCAACACATTTGACAAAACTGCATTTATTTTCAGTATTCAAATATCGCATGTAGATGAGAAACTGACCCTTGTAGGACCCCACTCAACACCTCCCCCAAGTCTGGCAGTGTAGCTTTCACAAGGAGCAATTGCTCCGTAGAACTTCAGCTGACACAGTATACACTCTAATCTGCCAGGCCTTTGTTCCAGTTTTGTTCCTGAATGTTTACATGCACCTATTGGAGATAAGTCCGTTTTTTTCTTCATGTTACACTATCTGAAGGTCACCTCTCATTGGGGAAGGATGGACGCTTAATCAAGAGCCTCTGTAAAGTCTATCTTGTCACAGGGGCATTGCAGCGAGTAATATGTTTCACTGGCAATCATATGAAAATCGCCATTGTAACTTCTGCATTACTTTTGCATAGGGGGTGAGTTGAATAGGGTCAGTGTCAATGTCTGCCTCGCCCACAGGAAAAATTCCTGACCTCAGTGGCAAAGATCGTATCAATTTTGCAATGTGGCAACAAAATGTACTAGTGTCAGACTTCTGAGGCAAATGTATTTGCCGTAATTCAAATCATTTAAAAAAATTCAGAACCATTTCTCTTCTGTGGCAAGCCCTGACAAAGAACACAACAGACACAATAAATAGGGGCAGAAGTATGGCCCATTGAGCCTGCTCTGCCATTCAATATGACCATGGCTGATCTTGGGCTTCAATTCCACTTTCCTGCTTGCTCCCCATATCCCTTGATTCCCTGAGAGACCAAAAATCTATCTATCCAAGCCTTAAATGTATTCAACGATGCAGCATCCACAACCCTCTGGGGTAAAGAATTCCAAAGATTCACAACCCTTTGAGTGAAGTAATTTCTCCTCATCTCAGTCCTGAATGATTGACGCCTTATAAGAACATAAAACTAGGAGCAGGAGTAGGCAATTCAGCCCCTCGAGCCTGCTCCACCATTCAATACGATCATGACTGATCTCATCTCAGCTTCGACTCCATTTTCCTGCCCGTTCTTCATAACCCTTCAACTCATTACTAATTAAAAATCTGTCTATCACCTCTTTAAATTTACTCAATGTCCCGGCATCCACCACACTCTGGGGTAGTGAATTCCACAGACTCACGACCCTTTGAGAGAAGTAATTTCTCCTCATCTCTGTTGTAAATCTGCTACCCCTTATCCTAAACCTCTCGATCCAGATTGCCCCACCAGAGGAAACATCCTCTCTACATCTACTTTGTCAATCCCTTTAATCATCTTATATACCACAATTAGATCTCCTCTCATTCTTCTAAACTCTCGAGAGTAAAGGCCTAAACTGTTCAATCTCTCTTCATAAGACAAACCACCCCCCCCCCCCCATCTCTGGAATCAACCTGGTGAATTTCCTCTGAACTGCCTCCAATGCAACTACATTCCTCCTCAAGTAAGGGGACCAAAACTGTATGCAATACTCCAGGTGCGGTCTCACTAATGCCTTGTATAGTTGCAGCAACACTTCCCTACTTTTATACTCTATTCCTTTAGCAATAAATGCCAAAATTCCATTTGTCTTCCTTATTACCTGCTGCACCTGCATACTAGTTTTCTGCGATTCATGCACAAGGACACCCAGATCCCTCTGCACCGAAGCACTTTGAAGTTTCTCTCCATTTAGATAATAATCTATTCTTCTGACTAAAATGGATAACCTCACACTTATCCATGCCAAACTCCATCTGTCAAATTTTGGCTCATTTACCTCACCTATCCATATCCATTAGTAAATTTCTTATTTCTTTATTGCAACTTACTATCCCACCTATTTTAGTGTCATCTGCAAATCTGGCTATAGTACCTTCTATCCCTGCATCCAAGTCATTAATATAGATTGTGAATAGTTGGGGCTCGTGGACCGAACCCTGTGGCACCCCACTAGTTACACCTTGTCAACCAGAAGAGGACCCATTTATCCCGACTCTCTGTTTTCTGTTGGTTAGCCAATCCTCTATCCAAGCTAATAAATTGCCCCTAACCCCATGTGATCTTACCTTGTGTATTAACCTTTTGGGCGGCACCTTATCAAATGCCTTCTGGAAGTCCAGATATACTACATCTGCAGGATCCCCATTATCCACTTTACTTGTTACATCTTCGAAGAACTCTAGAAAATTAGTCAAACACGATGTACCCTTCATAAAACCATGCTGACTCTGATGGATTGCATTTTGACTTTCTAAATGTCCTGTTATTACTTCCTTAATAATGGATTCTACCAATTTCCCAACGACAGATGTTAAATTAACTGGTCTATAGTTTCCTACTTTCTGCCTCCCTCCCTTTTTGAATAAGGGCGTTATATTAGCATTTTTCCAATCCACTGGAACCTTTCCCGCATCCAGGGAATTTTGGAATAACCAATGGATCCACTATCTCCACTGCCACTTCCTTTAAGACCCTAGGATGTAGGCCATCAGGTTTTGGGGACTTGTCTGCCTTCAATCCCAATAGTTTGCTCAGTACTTTTTCCCTAGTGATGATGATTGTTCTAAGTTCCTCCCTTTCTATAACCTCTGCATTACCTGTTACTATTGAGATGGTACTAGTGTCCTCCACTGTGAAAACTGAGGCAAAATATTGATTTAGTGTCTCTGCCATTTCTGTGTTCCCCACTATTAACTCCCCAGTCACATCCTCCAAGGGACCAACATTCACTTTAGCTACTCTCTTCCCTTTTATATACTTATAGAAGCTTTTGCTATCCATATTTATATTTTGCACTAGTTTTCTTTCATAATTTACCTTTGCTCTTTTTACTTTTTTCGTAACCTTTGTTGATCTTTAAAAGTTTCCCAATCTTCCAGCCTGCCACTGGCCTTTGCAATATGGTATACCTTAGTTTTTGTCTTAGTGTTATCCTTAACTTTCTTGCTTAGCCATTGGATGTTTTTTCCCCCTCTTACAATTTTTCTTCCTCTCTGGAAAATATTTTAGTTGGGAGGAATTGAATATCTCTTTAAACATCTGGCACTGCTCATCAACTGTCCTACCTTTTAGTCTTCCTGCCCAGTCCACTACGGCCAAATCTGTCCTCATGCCTATGTCATTACCTTTGTTTAACTCCAGAACGCTAGAGTGGGAATCCAGTTTCTCGCCCTCAAACTGAATTTGAAATTCTAGCATGCTATGATCACTCTTCCCTCGAGGATCCTTAACTATGAGATCACTAATTAATCTCACCTCATCATATAATACCAAATCTAGAATAGCCTGCTTCCTGGTTGGTTCCACAACATATTGCTCCAAAAACCAATCTCTAATACATTCAATGAACTCTCCCTCGAGGCTACCCCTGCCAATTTGATTAATCCAGTCTATATGCATATTAAAATCACCCATGATTATTGCCGTACCTTTCTTACAAGCTCCCTGTATTTCCTGATTTATCCTGTGCCCCACTGCGGAACTACTGTTTGGGGACTTATAGATCACTCCCACCAGGGACTTCTTTCCCTTGCTATTTCTTATTTCTACCCAGACTGATTCTACTTCTTGATCTCCAGTACCTATATCATTTCTCACTGTAGCACTGATCTGTTCCTTTACTAACAAAGCCACACCACTTCCTTTTCCTTCCTGCTTATCCTTCCGAAATACTGAGTACCCATGGATATTCAATTCCCAAATCTGGTTTCCCTGCAACCACATCTCAGTAATCGCCACTAAATCATTAAAGAGCAAGTAGACATATGGTGTGGGACACCCAAGGCCCTCAAAACCTTGTTCTAATACATAATATTGTTCTCAGGATGTTCGCTGTCATTGTCATATCTATTGCCCTTCCTTAGTTCCCCTGAGAAGTTAGTGGTGGGCCTTCTTCCTGAACCACTGCAGTCCTTGTGTTAATGATGCTCCCACGATGGTGTCAGGTAGAGGTATTCAGGATATCTTTCCAGTGACCATGAAAGAATGGTGATGTCTATCCTAACCAAGATGATATATGATTCAGAGGAGAACTTGGAGGCGATGATGTTCTCATGACATTGCTCACAGATCACAGATATATGCATGCGAGAAAATGGGTTGTTCACTAAATACTTGGAAAACGAAGAGCTTCTTCCAAGCAGCTCCCACAGCACAACACCTCCCCCCATCAATCAACATTAATGGCAAGATCCTAGAAAATGTGGACCATTTTCCATACCTTGGGATCAACTCTCGGTGAAGGCAGGCATAGATGACGAGGTTCATCATCACCTCCAATGTACCAGCTCAGCCTTCTGCCAACTGAGGAAGAGAGTATTTGAGGATCAGGATCTCAAACCCGAGACTAAGATCATGGTTTACTGGGCAGCAGTAATCCCTGTGCTTCTATATGCTTTGGGACTTGGACAATTTACAGCAGGCACCTCAAAGCACTGGAGAAGTATCACCAAAGCTGTCTCGGGAAGATCTTCCAAATAGGATGGCAAGAAAGGCGGTCCAGCAGCAGCGTCTTCTCCCAAGCCAACCTGCTCAGCGTCAGGGCCATGATCACCAAAAACCAGCTTCACTGGGTGGGACATGTAATTTACATACCTGATACCAGACTCCCAAAGCAGCTGTTCTACTCAGAACTTGGTCACAGCAGGAGACTTCCAGGAGGACAGCGGAAACACTTTAGAGATGTCCTCAAAACATCCTCGTTGACTCGCAGGAGTCCCTGGGTCGTGACCGTCCCAGATGGAGAAAGCTTATTCAGAAAGGCATCGTACACCTCAAGAGACTTCGTTGGGAATATGCGGAGGCGAAGCCAAGGCATTGGAGGGAATGCACAAACCTCAAAACTACTCATCTACCTGACTCTTGAAGCACCACCTGCCCCTCATGTGACAGAGTCTACTGATCATGCATTGGACTTATCAACCATCACGTAACCCATCGAACTGGAGTGGAAGCAAGTCATCCTCGAATCCAAGGGACTACCTAAGAAGAAGATTACATTGCTGGTCTCGTTTTTCTCAGTGGTAGAAATCATGGGGAGGGAGATGCTGTCACAACGTGCTTGGAAGTGCATCTATCATGACAAAGTCCCACTAAAAAAAATCTTCTTCAACTACAATTTTTTTTAACCTTCCAATGAGCTGCCCCATTGGTTCTCTTGGTACGTTCACTCTAAAGTGCAGTAATGAGTATTTTGAACTCTGAATGTTTCAGTACAATCGTATAGGATCATAGAATGATACAGGGCAGAAGGAGTCCCTTTGGCCCATTGTGCCTCTGCTGGGTCTTTGAAAAAGCTATCCAATTAGTCCCACACCGCTGCCCTGTGGCCCTGTAGTTTCTTCCTTTTCAAGTATTTATCCCATTATCTTTTGAAAGTTACTATTGAATCTGCTTCCACCACTTTCTCAAGCAATAGATTGTAGATCGTATCAATTCGCTGCGTGAAAGAAATTCTCCTCATCTCTCCTCTGGCTCTTTTGCCAATCATCTTAAATTTATATCCTCTGGCTACTGACCCTTCTGCCACTGGAAATGGTTTCTCTTTATTTACTCAATCAAAATTCTTCATGATTTTGTATATCTCTATTAAATCCCCCCTTAACCCTCTCTGCTCTAAGGAGTACAATCCCATTTTCTTTAGTCTCTCCCGATAACTGAAGTTCCTAATCCCTAGTGTTATTGTCTAGAAAGCTGGTTGGAAAGGATGATACTGGAGCCAACCTTTACTCAGTCTTATATTTATTTACAGAGTGAAATATTACAAGCATATACTTCCTAACACAGCCTCCCACACAGTTTCAGTAAGTGTTTCTTTGTATATGCTCAAGTAAGATCCCAATTAATGCCCTCTACCTGCTTATAATTAAACACAATTGATAGACATTTAACACCTGGTACCTGTATTATACTGGTCAGTGTACTATTAATATTAAATGAGGACAGTAGACTTTGGGCCAAAGTAACAGGAGTTTATTTGCAGGTGTCTTATCTCTAATCTCTTATCTATCTACATTAACACTGAGAAACACCAGGTTCAGACTCGTGATGTCACATCCTGTGATGATGCGTAAGGTCTATATACATAATCTACCCAGCAACAGCGTATGCACATTATACTACAGTACTGTTCTAGTAAATCTCCTCCGCCCCCTCTCTGAGGTCTGTAGTAGAAGTATCCTATGAGCTAGGAAGGGAGAAATCAGCCAGGGTCCCCACTCCTGCTCACGGTCCTGTGACTTCTGCTGGAATTCAGTCTGCACATATCAATGGAGGACACCGTTCGCCCTGGCTGTGATGTCACCCACAGCCGATTAGCCTACAGACACTCACTGCCTAGATTTACACATGAAGAATGTCCAGAAAGGGTAGGTATCAGAGGGTAACGACTGCCTGTGAAGCTGTACTGCAATGCGAGCCAGTCCTTCAGGACATGAGGAGGGGAAAGCAGAAAGGGAAACAAATGAGGAACAAATCCTCAAAATCAGAACACTTCCTAACATCTCATTTATTTAGATGTTACCTCAGTGTTTTGTATAACTTTACAAATGATCAAATTGGAGGTTAAATCACGACAGTAAAATGTGATGAGCTGAGAGAGATGCTACATAATGTAGCTGATGTATTGTGAGCACTTTCATTTTTTTTATTCTTCTGCATCTTACTTCAAGACTGCTTTAAGCCCCAATTTGCAAACCTCCATGTAAGCTGGTAACTCACATCTTAAAACCCAAATCCCCCACAAGGGAAATGATTTTTGTCGAATTTTACTCAGACCTGAAGAATGGTTGCTTAAGGGAGGTGCCAGAGCGTGACCGTGGAACAGGATCCCAGCATGAGTCAGGAGAGTGGTGGGCTGGGGAGGTACAAGAAAGGGGCTGAGAAATCCAAGCGCACAGGAATGGTGAGGGAATGTTGATGATGCCAGCAGATAAAGAAATCAAGAAGGAAAGATTTGCATTTATATAGCATGACACCTTTCACAACCATCAGACGTCTCAAAGCGCTTTACAGCCAATGAAGCTCTTCTGATGCGTAGTCACTGTTACAATGTATAAGTAAGGGAGAAAAAAAGCTTCAGTGCTGCTGAAGGGTATAGACTGGCAAGAATTTTCCAGAGTTCAAAGCTTTGATGGTGCTTTGTAAGAACATAGGAACTATTAGACGGAAAAAGACCAACGTTCCTCTAGTTTACCATCTACCATCCTGGTAGTCACATGGTACAATGATACTGGAGTCATTGGCTAATCATGGCTATCAATCGCTATCAATCAGACCCAGACATGAGGCAAGTAAATGCCAAGTGGTGGAAAGTTTTGGGAACCATAGGTTCAAAGTCATCTGTTCCTCCCAAGCATGCTGCACTTACCATATGTCTTGTCTTAAATTACTCATGTGCTGTATCCCAAAATAATATTTTCTGAAAGAAATCTATCTAATTTTCATTTGAATGAATTAATGCTAACTGCCTCCGGCATCTCTTTAAGTAACCTGTTCCACAGAGTTACCAACCACTCACTAAAGTAATGTTTCCGCAGATTAATTTTGAATTTACTCCACTTCAACTGTAGGCCATGCCCTCTGGATAAAGTAAAACAGATTGTCATGGTCTCCATTATCTAGTTACTATAGAACAGGAGTAGGCCCTTCAGCTCCTTAAGCCTGGTTCACCATTCAAATAGATCAAGACTGATTTGTATCACAACTCCATTTAACTGCCTTGGTTCCATATCCCTAAATACCCTTACCTAACAAAAATCTATTGATCTCAGTTTTGACAAGTTCAAGTGACAGACCTCACACTTTTCTGGACGGGAGTTCCAGATTTCCACTACACTTGTGTGAAAAAGTGCTTCCTGACATTTCCCTTGAACAGCCTAGCTCTAATTTTAAGGTTATGCCCCCTTATTCTGAACTCCTCCACCAGAGGAAATAGTTTCTCACTATCTGCCCCATCAAATCCTTTAATCATCTTAGACATGTCATTTGGGTCACCCCTTAATCTTCTATACTCAAGGGAATACAAACCTAGTTCCTTTAGGATCCTAAAAACAACAATCATATCACCTCTCAACCTTCACTTTTCCGGTGAGAGCATGCCTAATTTATACAATCGTTCCTCATATTGCAATCCCTTCATCCTCTCAATCATTCTGGTTTCTCTCTTCGGTATTCTTTCAATAGCTGCAATATCCTTTTTACACTGTGATGACCAGAACTATGCGCAGTATTCCAAGTGCATTTGCACCAATGAATATAAACTAACAAGATTACCTCAATACTGGCCTTTTACTATATTCTGACATCTGACTTGCTTTACTCAGTGCCATCAAGCATTGTGATAATTTCAATTTATTGCCAATCAGGATAATTTTCTTTCCATTTAGGTAACAGCCTCTTCCTGGAGGGTTTGTCCCATGTGAAGCACCTTGCACTGCTCTACATTGACTTTCATTTGCCACCTGTCTGCCCAATTCCCAGGTACAATTCAAATGCCTCTATAGTTTATCCTGTTCAGTTTGGAGTCCCCCACCATTGTTAGCTTTGTACCATCTGAAATTGTAGTCATTGTGCTTGTGATTCTTACCTCCACATCATGTATGAAGGTACAGTATTAAACAAAAGAGGTTCCTAAACAGCCACCTGTGGAAATCCACTGGTCGCGTTCTCCCAGGCTGATGACAATCCATGTACCACCACCTTCTGGGTTCTATCAGTCAGCCAAATATTTCACTGATTCTATCTTTATTTTCAGTACCAGCCTTTCCAGGGGAACTGTACACTACATCCACTACTTTACTCCTATAAAACTCCTTTGTTACATCCTCAAAGAAACCCATTTTTGGCTATCTTTTTTGATCTTATTTCTATCCACAGTGTCCACGATCTTATCTTCAATAAGGAATTCCATAATTTTACCCAAAATGAATGTCACACTTGCTGGTCTATGGTTTCTGGAGTCACTTTTGCTAACTACTTTAAGTATAGGAGTACCATCTGCCTTTCTGCAGTCCCCAGGAATCTCGCCCCTATTGAGTGATTCTGGAAGATTCATACCAGAGTTCCTGCAATTTCCTCTTTTATTTCCTTAAGGATCCTCAGATGCATCTCATCCAGCCCCTGAGATTTATTTGCCTTAAGATTGCACATCTGTTTAGTAAACATGTTGATAAACATTATTATGAATAATGTGAATAATGCCACAACCTACCTCTGCAATACTCTTTAGCTCCCTTTCCAGATCAAGTAAATTACCTGTTTCCTCCTTGATAAAGACTGAGGCAAAAACCTTACTTAGCACTTTCACATGTGTAGCGTCAGTTGTCATTAGCCTCACCTGATCCTGCTTGCAGTGACCCTAATCCATCCCTCATTTTCTTCATCTCTTGATATATATATAAAGCAAAGATGCTTGTAATTCCAGCCTATCACAATGATTGATATAGGGTGAATGTAGCCTTCACCTTCGAATGACAGCCACAATGACACTAACACACATGACTGTCACCACAACAGCTATAATTTGTATTTTATAACATCTTAAATGTCGTAAAATATCCCAAGGCTCTTCACAGGAGTCATTCTCAAACAAAATTTGGCACTGAGCCACATAAAGCGATATTAGGACGGATGAGCAAAAACTTGGTCAAAGAGGTAGGTTTTAAGAACTGTCCTAAAGGAGAAAAGCGAGCCGGAGCAATTTAGTGAGGAAATTTCAGAGCTCAGCAGCTGAAGGCCAAGGGTGCAGCAATTAAAATCGGGGATATGCAAGAGGCCAGAGTTGGAAGAGTGCAGAAATCCCCGATAGTTGTAGGGCTGGAGGAAATGACAGAAACAGGGAAGGGTGAGGCATGAAGTGATTTGAAACCACGAATGAGAATTTTAAGGGAGGGTATTTGAAGCAGGGAAAACGAGGGGAAAAATAAATTACAATTAGATTGCAGAACTCTGAGATGAAGAGTACATGAAACACAAAAAGTTAGTATGCAGGTACAGCAAGTGATTAAGAAGGCAATTGCAATGTTGTCGTTTATTGCAAGGGGTATGGAATATAAAAGTACAGATGTTTTGCTACAGTTGTACAGGGCATTGGTGAGACCACATCTGGAATATTGTGTACAGTTTTGGTCTCCTTACTTAAGAAAGGATATAATTGTTTTGAAAACGGTACAGAGAAGGTTCACTCAACTGATTCCTGGGTCGAGAGGGTTATCTTAGGAAAGGTTGGACAGGTTGGGTCTGTATTCGTTGGAGTTTAGAAGGATGAGAGGTGATCTTTTTGAAACATATAAGATCCTGAGTAGACTTGACAGGTTGGATGTTGAAAGGATGTTTCCCCTTGGGGGAGAAACTAAAACTAGGGGGCACAGTTTAAAAATAAGGGGTCTCCCATTTAAGACAGAGATGAGGAGAATTTTTTTCTCTCAGAGGGTCGTGAGTCTGTGGAACTCTCTTCCCCAGAGAACGATGGAGGCAGGGTCATTGGATGTTTTTAAGGCAGAGGTAGACAGGCAAACAAGGGAGTCAAAGGGTATCGGGGGGATAGGCAGGAAAGTGGAATTGAGTCCACAAACAGATCAGCCATGATCTTATAGAATGGTGGATCAGGCTCGAGGGGCCGAATAGCCTACTCCTGCTCCTAGTTTGTATGTATGTAAATTGTGGCAGCATTTTGCCAATTTTGTCCTTTGCCTGAGTCTTACTGGGCTTCAGTTAAATCAGTACACACAGCCCTTTGGTATTTCATCTAAACATTTAGTCTGCTAATGTCCAAGAAAGCAGGAAGAACTTGCATTCATACGATTGGATTTTGTGCCCACAGTGGAGCTCCCGGCACCGGGCTAAATTGGTGGGGAGAATCCCGCCTTGGCAACTGGAGCCCTTCTGGTGATTTTATGGTGTCAGGCCAATTAACAGCCTGGCGCCATGATCCCTATCTCTTTGAAGACAGGATCCCGCCTCCAAGAGCTGCCAGCAAATCAGAGGATATCAGCTCAGCAGTATCGGCAGCACCACCGGAAGCGGTGGCCACTGCTGGTACTGCAAGAGACCTTGGACCAAGGCCCAGTGCTGGAGCCCGGATCTTAGGTAAGTGAGGCGCAGTTGCCGGGGCCGAGAGTGGTGCGAGGGTGGGTGTTAAGTTCAGGGGTTGGGGAGGGTGGAGTGTGCGTGGAGCTCAGGGAGTTGCAGGGTTTCCTGGCGGGGGCTCTCCGTGGGGCACAGATTGCCCATGGAGGAGGGTAGACCAACCCCTCCCCCACCCCAAGCCCACAGCGAGGTCATCTAATTTTACTGGATGATCTCCCCATGTGGTGGAGGCTTCCCCGCCACTGGTTAAATCACAGTGGCCGTTAATAGGACAGTTATGGGCCTCAATTGGCCTCTGGGCAAGAAGGCCATTGTCGGCCTATCCGCTCCCGACAAAATTGCATTGTGACTGGCAAGTGACGGGCTCTTCACTGCCTCCCCATCGCAATTCTATGGGGCCCCAGTGCCTTCCAACCCTTCTCAGGGGGGCCCATAACATTCAACCCATTATAGTGCCCTTTATGACCTTAGGTCATCCAAAAGCACTTTATAGCTAAGCGCTTCTGAAGTGTAGTCACCGTTGTAATGATGGAAACAGAAGCCAATCTGCGCACAGGAAGCTCAGTTGAGAGGCAACCAGGACACAAGGGAGAACTCCACTATGCTTTGGAATAGGGCCATGGGATCTTTTACATTCAACTGAAAGGGCAGATGGAGCCGTGATTTTACATATCATCCAAAAGACAGCACCTCTTCAGTACTAACAAGACATACATCAGCCTAAAATTATGTGCTTAGATCTCTGGCATAGGATCTGAACCCACAACCTCCTCAACACAGAAACAAGAATGTTACCCACTGAGCCATTGCTAATACTTCACTGAGTAGATCTAAACTCATTGAGTAAACTCACGCACAAGGAATGACCATTTCTGTGAGGGACTGAGTGCTGCTGGCACCTGTGGAACTGAGCAAACTCAAGAGGGCAGAAAGAGCAGAATAAAAACAACTGGAAAATATAATTTAAAAAGACTTCTAAACTGAATGGTGCCATAACATAAAACCTGGCAATGCAATAACTGCATTTAATGTCTTGAGCTTTGCAAACCAGATAACTGGGGAGTATTTGGTGCTTGGATCAGATTTTTCTGTTTAAATATTATGCTTGGAACAAAAATTTTATATAATGGAAGTCAGTGGGAAGTGGTCTGGTACATTGCAGTACTTAGTCCAGGATTATGCTTGGATCAGCTATGCATTGATTTGGAGTTGATTTTAACGATTAAGCAGGACACTAATTTTGCTCTTTCTACTGTAAGTGAAAGCCACTGCCTATGTTGGGCAGAAGCAAGATACTACAGATGCTGGAAGTCTGAAATAAAAACAGAAAATGCTGGAAATACTTCGCAGGTCAGGCAGCATCTGTGGAGAGAGAAACAGAGATAATGGGCTGAATTTTACGTGAAGGCAGCAGCTCCCGCCACTGGGGCAGAGTTTCGTGCACAATATTGTTAGGGCGGCCAATTAAGGGTCAGCAGGCGAGCGAGGTGTCCAGTGAGTTGGGGAGGGCAGGGGGAAGTTACCAAGCATCAATTGTTGGCGCCACCTGTAAAAGCCAAGCAGCATCACAGGATAATGCAGCAGCCCCAGAGGGGGCAGTGGGAAAGCCCTGGCAGCAGTGCAAGTCAAAGAAATGGCCGAAACTCGATCAAGGATAGCCCCAAGATTCAGCAATGCCTCCCTGGATGTACTCCTCCAGGCTGTAAGTGAAGTCCAGTTCTCCTAGGATGGTAGGAGGAGACCTGTGCGGCAGACCAAGGAGGCCTGGATGAAGGTTGCAGAGGAGGTCAGCAGCCATGGGGTTGTCCCTTGTACCTGGCTGCAGTGCCGAAAAAAGATCATTGACCTGCTGCAGTCTGGCAAGGTGAGTGCAGCGCATAACATTCAGCTTGCAGTCTTAAATGTGACAGCAGGTGAATAACAGATAGAAGGGGATGCCCACCCTGTCAGTGGAGATGCCCAGGTATCAGCATTGGCTGTTAGATGCATGTCAGTCTCCCTGTGCAGGACACTGGTCAGACAGAGGTGACTCGAGCACAGCCAATGCTGATTGGCTGCAGCACCACGTTGGACATCAGGCTACCACCAACATAGGAGTCATGCCTCATTTTGGGTGACTTACAATGGGAATGTATGTGCTTGCAGGAGAACAAAGCTCATAATGCTCGGGAAATGTCCGGAATTGGAGGTGGCGTGCCTTACATGGCCATCCTCACTCCCATGTAACGGGAGGCACTGGAGCTGGTTGGAATGGAGGCTGGCCAGGCTATTATGGATGGTGAGATGGTTGTGGAGCCCTGACAGAGTCAGTGGCCTAATGGATGGGTGCAAGAGACCCACTGGCGAGCACAAAGAATTGTGCCCATGTGTGCACCACTGCTCACATGGGGCTCCAGATAAATAGTTAGAAGGACGTGTTGGAAAGCTCATTGCTCTCTCATCACTCTTCTCTCTCTTGCAGATCACAGTCAAGAGTGGCCAGCCACCCAGCCTGAGAGACATCCCCACTTTTGAGGGAGGAGGAGTGGATGCACTGTCACATCATTCTCCCGCACCGTCCACCAGCACAGATACTCTCCTGTCGGTGGGTAATAGTGTGCGGTTACTAATGGGGGTCACATTCTGGCAGGCAGCTGACAAAGGTGGTGACAGCTGAGGTCACACACACTCACAGGACTGTGGGAGGGCCCAGCGATACTCAGCTTCAGGCTGATGACATACTGCTGGAGTCATCAACAAGGCGACAGGTGCTGGACTGCATCATGAAGTGCAGGAACATCTTGCAGAGTTTCCAGAGGCTATGTGCATCCATGCGCAGACAATGGGGGAGTCCATTCAGGCCACGAGTAAAGCCATGACTCTGGCGTGTGTGCACATGGCTTCCTCCATTGAGAGATTGGCAACCCTCGTGGAGAGCCATATCCAGCAGACCATCCAGTGGATGCTGGAGATGCCCGTGAACCTGCAGGCCATCGCCACCTCCATGAGCTCTGTTGAGCATTGGATGGGTGAGAGGGGAACGAGATGTCTGGTGTTATCGCCAGGTCCTCGGACTCATCAGGTAAGCTGGGAGGGCTAAGTGCTCTGAAAAGGTGGAGGAGCAGCTGTGAGCAGGATCTGGGGTCTCCTCTCAGGAAGCTCCTGGTGTGGACAGCGACTCCGAAGCCCCTCTGACGGTGACACCAGCACCCCATGAAGCCGCAGAGACGGAGGGGTTCCTGCACCTGTGGAGGTGCCCTCAACATGCCGGGGCTCTCCAGTCCTCAGACAACTAGAGGACGACTGCACAGTCATCGAAAGCCACGGAGCAGAAAGATCAGCAGGCTGCCTCCATCTCAGCTGACAGCGCAGGGGGAACATTACATAAAAGCAACCGCAAGCATGTGAAAAAATCCACCTAACTGCATTTGGGTTGCATGGGGTTATATCCTGATGTTAGAAGTCACTTTGTGAAATGGTGCACCACATAAAGAATTCTTTACTTCTTTAAACACTACTGGGCCATTAACAGCTCACTGCCTCCCACAAAGGAGCACACTGAGTGAGGTCATGGCATTTTCCATGTTGTTACCCCATGTGATGACAGCTCCAGGATAATGATAAGGGCAATCAAGGGCACAACAGGTCTGCAGAATGTGGCAGATTTATTGGATTGACTGGGTGTGTAAGTATAGCTAATGTGAAACATGCCTGTATTAGCACTGTGCGAGCCCTCTCAGCATGACTGTCGAATTTTTGTCGACGTGCACGTACTGACTAGACCTTTTGGACATGGCATTGGTGACCATCTTGATGCAGCGATGAGCCGTAGACTGGGAGATCCCACAGATATCTCCAGGAGATCCCTGGAATGAGTCTGAGACATAGAAATTCAGCACCACAATGACCTTCAACATGACAGGCACTGGGTGCCTGCCCCTCCCCATTGGATTTAGCTCATCCATGCCCATCATGGCACACAGCTCAGTAATGACCTCCCTGGAGAATTGCAGTCTACAGCGACACTGCTGCTCGGATATTTGTAGGAAGTCGCCCCCTCGATGGTAGACTATTTCTGGGGGATATTGTCATCTGCACGCAAGTGGCTGGTTGCATGCCCCCTGTGCCCTCATCCTCCCTGTGCCCTTCCAGGCTCTAGATCCTGCTGCTCCTCTGGTTTCTGCTGCCTCTTTGCCTGCAGATGCAACTCTCTCCCTCTCTGATGCTCCTCCTCACTGGAAGTCTGAGTGAATGAGGCACATGGCAAATAGCTGCACTCAGTTATCTGGGCCTTCCACCCTCCTTGTTCCGTACATACAGGTGTCAAGTCTGAGAGGGCACAGAAGTGGAATGCCCCCACTCTGCTAGACAAGTTAGCCCCTGTTCTCAATTGCTACTTCCGCTGTCCAACCAGCTCCACCCTCCCTGCCAAGCCTCGCTATCACTTGCAATGGCTGCCAACTGCAGCCAACACTGACATCCCGCTAAACCTCGGCCTGGTTATAGCTGGTGAGGTGCTGAAGCGCCGGTGTTCCCATGCGCCCATTGAAAAATTGGAAAAACCTGGAAAAGTCACTGTTATTCGCCTGTTTAACAGGCTTAATTACCTTCCTGCCTTGCTGCAGCATAATCTCCTGGCACCAGCCCAGCCACTTTTTGTAATATTCGGTTGGGACATGAAGGAGTTGGGCTTCCTTCCCAATGCCTTCCATCTGAATTTTACCGCACCTCCAATGGGCTGGTAAAATCAAGCCTGTATGTTTCAGGCCGATGACCTTTCATCAGGACTGGAAAAAGTTAGAGATGTAACATTTTCTATGCAAGTGAAAGGTGGGAGGTAAGTCGAGGTAGAACAAAAGGGAAGGTCTGTAATATGCGGTGGAAGGTAGGAGAGATTAAGGGCTAAAAATTGGATTGCGCCATTATTCGAGCACAGGACTCGTGATTTGTGACCTGTCTGTGCAGGTTGTGGTGCAGCATGTAAATTCCTCCTCATTACCATGATTGTGGTGAGCAGCCCTGTGAAACCAGTGCTGCTGGATGGCTGCACACACAATGCGGGGGGGGGGGGGGGGGGGGCTAAGAAGTTGCGAGGCTAGCATGTGTGCCAGCTAGCCATCAGCTCTTAAAGGCAGTCTGTCCCTCTTAAAAGGAAGCTGCACTGGAGAAGTGATGGCTGCAAAAAAGACATAGCTGAAGATTGAAGGGGAAGAAAAATGGACCATCAGCCAAAGGAGAGGGCTCCAAGATTCAGTGATGCCGTATTGGAGGCACTAGACTCTGAACTGCAGTCAAGGAGAGAGGCAATGTTTCCATGGGGGGCCAGGTTGCTCTCACACCAGACACTCCAAAGGGAGGGGGAGCAGGTTTCAAGGGAGGTCAGTGCCTGGAATCTGGCTCTGACAATCTGGCATCAGTGCCAGAAGAAGTTTAATGACCTCACACAGGTGCTCAAAGTTAATGAATGCATCTTCACATCATCCCTCATCCTCACCAAACCACCAGCCTCTCACGCTGCTCAATGCATCACACCCTCATCACTAACCCAGCAGCACTCACGAGCACTCAGTACTCATGCCTAACATTCACATACTCTGCCTCATCCACACACACCCCTTCCAGCCTCACCCCCACCTCACACTGTCTACACCTACCTCCAGCTATTCAGCCATGGCAGGCACAAAGTGCCAGACAATCATTGACATTCTGCCCTCTCTCTTGCACGTGGCCTATAACTAGAGAAGCAGTGGGGGAAGACCTGCCATGAGTCCATCCACTCAGCCTAACCAAGGTCTTGCAAATCATGCAATAGAGCCCATGGCATCCCAGCATCGCCTCTTCTCAACTTCCTCCTCTCCCTCATCCCTGAAGTCTGACATGAAGTGAAAGCTGTAAACAGTGTGACAATGAGCCTCCTGCTTTCCTTCCCACCCCCACTACCCCACTGCCTTCTCGCAAACAAACCCTCTCCTTCTGGTTTTATGCTTTCAGACACCCAAGAACTGCCACCTGACCAACCACAGCACACTCAGGAGGAGGAGGAGGAGGAGAAAGAGCAATCCCACACCAGTGAGGAGGAAACACCGAGTAGAGTTAGGATCAGCACATGGTGAGTCATCGGGCATGAGTGGGCTGTAGCCAGGCCAGGGGGAAGGTAAGGTTTCAAATGAGTTCTATTGCAGGGGGCACAGATGAGGAATTAGATGGGGCGGCATTGGGGAGAACGCTGATGGGCATGCTCACAGAGATGTGAGGTGCATGGGCAGGCCTGCCGAAGAGTTTCCTGTCACTGTCAAACAGCCTGTGCTCCAACGTGCCACAAGGCATCGTGCAGAGTTTGTAGCCCGTCCTTTCCAGTGTGGAAGTGGTGGCCAGCTCCATGACAGCACTAGCAGACCCAACCATGATGGAACATCTGGTGGCTGATGTCTCAGCTTCCACTGCAGCACAGGCAGAGGCCACCCAATGTCTCAGTGATGCAGTGGCAGCTCAGACTGAGCTCATGAGATTTATCCTTGCTGCCATACAAGCCCAGCTTGGTGCCATGCAGGCTCAAACTGCTGTCACCTTGGCTACAGATCTCAGTGCTAAAAAGGGCATGCAGGCTCTCACAGCAGTCCAGCTAGCTGTCTTCCTGAAACATTGTCCCATGGGAGTGGCAGTGACTCCGTGTTGCATGAACCTGCTGTCCTGCTTCAGGATGGCAGAATTTGTGGTCCCACCACTGCCACTCTGCCTGTGCCCTTGCTGTTGCTTGTCAGCCAGCCAGCCCGGACTGTTGCCACCCATGCCAAGGTCGTGGAGTCTGAAGTCGGGCTCTCAAGACCCAGAGCTGCTCGAGGTCATCCTGCAAGGCTATTTCCCCCAGTGAAAGTCAGCAGCCTTCCACCAGCCACGCTGCAGCTACTGGGCTAGCACTGTGTATGAGCACTAGGACAGGCAAAGGCACCTGCAAGACAGGCACTAAGGGAATGCACAAGGGTAAATAGTTCAGTTTTTTATGTATTATTGGAAGTGAAATTGGATAAAGTTGTTTTGAAATGTTTTTTATTGGTGGCTTTTATTTCAGAATTTTGGCCAAGCGGATGTTGTAATGGGTTGTAGCAGATGGATGGGAAGGTGGGTAATTGTATAGGAACTATACGTACGAACATACGAATTAGGAGCAGGAGTAGGCCATTCGGCCCCTCGAGCCTGCTCTGCCATTTGATAAGATCACTGCTGATCTGATTGTGGCCTCAACTCTATTTTCCTGTCTACCCGCTGTAACCTTTGACTCCCTTGACAGGATCTGTCTAACTCAGCCTTAAAAATATTCAATGACCCTGCCTCCATTGTTCTCTGGGGAAGAGAATTCCACAGACTAACAACCCTCTGAGAGAAAAGATTGCTCCTCATTGCTGTCTTAAATGGGAGACCCCTTATTTTTAAACTGTGTCTCCTAGTTCTGGTCTCTCCCATAAGCTTTCACCCTGTTATATGTTTCAATAAGATCACCTCTCATTCTTCTAAACTCCAATGGATACAGGCCCAACCTGTCCAACCTTTCCTCACAAGATAACCCATTCATTCCAAAAATCTGTCAAGTGCAGATGACAGCTTAGGGGAACTGAAGTCTCAGTATCTGCTCACAGACAGCCCATCATGAGCACAGGGGTCCCCAATGCCTCCTTCCTGTCTCCTCGAACCCCTCCTCCTCTTCCTCCTTCTCTTTCGCTTCTTCCTTCTCCTCCCGAGGTGGCCTCCAAGGGCTTGGTGGCAAGGGCTGTGCCTTAGAATCATAGAAAAGACAGGGCACAGAAGGAGGCCATTCAGCCCATCGTGTCTGCGCTGGTTGAAAAAACTAGCTGCCCAATTTAATCCCATTTTCCAGCACCTGGATCGTAGCCTTGCAGGTTACAGCACTTCAGGTGCATGTCCAGATACCTTTTAAAAGAGTTGAGGGTTTCTGCCTCCACCATCAATCCAGGCAGTGAAATTGAGACACCCACCACCCTCTGGGTGAAAAAGCTTTTCCTCATGTCCCTTCTAATCCTTCCACCAATCACCTTACATCTGTGCCTCCTGGTAATTTACCTCTCCGCTAGGGGAGACAAGTCCTTCCTGTCTACTCTATCTAGTCCCCTCATAATTTTGTACACCTCAATTAAGTCACCCCTCAGCCTTCTCTGTTCTAAGGAAAACAACCTAGCCGATCCAATCTTTCCTCATAGCTGCAACTTTCAAGTCCTGGCAACATTCTAGTAAATCACTTTTGTACTCTCTCCAGAGCAATTATGTCCTTCCTGTAATGTGGTGACCAGAACTGTATGCAGTACTCTAGCTGTGGCCTAACCAGCATTTTATACAGTTCCAGCATTACATCCCTGCTTTTGTATTCTATACCTCGACCAATAAAGGAAAACATTCCATACGCCTTCTTCACCATTCTATCTACCTGTCCTGCCACCTTCAGAGACCTGTGGACATGCATTCCAAGGTCTCTCAATTCTCCTTTCCTTCTCAATATCCTCCCATTTATTGTATATTCCCTTGCTTTGTTTACCTCCCCAAATGCATTACCTCACACTTCTCCGGATTGAACTCCATTTGCCACTTTTCCGCCCACTCAACCAAACTATTGGTATCAGTGTGGAGTCTCCAGCTATCCTCTTCATCAACTACATGGCCAATTTTTGTGTCATCTGCAAATTTCCCAATCATGCCTCCCACATTTAAGTCCAAATCATTAATATATACTACATATATGCCTTCATGAGTTATAGTTATAGAAGTTATAGAAGATGCAGCAGACCACCACAAACTAGGAGACGCGCTCCGGTGAGTACTAGAGTGTTTCTCCCGAGCAGTCCAGGCATTGAAACCGTTGTTTCAGGAGACCAATGACTGGCTCCACAACATTCCTGGTTGCTGCCTGGCTCTCATTGTAAGAGCACTGTCCTCTCGTAGTCAGGTGGCAGAATGGAGTCATTAGCCATGTGCAGAGCCTTTTACCACCCAAAGCCAGCCTCTGGTTCTTCATGGTATCCCAAAGATGATGGGTATGGCTGACTGGCACAGGATGCTGCGTCATGGCTGCTGCACCAGCAGTGCTACGGAGTCCAATTTCACAGCCATTATCCTTTCTTTCATTTATTAGAACCTGGGTTTCTATGCAGCCCAGCTGTTATTATGAAAGTTGTTTTTGTCTGTAGTGGTCCTCTTATGAAGTGTCTCTGATCGTCACCCATTTCTTAGTAGGTACAGGTATTCAGCACAATTTTGAAATGGTTAATGCTATGTTGGTAGACCCTTAGAAAGTAGAATTAGTTCCATTGGTGTGTTAGGAGGCTCTAAGGCACATCACTGGGTCAAAGCAGGGGGATTCTGCATTGCTGAAGCGTTTGAATTGATACTGGATGCAAAAAAATTAGAAAGATTTGAAATTCCAACTATGACATCCTTTGTTTTCATAAGGATAAAATTGAGCAAAAGATCTGAATATTTTTGTGACTTGCGCGCCTATTGTGCAGGACCAATTTGTGTTAACATTCTAAATTAATCAATATTATTTTTAAACAACAAAACACATATCATTGTGATTAATAAATGGATATAGAAATGGTACTGTAGTCTTCAAAGAGTTAATGCCATATTGTGACATTTTAAAAGCATTTTTCCAATAGAAGGAGGTTGCTGTGCATTTAATATATGCACAAGTTTGAACAGAGGGACAGCGAGAGAGTTTGTTTCATTGCTGCCCCTGACAGTCTCTCACAGAAGCGTTATCACATTACAGGCATTGTATAAATAGGAAGCCTGATTTCCGTTGGCAGATAGAAAATGCAGGTATCTTTTTACAAAGCTTCTACTTCAGTCACCCCTTGTGCCTTTTGCAGTGCCTCCGAAATCCCACACTCTAATCCTCGACTAACAAAGATCTGTTTCTTTCCTTTGCAGAAACCACACTGCAGAGGTTGTGTGCGCCTCGGCCTGTAGGCCAGGAGCAGCCTGTTTACAATTTCCCTGTTCCTGTTTTTAATGTTGCTCTAAGAGTAGTCACAAAGGGCCAGTTTTGTCCTTCAGGAACAAGGGAGCTATTAGAGACAGACTGAGGAAGGAAGGAAGGGAGATCCAAGGGGAAAAGCCCAGGAGGAATTAATGTATACTGGCATTCCCTGAGGGGCTGTGTGTTATAGTTTGTTTTCTTACCTCTTTTTTCTCTGTTTTTTTTTATCCTCTATTATTTTTTTCTCTTGCGTTATTGCTTTTGCTATTTGTCGTGTCATTTTGGGAAATAAAAGCCGCCTTCTCATTTTTAATGAATTTTCTCCCTTCATCTCCTAAAGGCCTTGACTCCTTGCTGTGGTGCAATTCCACAGCGTGGCTGCCCTTCTGGTGCCTCGTGCTAAGTGATTGTTATTCATGTGGGCATCCTTGGCAGTGAGTGTGGTGTGCTGTTCAACTACAGAGGCCGTCACTTTCCAGCCCAATCATATCTTCACCTGTCATTTACACACACACATGCTCTTCCAGCAGGTGTCACTGGATAGTCATCAAGAAAGGGAACCTTAGATAGTTTTTTTCCCTCCTAACCCAGGGACGCTGCAGCTAATCGACAGCCAAAATCAGCGAACTCTGCTCAGATCTGAGACTGAACTTGGGATCTTCCTAATCTGTGTAGCTCTGCTGCTCACTGATAAATCCATTGAGGCAGCAGAGGGACCATTGTCATGATGTTTTTAGTCTTGTTCGCACTTTCATAATTCCACTTTCTGTTACTTTTACTTTCTATATGAATGGCCCGTATTACATTTCCATGTTTTTTTTAACTTTGCCTCTTTGATTTTTATATTTTTTGCACTACCTTTTTAGTCATTTAGGGCTTCTTTTCTTTCCTCACATTTTTCATTAATTTCCATTCATCCACAGCCAAAGCCAAATGACCATCCTTGATCTCTGCCCAATTCCTGTTTGACATCTCTTCGACAGTGAGAGTTCTCCAGAGCCAGACCCCCACACTGGATGCTCTTTCAGTGGGTGTTTGACAGAAAGCCAGTAACATTTGGAAAACTCATCCAAGCACTGCACATAAAACCCTTCCTTCCTGCAACCCAGAAACACTTTATTTAAAGTGGAAAATGGAAATAAGTTATGAACATTTTTCAGTATTTTTACTGAGTTACTGTACAGATGTATAATATGAGGACATCGTGGAACGTACAACTGTAATTAGATAAGATTTGGCTGCATGCTGTTAGAGGATTAAATCAGAACCTGTTTATAACTTCAGGACTGCACAGTTCCTCAGTTTGAAAACAATGTTAGAATTGAAAACCTGTGACACTGCAAATCCTTTTGGGGGGCCTCGCTGATAATTTCACCTCCTCCATAGATCAATAAATTTGTAGCTGCTGTAGCCTTTTGTGTGATTCCTAACTATAATGTATTATGTTTGCGATGTTTGCTGTGTGTTCCATATTTGGATTTCACCATTCTGCCATGGTTCTAGGCGGCGCCTTGCTAGGATTTTCCCATTATAAAACTATCTCCTAGTTCCCATATCGCAACACTACAAAAAATGCTTAATTGCCTGTAAAGCACTTTGGGATATCCAGTGGTTGTGAAAGGCGCTATATAAATGCAAGTCTTTCTATCTGTCACCCCTGCACTGCATACTTCTACCACTAGATGCAGCTCCATAAGCTCCAGATACCCACACCTCTACCCACCCCAACACTAATGCACTGATGGAAATTCACTCTATCCTGACTTTCCGTGGGAAATATCATGAGAGATCTACTAGTCTTTTTATTTTAACATTCCCTGCACATTTACACCCCTCTTTTCCTCCAAAACCCCAATGACTATTCTTTATGTGTAAGTTTAGACCATGGTTTTGGTGTGCTATTTGACTGTGGGGGCATTATATCGGAACCTGATATTGTCCTGCCCTGACATCGATTCCCATGCACTTTTCCACTTTTCAACAGGAGTCGCTGAATACTAATTGTGAATAGGAAACTGTGATTGATATTTATTTCCTCCTTGCTACCGCAGGTGGGGAGGCAATATGGTCAGCGGAAAATTTCCAATGCTATGGGAAATTTCCCGAATGTCCCGTTAATGTTCCTAAACGGCCCCTCAACCTTGACAACTGAATTTGGAGCATTCTATCTTTCTAAGTCAGTCTTGGGGTGCCCAATCCAGACCATGCACTTTACAATGTTGGTTTGTTCTCAGGAGGTTTATGACTGGGGAATTTTCTGCTTGGACCTGCTGCCTCTCAATTTTAAGGTTGAGGCTCAAAAAAAATGTGTTAATTTAGCCATCTTTTTGTTCACTGTTGCCATTGGATCCTGTTCACTGATCTGTGTGTAAAATTCAATTTTTATGCTGTCTGATGCAGTAAGTAGCAGAGGCATACAGTTTCAGGTGCTGAGTTAGCTAACCTCAACCAGCATGTTACAATGGAGCTCAGCATTCCCAATCTGGATCATTATCCGACCATCCCTGTGGCATTGAGTAAGGATGTGATGGAGGCTCAGCTGTAATGTCACCTTGTGGTTAGACAGCTTCAACAACACTCAAGAAACTCGTCATCATCCAGGATAAAGTAGCCCGCTTGATTGGCACCCCATCCACCACATTAAACATGCAGTCCCTCACCACTGGTGCACTGTGTCTGCATTGTGTACCATCTAGAAGATGCACTGCCATGGCTTCTTTGACAACGCCTCTCAAACCCATGACTTCTACCACCTAGGGTATAAGAACAGCAAGTGCATGGGAACACCATCACCTCCAAGTCACACACCATTCTGACTTGTAAATATGTCACCATTCTTTCATCATCACTGGGTCAAAATCATAGAACTCCCTCTCTAATTGCACTGTGGGAGTATCTTCATCACACGAACTGCAATGGTTCAAAAAGGTGACTCACCACCACCTTGTCAAGGAAAATTAGAGATGAGCAATAAATATTAGTGAAGCCCACATTTCAAGCATCAATAAATAAAACGGTCACTTTGGTGAGTCACAGGAGGGTATCTGGTATCCTTGGAAACAAAGACTCGCAGTGGGGCAGGTGGGTAATTCAATTTCTGTGTTAACTTAAAATGTTCAAAAAGTGATCAAGACGGTTTGAACTTATAACTAGAGAACTAGAAGGGGTTTCAAACTGCCTTTCAATGAGTCAGTCACCAACAGAGGGCATAATCCATATACAGAAGAATTACACTTCTCATTTTCATTCAGTGGAGGTACAATGGGGGTTTTTTACTGTGCTGTGTTTAATGATGTATCATAGATGCCACTATGGGTTTTATTTAAAACAATAGACAGCAAAGAATGAATTGGAAGGGTGCAATTTAATTTAGGGGTTTAAATGTTATGCATCATAAAAGTTGTTAGAGAGTTTTTGAAACATCAATTTAGTTTCTGACCTTGAAATCATTAGCAGCTATATTAGATTTTATAATTATATATACTCGACACTCTTTATTAAATACATTTAATTCTGTAATTCTTATTGTTTTCAGGTAGAATTCCACTAGTTTAGTTCTTTATCAGGCTTGTGAGGTAAATTATGAGCAGTACATTGTTGGTGCAGTTGTATTAAACTGAACGCAAACTGTGGTGGGGTTTTCTGTGGGTAAGGAGAGACGATTAATACTAACTGTTCCAAATCCGCTCACAGCTCCTCACTGCAAAGCCAGATTCATTCCCAGGTTGCGATCTGATATTAAGGCAATAAGAGGCTGGAACTGTTCTAGATTACATTTACACTGTGATAAGGAACTGGAGAAGAAGGCGTTCATTTTCCGGTCCCGAGTATGTCAGTTAATCGCTGATCTGACTCCATAGACCCGATTTTAATCGCCACCTGCTCAGTGGGAATGGTGCATGGGATGGGTTAAAATGGAAAAATTCTACCTCCGTTTCCAACTCTCCACCTTCCCGGTTGTTTAAATTTTACAAACCCAATCAGGCACCCCATTCACCAGCTTAAACATTCAATCCCCCTACCACCAACACACAGTGTGTACCATATACAAGATGTACTGCAGCAACTTGCCAAGGCTCCTTCGACAGGACCTTCCAAACCAGTGACCTCTTCCACCTAGAAGGACAAAGGCAGCAGAAGTGTGAGAACACCACCACCTGCAAGTCCCCCTCCAAGTCACACACCATCCTGACTTGGAACTATATGGCTGTTCCTTCAGTGTTGCTGGGTAAAAATCCTGGAACTCTCTGTTAATGTTAATTGTGCATCAATTGTTTGATTATATGCAGGTGGAGGGTGTTAATTGGGGTCTTACTTGAACACTTATAAGCAGACATTTACCGAGACTGGTGAAGGGTTTTCAGTCAGGAGCTACATGTTTATATTCCTATTACTCTGCACAATAAATGGGAAACTGAGTAAAGATAAGCTCCAGCATTATCCTTCCATAACAAGCTTTCTGGAGTTTAACATGCTAGCAGGGAATGGTTGCCTAAAGCTGAAGGTTGGAAACTAGAAACTTTTTTTTACAGAGAAAACTAAAATCTCTCTGGCTATTGTGGAAAACATGGCAGAAAGCAAGTGTAAATTGTCAGGGTATGATTACCCTCCAATATTCTGAGTCTGAACCATATGACCAGTGGAAGAATGAGAAGGATATGTGGACAAGGGTTACGTCCCTACCAAAGAGAAAACAAGGTATGGCCTTGGCATTGTTATTTCCTACCAAAAGTAAAATCAGAAGCAAAGTGTTTTGTGAACTGGATGCTTGTCAGTTGGATACTGATGAAGGGTTGAATGTTCTGTTAGAATTCTTGAGATGAAATTTACAAGAAAAATGACCTATTGAATGCATATGAGGCATGGTCAGACTTTGGTTATTCAACGGAGGAATATATCATGGACTTTAACAGACTGTATATAAGATTGAGGAAATTCAATTTGGAGATCCTTGGTTCAATGCTAGCATTTAAATTGCCATTTGTGCTAGGGTGTCACATATGGACAGGCTCCTGGTTCTAACTGGGGTTCAGTTCTTGGACAAAGACTCTCCGTTGAACCAAATGTCTGCTGCCTTAAAGAAATTCCTGAGGAAACAGTCATTTCCTGCAGCCCTGGTAGAACAAACAGGGCATTCTGCAGTGAACCAAGAATGGAAGACTCAATGTTTACTAGATTTCAAAATGGTCCAGATACCAGAAGCAGGCATAAGTACAATGGAAGAGTTAAAAATAGGAGGAATGAGGTTGAAAGCACCTTTAGCAGGTCTGACCAATACAGTGGAAGACAGAATTGGAACAGCAATCATAAGCGAATAAATCCCAGGAATGCCCAAGGAAAAGTTAATAGGTGCTTCAGATGTGACTCAAAGTATCATTATGCAATGAACTGCCCTAAGCGGAGGGGCAGAGTCCTTGAAATAATACACAATGCAGAGAATTGTGCTAGTCACAAGGAGTTTATTCCTGTAATGAATGTGTTAGTTGCAGATTCATTCAACTGTGCTGTATTGGATAGTGCTTGCACGTCGACAGTATGTGGAACCGATTGGTTACAATGTTATCTGGATTCACTTAAGTAGTGAGGATCGACACAAGGTTAAGGGGAATAAGGGTTAAGGAGAATAAAAGTACTACCAGCTTTAGGTTTGGTGATGACAACACATTGAAGTCACTGAAGAGAGTAAGCCACTTTATCAGTATTGATGTAGTCTCTAGTGAGATACCTTTATTGCTGAGTAAGCCTTCAATGAAAAAGGCACAAATGAAACTGGATATGGAGCATGATAAGGCAATTGTTTTTAGAAAGTCAGTGAATTCGCAGTGTACTCGGTCAGGGCATTATTGTACAGCCTTAACAAAACCTGATGTTTCTAGTCAGAGTGTTAGAACAGTATTAATGGCATCAAGTGTTAAGAATCAGAGAGATGAAAAGCAAATTGTCTTAAAGTTACACAATTTGCTCACTATTCTAGTTAGAGATGAAAAACCCTGCTAAAGGATGCACGTGTGATTGATAAAGCGTATACGAGGATAATAGAAAAAATTATTGCAAAATGTGAAATCTAAAATGTATCAGAGGACACCATCACGTCCTATTGGTGGCTTTCCATTGGCATGTGACTTTAACAAGGTAGTTTCCATGGATTTAAAGGTGTGGGACAAAGACAAGAATATTTTCATTCTACATTTTACAGACCTAGCAACTAGATTTAGTCTTTCTACAATAATAAATAGCAAGGACCAAAGGGTGATTATAGACAAAATTATGGAGAAATGGATAGGGACTAGACTTGGGGCACCAGCTAAGTTTCTGACTGATAATGGAGGGGAATTTAAAAATGATGAGTTCAGGGACATGTGTGAAAACATGAACATTATGGTTATGTATACTGCAGCTGAAAGTCCTTTCAGCAATGGGCTCTGTGAAAGGAATCATTCAGTGGTTGATGAAATGCTGCGTAAAATCTTAACTGACCAGCCGAACTGTAAGATAACAACTGCCCTGGCAAGGGCAGTTCATGCGAAGAATTTGCTTCAGATGGTTGGGGAATATAGTCACTATCAAATGGCCCATAGGTGGAATCCCAAATTGTCTTCTGTACTGTGTGACAGTCCACCTGCTCTGGAAGGTACTACAATTAGTTCCATTTTTTCTACACATTTGAATGCTTTACATGCAGGGAAACGAGCTTTCATCAAGGCTGAGGTCTCAGAAAATTCAGAGAGCTCTGAGGCATCATATAAGGCTTTCTGAGGTGGAATTAATTCAGGAGATTTGGTGTATTATAAAAGAGAGAGTCAAAGGGAATGGGAGGGCACTGGTAAGGTAATCAGTAAGACAGTAGTTATCAAACTGTTAAGGTTCATTCCTCATGATTGATCAAGTTGATTACAAAATCTCAGAATCAGAACAGTTGATTGAGGGAAACGATGCACCTTGTACCTCAAATACTCATGTGTTTTGTGATGAAGGTCCTGAGGAACAGAATGATGTAGATTCTAGGGTTGGATAGTAATGTGAGTGATCATGACGCTCAAGAAAGAGCTATCGCATCCGAAGGACAATTGCCCCAAGTACGTACTTGGGTGATACATATTCCAAGGGATCGAAGAGATGGAGGAATGCAACAATTGTGGGACGTGCAGGAAAATCTACAGGCAAGTTTAAATATTGGTTAAATGTTCAAGATGATGGCCAAGGAGCAAGGTCCATGGACTAGCAGAGTCGGGTGAAAGTGTGGAGGGTAAGAAAGCGCAGTGCAAGTTCAAATAGTGGGTATGGAAGTGACTCTTGCATAAGGAAGTGATCATGTGCTAGAGAAAGAGCCTCCGATAATGTGTGAGGGAGATCTTCTAGCAGTAATACTGAAAGACATCAAAGTGCTAATAGAGGCCGTAGTTTGAACAGATTCCACAATGAAACGAAGGCTAGATAGCAGTCTCGGATAAAACTAGAAGCAGAAGTCCTCATGACTGTGAAGTTTTAGTGGCTGCCAATAAACTTGAGGATAACTAATAAGAGAAGCAAAACATAAGGAATTAGAGAGTTGGAGAGAGTTTGGAGTTTAGTCTGATGTACCAGATAGGGGACAGCCAGCCTAGTCACACAGATGGATTTGTACTGAAAATATCCTTCCTGATGGAACTTATAAAGCTAAAGGGAGGCAAAAGGTTTTGAAGAGCGACTGGGCGATACTGATGTTACAGTGGACTCTCCTACAGCAGGAAAAGTAATCTTAAAAATCTTGTGAGCTCTTTTTGGCCACATATTCGTGGGAGTGTAGATCTATTGACATAAAAGCCACAGTTCTGCAGGGTGATACTTTTCAGACAGAAGTGTTTCTGAAACCACCCAAAGAGGCAGCAGATGCAAAAGGAAAACGATGGAAACTGAACAAATGTGTCTATGGCCTTAATGATGTTTCCAGGGTATGGTATTTCTCAGTAAGATCTGTTTTGTTGAAAATTGGTTGTGTTCAACTAAAAGCAGATCCTACAATGATTTATTGGTATCATAAAGGGAAACTTTCAGGCATCTTCATGATGCACGTTGATGATTTCTTATGTTAATAAGGTTAGGGCAGAATTTAAGATTGTGAGTCAGGCTTGTGGGGCCTTTAAATATATTGGTTTAGATATTAAGCAAAGTCTGGAATAACTTTAAATCAACAATTCTATTTAGAGGTGTTACTCCCATCCCGGTTAATAGTGTTAGTTCATCACAGAAAGATGATCTATCTAAAACAGAGACTGAGCAATTGTGAAGCTTGATTGGTCAATTAAACTGGTTGTGCTCTCAGACTAGACCTAATGCTAGTTTTGATGTGTTGTAGTTATGCACAACGATGAAACATCCGAAAGTTGAGCATGTTTTAAGGGCAAATAAAATGTTAAAAAAACTATATCTGGAGAAATGTGTACTGAAGTTCCCATCCTTAGGTAACCCAAAGAACATGAAGCTAATAATTTTTAGTGATGCTTCTGTCATGGAAGTGTTTTAAAACTAAGGGAGGGTCTGTGTACCTTTAAGACAGAGAGCAGTTTTTATATTCTCTGGAAAGAGTGTGTGCAAGCTGCAAGCCTGTTTCCTAAGCAACAGCAAGAGAGATGTGGTCACATTTCGTATTGCATCTGTTTGACTATGTGTAAAGACTGGCTAGAACTGGTTTGATCTGGCAGACCAGTGAAGCATGCTCTCCTTGAAGGAAGGATTTGACTCTCAACAGAAAATCTACATTGGCCTACAGGCTGTGTTTTGCCTATAGGGGAAACAACCCCTGAAAAGGAATCTTTGCATTATTGGAGGTAGCAAAATTCCTTTTTACTCCAGTCTCTAAGAAGTCTCTGCCTCAGGAGTAACTTTGTTGTATTTTGTGTTTCTGGGAGTTCTGGAAACTCAGTTAAGTTTCTCTTGATAGACTGCTAATTCAACATCTAAACAGTCCTGTTGTTATATTCCTTGTTAAAAGAGCTGTGTGACACCTACTGTAGCTGAAGTGCCATGAACGCCTATCCATTACAGACTGTTTATCAAACTCGCCTGGAGACTTCGAGTGGCATCTGACTATTCAACTCTGGGACACCTCACCACTCCAGGAAAGCAACCCACCATGACTTACATCCCAGTTGCTCTATTATTCCAAAGAAACAGCTTGAATTTTAAAACATCATTTTAAAACCAGTTAACCATTGGTTTTTGAATGTATGTGTGTTTGCATGAGGGTTAGGAGGAATAAGAAGTTATAAAGTCTTTTCAGAGATAGATTTATCTCAGTATTGTTGAAGATTTAGTTTATTAATAAATAGTTAATTTGTTGTTGTTTAAATATACCTGGTTTGGTGTGTTTTATTCTGGGGGTTAATAAAATGTTTAATTTGGCTAATTTCTGGTAGGTGGGAAAATTTAATAGTATGTTGTGACCTGTGGAGTACTAGGACTGAATTGACAGTGCATTACTCCCGCCTCAGTTGTAACACCTCACATGCTAATCTTGCTGATGGTTATTCGAGTGCAGATGGTTTCATTAAATATTTCTGATGGGTGAAATGGGAAATGTTGTTCTTTCGCTTGGGAAGCTAAGAAAATTAAATGAGTCGTTTAAAGTATTTTAGCTGTGGAAACACTGGGTCTTGTGCAGGCAGTGGATATGGAGTTCTATTTGTTTAATACTTTGGGTGAAATTCTGAACAAGGGACATCCTGAAGATAGGATACCCATTGAATGTTATGTGGATAATCATTCTTTGTGGGACAATGTATACTCTACAAATAGTGTGAATGAGAAAAGACTACGTATTGACCTTGCTGGATTGAAACAAATGCTGGAAAGGAAATCTCTAAACTTAAATGGGCAGATACAAGTCATCAGCTATCCGATTCTTTCACAAAAAGAAATGCTAGTACAAAGAAATTGTTAGGGGTGCTAGAGGAGGGGCATCTCACAATGTAATACTTTGCACCCAATATGGAATTTATTTTTGATTTATTTTGAAATGTTCTTTGAGCATGTTAATACTTTGTACATAATATGGAATTTATTTTGAAATGTTGTTTGAGCATATTAATCCACATTGTATTATAAAAGAAAGAAGGAAATCTGTTAATTGCCTATCAATTGTTTAATTACATGCAGGTGGAGGATGTTAATTGGGGTCTTACTTGAGCACTTCTCAGCAGACACTTACTAAGACTGGTGAAGGGGTTGAGTGAGGAGCTACATGTTTGTAATCCTTTTATTCTGCACAATAAATGTCAAACCGAGTAAAGATAAGCTCCAGCATGATCCTTCCATAACAAGCTTTCTGGAGTTTAAAACTCCCTCCCTAACAGCACCATAGGTGTACCTGCACCAATTGAACAGCAGTGGTTCAAGAAGGCAGCTCACCACCACCTTCTCAATGGCAGTTAGGGATGGGCAATAAATGCTGGCCTAGCCAGCGACGTCCACATCCCATGAATGAATTAAAAAAAGGTCATTGATGAGGCAGCTGCAAGAAGCAGGCAGGGTCCTTATTAATATTTGACAGTCACAACCTGATAATATCATCGGCGTCGAGGCGTAAAATGAACTGAACTTTAGAAGAGCCCTGCTCTGTCAGTTGCCTGGCAGCAGATCCAAGACGGGTGGCACTGACTTCCCAAGGTAAATATGAAAGATCTTCTCCTTTTAGAACTCCTTGTGGGCCAGTAGGAGCAGAGCACTCCCCACCCCAGTCCCCTCAGGGAGTCTTTGGGCCTTCCTCTGTCCCGGGCTCCTGCCACCTCCACCCAAGCCCGCAATAATCTCGTTGGAAGCCCCGGTGTCCTGCAAAGCTCTCCTTCCACTGACTGCCGGGGACCGTTCCTACGTGTCCTGGGCTGCAGCCTCCTGGTACTAAATTTCTATTCCTGCCTGGCAGCCAGGCAGTCAATCCAGGTGGGATTCAGCAAAGCTACTGAAATGAGGCCCTAACATTAAGATCAGCGAGGCCTCCCCATCCCCGGCTTTGCTAAATTCATTACCTGTTACTGTGCTTGCCTACACCCTTTCTATGCTTCTGTTAATATTGAGGCCCTTGTGTTTAATGTTGCAGAAAACTGAAAGCCACTCTGTGTTGTTGCCACACCCTGATGGTCAAACCAGGTTACCTGTGACATCCGCCACAGGTCTACTGAGAAATTTGCAATTAATTACAGGGAATTTCTACATGGAGTAAATATTAAAAGTGGTATCCTACAGTCCAGAATCTCTGCTACATACATAACTGTTGACTAGAATATACTGAAAAATGCTTCCTGTATCAAACGATTGACTCAAAGGATTAAATGTTGTGTCGCTATCCTCAATTAAAAATAGTGGCTGTAAAAGCAGTAAGGTGATGTGGATTCAGCTGATTTTGTTGGTAGCCTCTATGAACAACAGCCTGAAATACTTTGCCCTGCTGTGACATTAGTGACAGCAAGCCAGTAATGATTAACCAGTACTGACCACTCATCTGCTGGAATGTCTACTTGTCTCAAAAGAAAGACTTGTATTTCTATAGCGCCTTTCATGACCTCCGGACATCCCAAAGCACTTTACAACCAATGAAGTACTTTCGAAGTATAGTCATGTAATGTAAGGAAATGTGGCAGCCATTTTGCGCACATAAACAACATTAAAATAAATGGCCAGATCATCTGTTTTACCTGTTGGGTTGAGGAATAAATATTGGCCAGAACATCAGGAGAACTCCACTGCTCTTCTTCGAATAGTGTCATGGGATCTTTAACGCAACCTGAGCAGACAGATAGGGTAACATCTCATCCGAAAGATGGCATCTCCAGCAGTGCTGCACTCTCTCAGTACTGCAATGAAGTGTCAGCCTAGATTATGTGCTTGACTGCCTGGTGTGGGGCATTTTTTGAACTGAGTTGGAACCCACAACCTTTTGACACACAGTCGAAAGTACTACCACTGAGCCCCAGCTGACAATATTGGGTCAGCACAGGAATGATTGTCTAAGAGAATCATCAAAACAAAGCAAACAGCCAGCATACATGGTCTGGTCCCACACATGAAAAATGGCCTCTGGGTAAGAGCCTGAAACGCTGTTGTAGGTGACACTGGGCCCAAGATAATTCAGCACCTGCAGGAGAGAAGAGCAGAAAATTTGAATCAAAATCCTATAAACAAGGAGCTAATGGAGGTACATAGCTCAGCACAATGACCCCATCTTTCGCTGGATGGCAAACTATCAATATATGCCAAAGATAAAATGTCACTATTGAATCTAACTATGGGCTGAATTTTACACTGCCCCAGGGGATCGGATGATGGTGTGAGAGTGGCATAAAATTGAGCAGGAGTTTCTGGGAGGCCTTCCCGCCCCGCTTCCACCTCCAGCCAACTTGATGGCAGTGGGGCAACGGCCTGTGGCAAGCAGGCATGCTGGGAACGTGAAAGGCCGCCCAGCGATAGCTGCCGGCCTTTCTGCGCGCCGGGAGGTGCCATGGCAGTCCGGCACAGGGTACCCGATTGAGAGCCACCCCCGCCTCCCAACCCACCCCTGGGACCCAAGATCCAATGACTACCCTTGCATCGCCGCCACGTCCGATCAACCTTCCGGCAAGACAAGCCCAACTTACCTGAAGTCCTGGCTCCATGGCGTCGGCTGGGCTACAATCCCAGCAGTGGCCACCGCTCCCGGTGATTGGCTGGCAGCGCACTGAGGCCGGACCTCCTCCCTCATGCGGGTAGAAATCCCGCCTTCGGACAATTAAAGCCCGGGGACCCATAAAATGCGGGTCGGATCCCCGGGCTAGGCGGAAACCTACAGTAAAATTCCGCCCTCAGATTGCCTGTGTCCCAAGATCTAATGCTAACATTAAAGAAGTAATAATAGAGAAGTGAGAGTAGTTGCCCTCAAACATCAGAGTAGCATTTGGTTCAGTGTGACATCTAGGAGCCCCAGCAACACTGATGTCAGTGGATTTCAAGAGAAGTGTAATATCTGACACAAGAGATGATGATTGTGGCTGTTAGAGGTACAACATTGCAGCCCCAGGACATCGCTGCAGGAGCTCCTTGGGTATGCGTTCTTGCCTCTGGCGTCTTCAGCTGCTCTCTCATTCTCTCTGTCATGAGATCAGCAGTAGAGCTGTTTGCTGGTGATTCTACAGTATTAACAAGTCCTCTGATAGTGAAGCAGCCTGTGTCAGCTTACAGCAGTACCTGCACAACATCCAGGCTTGGATTGATAAGTAGCAGTAACATTTGCGCCACATAAGTGGCAGGTAATAACTGTCACCAACAAGAAAAGTGCAAACACTACCCCCTGATTTTCAACAGCGCTATCATCACTGAGTTCCCCTCCCAAACCCTTCAGCACCAACAGAAGGATAAAAGCAACAAAAGTACGAGAATACCATTACATATAATGAAAACAAAGTCCAGCTTTGTACTCCTGATATCGATCCAATGACCCGGTTGGGAAATGCATGTATTTGGATTTGGTTGAGGATAGGACTCTATATCTATTGATGCCAATCCAGTCAAACAGCCCACTGGCACTCAGGGTCTTGGCTCACACATGAAGGAAGAACATCAGGATAAGATATTGGAAAGAAGCAGCAGCTATGAAACCACAGGCCAGGAATGAACACTATCAAGAAGGAGAAGAAAACTGGAAGTTATGGGGAAGACCAGAAAATACAGAACAATGGCTGCATTTGAGGTTGGAGAGATGCACTTCCCTTCTCTCCACCCCACCTTTTTGCCCAGATGGTAAATATGTGATCTCAGCTTTTACTTTCCATCAAACAGACACTGAAACTAGCTCCTTACTCCATCGGTTTGTTTTCTGTCACTTGTGGGTGGAAATAAAAAATAAAAAGCAAAATCTGCCCTAAGAGTTTGTATTGCGTTAATTTGTTTTCCAATTTCAGAGTCACTGTAACTCGAGTTGGACATTTCAGGTTAGTGACTCTTAATCTTAAGATACTTTTATATTGAATATTTTTAATGTTCTTACAGGAAAGAATGAAGTTGCTTTTGTATTGGTATTTTAAGATGGATTCTAAGAATCCAGTATCCAGCTCCTAGCCCTCACCCACCCTGTTAAATCTGATCAGTGGTAGACTTGTAATCACAGGTACATCCTGCTCAGGGATGATGTGGTTTTTCTCACTAAATGGGATAAATTGCATCTCCCTCTATTCCCCATTGTGTGCACTGTTTATGCCATTTAAAGGGTTAACCCTAGACTTTGAAATGTCAGCACTTTCAGAACACAAACCTACAATAAAGATTTCATTCATTCACAAAATTCTCCTTCCCCTCCCATTATCCTCCCTGTTGTCTCTGAAATTCCTGTGGGTTTCCACCATTTCCCTGAAGAGGTGCCAACTATCACCTTACACTCAACTAAGCAAATTTCTGAAAAGGAAAGAAAGCAGACAAATTGCTTAACGAGCAGGTGAACCGGGCCCTGGGAACAGTAGGCTTCTTTAAACCACCCGGCTACGCCATCCAAATGCACCTGGGGCTACAGCCTGTTCACCCTCCTTAAACACTTCGACAAAAAAGTCTGTCTGTCTTTAAGCATCCCCTGCACAGCAGCCAGTCTGTGCTCGATGTGTAGTAAATGGTCACTGTTGCTGTGTTTCCCCCCCACCCCACCAAAACCCATAACATGTGGCAGTTTTAATGACCCAGTAGTGAGGAATGTTTCTTCACCTGAAACATTAAACTGTCCTTTCCCTTTTTAGACACTGAAGGCCCTGCTGTATATTTACAACATTTTCTGTTTTCATTTCTGGTTTCTGACAGCATTGGCATTTCAGTCCCATTTCTCCCCTTGCCTCCTAAAGCTGGTAACCTGCGCTCATATATGGTGGCACACCCATCTGTCCATTATTTTTGTGATTATCATATTGCTTTTTGTGGGTCCTTGCTGTGTACAAATTGACTGCTGCATTTCCTGTCAACAGTGACTACACTTTAAAAGTGCTTCATTGGCTGTGAAGGACTTTGGGATATCCTGAGATCATGAAATGCACCATATAATGCAAGTTCTTTACTCTTTCCCCTGGCTGAGAGCCACATCGGGTGGGGACTTTGCCCACTGAATCATCATCAGAAGAGCTACCTGTTTTCTGTTTCACATGCTAAGAGGAAAGTTTTTAAGTGTCAAATTGACAAATGGGTTCTTACAAATTTCATAGCATATAACTGCCAAATTTGGATTAAACTGGCAGCCGAGCTGAATTTCTAGCTCATTTCGCTCAGCTCATTCTTTTATTATATAGCTTAGGCTTTTCCTTTCCTTGTTGGCAGCTCTTTGTGCTAGTTCGGTTGTTGTAATTTATAGCTTCCACTATTGCCCGGGCATCATGACCACATTTTATTACCGTGACCAATACATTAATCTTCATGCGTGATCCAGGACTGAATTTCAGCAGGTCTGGCAGCACCTGTGGAGAGAGAAACAGAGTTAATGTTTCAGGTCAATGGCCTTTTATCAGAATTGAATTTGTCGGCTATTTCTCCCAGGGAGCAACCACAGTGCATTTAAATTCAATTAATTAATAAAAATCTGGAATTGAAAGCTAGTCTCAGTAATGATGCCATGAAACTATTGATTGTGATAAAAATCCATCTGGTTCACTCATGGCCTTTAGGGAAAGAAATCTGCCGTCCTTACCTGGTCTGGCCTACATGTGACTCCAGACCCACAGAAATGTGGTTGACTCTTAACTGTCCTCTGAAATGGCCTAGCAAGCCACTTGGTTGTCAAGGGCAATTAGAAATGGGCAACAAATGCTGGCCTTACCAGTGACGCCGCATCCCATGAAAGAATAAAAAAATTACCAGCAGGAGTCACTGGTCAGAACAGCAGCAACCCAGGCTAATTTTCTCTCCTCCCCTAACCAGAAGTCAACACATACTGACCACATACCTCATTTTGACTAACAACAACAAACTTAGGACCAACCAAGGATCAAACATGGGGCCTTCCTGCTTGACATGACTCAGCGACTTGAGCACTAAACTGAATGATACATTGGGAAACCAAATACAATGTTATTCCTTTTGTCAGACTCTTATGAGTCTGTTTCACTAATGCAATATTGATAAACTCTCGTCTTTATGGCATCATATTCCTGAGAGATGCATTGAGGCGTGATATACCTGGATTGACTATATTTACCAGGGGATTAGAATTCAATTTAAGTGCTACTGCTTCCATGATTTAGGGCAGATTACAGTCTGATGTCGGTCATTAATATATTGGTTTACACAAGAGAACAATTCACTTCACATCACATAAATCTGAACTTAATTTTTAATTCCACCAATTTTCTGTATCCTTATCTCCTGAAAGCATCAACTTCTTGCTAGAGTTAGAATCAGAGTCATACAGCACAGAAATATGCCCTTTGGCCCATCGTGTTTCTAATCCCATTTTCCAGCACGTGGCCCTTAGCATTAGCTGCCCTCACTCTCTCAGGAGACCAGTCTTCACTTGTGTGTGAACAGCGTCAGGGAGCTATCTGCTTATTGGGGTAGCATAAAGAGTATGCCAATAGGTTCCGTTATAGCTCTACATCAACAAAAGTCACTGAAGAGCAATTACGAGCAGAGATGTTGATTGGCATTTGGACCCTTGCTCATCCTGATACATGACTGACCTAGACCTTGGCATACAGGGCACAATTTCAAAATTTGCGGATGATACGAGACTTGGAAGCATTGTGAACTGTGAGATGGATGGTGTAGAACTACAAAAGGACATAGATTGGTGGAATGGGTGGACAAGTGGCAGATGAAATTTAATGCAGAACAGTGTGACGTGGTTCATTTTGGTAGGAAGAATGCAGACAGACAATATAAAATAAAGGGTACAATTCTAAAGGGGGTGACTGAACAGAGTAGATAGGGAAAAACTGTTCCCTTTGGTAGAAGGATCAAGAACAAAAGGGCATAGATTTAAGGTAATTGGCAAAAGAAGCAATGGTGACATGAGGAAAAACTTTTTCACACAGTGAGTGGTTAGGATTTGGAATACACTGCCTATGAGTATGCTGGAGGCAGATTCAATCGACGCATTCAAGAGGGAATTGGATTGTTATCTGAAAAGGAAGAATGTGTAGGGCGACAGGGAGTAGCACCAGGTAAATTGCTCCTTCTGAGCAATTCTGTTATTCTGTGATTTCCCTTCTTAACACAGGATAACTGTGTCCAGTTGTGGTGCCCTTACCACATTGCTGGCTTAGATCTGGTAACTAGATACAGACAAGCAATCAAACATGGAAGCTTCCTGGTTTGTACAGCTCCGTTACTCATTGGCCAGGCTTGCTGAATCATGCAGGTGGGGGAAAAGTTGAACTAAATTTTATCCCAGTCTTTACCCAGAACTTCTGCTTATGCTAACCATACTGAATAAAGTCTTGTACATGGAGATGAGTGGGGTGCTTTTGCCCCCATAGAATGCCAATATGTTTAGATTCTATTTTAAAACATAATTTGCTCCGATATTTGCAAGATGGTCAGGTTAATTACTTTCAAGTCTCTCCCAAAAGTAACTGATGCTTTTTTATTGGTACGCACCACCCAGTTATTTCCCAAACTTCTGTTTGGCTCCTCCTCCAGTTGTTTTGCAGAGATCATGAATTTTCCATTTTGAAGAGCCACAATTCCAAAACCTCAAAACCTACCCCACAGCAATTAACAATCTACTCCGATATTCTGAATTGAAATAAAAGAAAGACAGAGGGCTATAATAAAGCAAAGATTGAACAACTTGCATTGATATATCACCTTGATCACAGTAACATGGTCCAAGGTGCTTCGTAGGAGCATTATCAAAAAAAAACTGGACACTGAGCCACATAAGGAGATATTGGAACAGGTGACCAAAGGCTTGGTCAAAGAGGTATTCCCTGGAGTTTAGGTTAAGGTGTGGCTTGATCGAAGTTTTCAAAACAGCAAGGGGAACAGAAAGGGTCAAGAAAGAGAAACTATTTCCACTGGTTGGGGAGTCTAGAATAAAGAAGCCATAGCCAGACATTTCAAGAGTGAAATTAGGAAACATTTGCACACACAAAGGCTGGTGGAAGTTTGGAACCGTCTGCAAATAGCAAATGATGCCAGATGAATTGTTACTTTTAAATTTTAGATTGATAGATATTTGTTAACCATAGGTATTCAGGATATGGGGCAAAGGCAGGTATATGCAGTCAGGTCGCAGATCAACTATAATCCCAATCAATCAATGGTGGAACAGACTCGAGGGATTAAATCCTTCCCGGTGTTCCTAAACTCAGGGATGCAAAGGAGGCTGGAATTGGAGGAGTGCAGGGCTCTCCGAGGGTTGCAGGGCTAGAGGAGGATAGAGATGGTGGGGGGCGAGGCTATAGAGGGAGTTGAAAATGAGGATGAGAAAAAAATTGAGGCATTGCCAGACTTGTAGGTCAATGACAGTTTAAATTAGCTTTAGCTCAGCTTGCTGTTAAACATGGTTTAAAACCAGGTCTTCTCATTTGCTTTCAAACTCAAGATCAGCCAGGGGAGTAAGTATTCAATGCAAAATCGATTAGCCAGTATCTTCTGCTAAATACCACAAAGCCTATGGGAGCAGATGTTCTTTCACTAAAACAATTTTCTGAATCCGGTACCCAGGGATAAGCTTGTGTGCATGGCTCCACCCAGATTTATCATCAATGTATCAGGCTCTGACCTGCTGCAGCTATTGTAGTCCAAAGTGGTGCATAGGAATACACTAAATTCTTCTCCCTTCCTCACTCTTAACAATTACATCAATCTCTTCTCACTTTGGAATCAGGACCAATAATTATCTACAGTCTCATTCCCAATTTACTTTCTACTGATGGTAACAGGGTACTCTGGTGTTGAACCTCAGAGGGCTCCATAAACTTTCAATAAAGCTTTTTGCTTTCCACAGAAATTGTCCTTATCCAACGTGCACTTTTTGCCCCTCATCACTCGATCTCAAGTAAAAGCTTTCTCTGCAGCAGTAAAAGCGGTTTACATGGTGTTGATAACATAGGCCTCTCCCCCGCCATCCAGATAAGCACAAATTGCTTTTAAAAAAAAACTCCTGGGTTACAGAATAAAACATGAAACCATTGCTGCACAGGAACATAACCAGAGAACAAAAACATCCATTTACACAACCAAGTTTATACAGAAATGAATGCAGCATTGAGACCATTCCAATACATAGCTGGTTTTGTAATGCAGGCTAGCATACTCTGGAATTAAAAACACTTCTTAGCTCTAACACTTTCGGTTCTCTTTTGTGTCGTTGCTTCTGTTAGTTACTTACAATTAATCCAATGCTGGTAACACAAGAGCAGGGGTTAAAAGAAAAGTGACCCTACATTATATCATGCTGCATAATTTGAGATTTCATTCCATGCTATTTACCTCACACACTTGAGCAGTGGCACCATTACAAGCATGAGAGGGAAAGCATTGAAATGTGCTGAAATTCCTTGCGCTTTTCCCGAAAGTTTGCTGCTATTCTGAAGGCGGCAAGTCACCATACTTCTGGCACCTTCGGTGATCACTCTCCACAGGTACAAAAAGCAGCAAGTGCGAGTATGCTGTTTAACTGGACATCACAGACGAGCCTGATCTCGTTGCCGTCAGACATTCCCACAGCTGTACATCTCAGCAGGGGTTACTGCATTATTCACAGGACTGGGAATCATGGCAGACTTCTTCTTCCAAGTCTAGGGTTTCTGAAAGCAATTTAGCACTTTCACTACACTCAGATCAACTAACAGTACAGATGAATGGTCAAAGGTGGCACTATCCCACGACAAATAATATAGGTGCAGGCTGAACCACTGGGACGTGAGTTCCAATATAACCTGAGATTTTCTGACGCATCTGATTTTAAAATGGACAATGGTAATCTTATTAAAATAATAAGCCGGTAATGTGAGTGACCTTGAGAGGGTGCAGAGGAGAATTACTAGAATGGTTCCAGGGATAGGGAATATTAGTTACAAGGCTGGGCTCGGCTAGAAAAGCTGAATTCTGATGAAAGGTCATTGACCTGAATCGTTAACTCTGCTTCTCTCTCCACAGATGCTGCCAGACTGAATATTTCCAGCACTTGCTGTTTTTATTGGAAAAGCTGGGGGTTGCTCTCCCTGGAGCAAATGAGATTGAGGGGAGATTTCATGGAGGCGTACAAAATAATGACAGGTTTAGATAAGGTAAACAAAGAAAAACAGTTCCCATTAAACTAAAGGTTCAAAGACTAGGGCCAGATTGAAGGTTTTGGGCAAGAGACGCAGGGGGAATGTGATGAAGTTATGTTACAGAGCGAGTGGTAATGATCTGGAACTTGCTGCCCACCAGGGCGATGGAAGTGAAGATAATCAATGATTTCAAAAGGAAACTGGATGGACACTAGAAAGAAATAAACTTGCAGGGCTACTGAGATTGCGCAGGGGGGTGGGACTGACTAGATCGCACTGCAGAAAGTGCTAGAAAGGACTCAATGGGCTGAATTGCCGCCTTCTATGCCGCAAATGACTATGACCCATGAAAACAGAATCCTACTCAAGTCATAGCTAACTTTCTCATGGATCAACAGATGATTCGATCTCAGGCAAATGGGGTTAACAGATTTGATGCAGTTCTTCATTAAAAAAGTGCTTCCACACCCTGAAATGAGTGGGGAATCTCTTCTGGTCAGATGCTGTTTTGCTATGTGCTGCCATATCACAAAAAGCATTTACTTCATCTCCATTCAAGTAATTATGTTTGTGTTTATTTAAATTCCACTGCGTTACTGTTAAAAGCACACAAAAATTAAAAACCACAACCTCCACAACAATTACAACTCTTATAGGGGTTCAGCAGGCATTGTACTAATAAGAGTCAAAGTTTTCATTTTGAGTAGGGGTCAGAAGGCTGCAAACATTTTAACCTTGGAGAGGTTCTAATAAGCAACAGTCATTTTGCAGTGGGTGGTTTGCCTGCAAGGAGTGCCATATGCTTGTTTTTTTTTTGTAGTTCAGTAACCCTGCTACCTTATAGCCTCAGGGACAGACATCAGTGAAATCATATCTACAAGCCATCGTCCAAATCAGTTAGGTGTCCAGGAGAGGATCACTGATCTATACAACACTTTCCAACTCTCCCTCGATTGTAAACAATTGGTATGTCTAAACACACCCAACTTTCGTCACAAGATACAATAATAAACAATGCAAATAGAATAAATGAAGCACATGTGACAATCCAAAGCTGCTTTGTTTAAGGTGAAAGAAAAAAATCCTGCATCCCTGGGAGATTTGGCTCAACAGCACATTTTTGGCAGTCTTCATACTCAAAAAATATCCCCTCAGTCTAGCACAGATGCAAGGGTAGAACTGTAAACATTGATGCCTCAGACACACTAACCTCAATTTTTCCCACGGCCCAGAATATAGCTAGAACTCCTCCTTTTCTGTACTGCCTCATGGGAAGGTTCTGATTCTGTATGGTTCAACTGACACTAGCTCTTCTCCAGTACATTACCCAAGTACCCACTCTTCCAGCCTAAACCTAGATGCAAGTGTTGACAACCTATCTGAGCTATCACTGTCAAGATTAATCCTCACCAGCAGTCCATACGTGCACTTTCAAGTATGTGGCACTGGATAAAAATCAGGAGTGGGATCAGCTGACTGCTTTTTCCTTCCTTGGTTTGGGACATTTTGACCACTTGTAGCAGCACCTACTAACTCAGCTCACGCACCACATACTGTGAAGCAAAGTGGGACCCTCTGGTCTACACCTCTCAAGCATGCATACTAATCAACGGAGTCTTGAACAGCCAGCTATCGCACAAAAGTGAAACTTGCTGTAATTTGCCATGGCCAGCAACTGGGAAGATCTGGTAAAATAAAAAGTATTGCAGGAACACATGGGGAAGAGGAGGAGAGAAGTAATGACTGCTGAAAATATGGAAGAATAGAAACTAAAGAGTTTGTACTTTTCACTGAACAGGCACTGATCCTGAAGGCTGTTATAGAAGTCACATTTATTAGATGTTCTGATCTATTTACAGTCATATACTTTAGAACATAATAAAACTGAAAGGTACAGTCCAATAACTCTTGGCAGAAAGCACAAAAAGTGCATTAGTCTGTTCTTAAAATGCAGAACATGAGTTCTGCACATGATAACACATCATCTCACCACTTTAGAGATCTTAAGCTCCAAGGAATACAATTATTTTCAACATATAACATGACCAGCATTATTTCTACACTATGTTGTCTTTTTAAAATCCACTGACAAAACTTGGAGGGAAAAGAAGCGAAGCAATTGTGCCCTCTATTGGCTGTAAGAGCAAAGTGCATGCTAGGTAATCACTACAAATGAATAAGGCATTGTTAATACATCACAGACCAGTTTTGCGGTAGCACTTCAACAGTAGCCACTAAAACAGTATGATTACAAGTTTTCAGCGTTCACTATTAAAATTGTACATCTAAAAACAGATACGAAACACTGTCCTCGTTTTCCTTTTTAATGCAGTAATTTATTCCCCCACCCGCCCCCCCACCCCAAACCACCCCTTTTGTGTCCTAGTTGTGAGGTCCACTTCCTGCAGGTGTCAGTTGCTAGTGAACGAGCTGTTCAATCTACGGATGCAGGAAATCACTCTCCAGGAAACCATCTGTAGAGCGGAAAAATAAAAGACATTTTGAACTATAATGAGACCCATTCTATTTTCAGGCAGAACAGGAAAAAAAAAACGGCAAGCAGATTACAGTACTACCGTCAGACATGGAAGTATCCAATGTGATATAAATACAAGAGTGAATAATGTAATAGTGTGAAAAGATGAATCCTGTATTATGCTCTTCTGATCATGTGATACTGGGATCTTTCCTCTTAAAGCTGGCATCATTCTTCCTCTCATTTGACTTCAATCACAAACAGCACAATAATGCTGCTAAAATGAGAGAGAGTCAACACCTCCAGTTTATTGTTGCCTAAACTCAAATTCCAAGCACATATTATTCTGCTGAAAAAGTGAACTTTGTGCTTAGAGCATATTGAAAATTGCGAGCCAAACTTGGACCTTGCACTCTTTCCCTTCCCCCTGGAGGAACTGAAAGTCTCAGAACAAAAGAGCTTTAATCTTTTCAATTTTCACCTCTGCAAATAAAAATATATTTGAAAAAATATATAAAAACATTGTTTTCAGCTATTACATTGGAACTGCGAAATTTAAAATAAGGGGATCAACTGAAGTATACTATCTGCTGCAGTGGAGAGCTTGATACCTCCTGCAAACCTCAGTGTGGCTTAGGATATTCCAAGCTTCATGTTGAGCTGCTTTTTTTAAAAAAATGAAAAAATGTTGCAACTCCAAATTAATTCAGCACTGCATACATACTAGTAATTTGTACAGTAAACTAGTTAGTAAAGAGGCTGCTTTTCCCCATCCTCTCTGCAGGTTAAAAAAGTGTCATGTGAATTCCAGTATAGTAGACAAGGTGGTTGAAAAGTGTCTATTAGCAATGTAAGTTAGTTAGCAAATCTGAAATCAGTAACAGACCTTTATCCTCAGTAGATGAAAAGGACCCTAGTTCTTGGCAGAGGCGCAAAACTATCTGGCATTTTCCGAACCTTTGCATAATTAATGAATCCTCGGAGGAACAGCAGAAATCCTGCAAGATAATTAGCAAAAATATTAGACAAATTCTTCCTCTTAACAAAAATAGAAGCAGCTGCATCATCGTTCACCTAAATATGATTTACAAGAATATATTGCTCAGTCCCTCAATACTGCATCATCCAGCTGATATGTCGTCAATCAGTACACTATTAACAAGACAGTCTGATATAACACTTCATTTCAGAGATTTATTAAAATATTAGGCTCAGTTCATACCAAATTGGAACCATTAAAGTCACAATTTCCTTCTTTCAACAATTGGGTCCTACAAATTCCAGAATCCTCAATTATGGAAATGAGATTAACAAACTACTAGATGAAGAGAAACATAAAAGGTTCTGCAATGTGTTTGGTTTCAAGCACCGAATCAGAGGGCATGTCAAGTTGACTTGTTCCATTGGTTGCAGGTTGGTACTTGCATAGTAGCAGCTTAATAAGCGGTGGATTTATAGAATAGAAATTTATGGCCCATTATGCCTGTGCTGGCCAAAAAGAGTTATCCAGTCTAATCCCACTTTCCCACTCTAGGTGCATTGACTAGATTACAGCACTTCAAGTGCATATCCAAGAATCCCAGACTCACACCATCCTCTGGGTGAAAAAATTGCTCAAGTCCTCTCTGTTCCTTTTGTGAATTACTTTAACTCTTGGTTATTGACCTGTTTGCAAAGGCAAATAGGTCCTTCTGATCCACTCTATCTGGGGCCCTCAGTTTGATACACCTCAATAAAATCTCCCCTCAGCCTCCTCTGTTCCGAAGAAATTAACCCCAGCCAATCCAATCTTTCTTCATAGATAAAATTCTCCATTCCTGGCAGCATCCTCGTAAATCTCCTCTGCACCCTCTCTATTGTGATCACATTCTTCCTATAACGCAGTGGTCAGAACTGTAAGCAGTACTCTAGCTGTGGCCTAACTAGTGTTTTATACAGCTCTAGCATAAGCTCCCTGCTCTTATATTCTATGCTTTGGCTAATAAAGGAAAGTATCCTACCTGCTTTCTTAACCACTTGATCTACCTGTCCTGCTATCTTCAGGGACATGTCAACATGCATTCCAAAGTCCCTCTGTCCCTCTACACTTTTCACTACCATTTATTGTGTATTCCCTTGCCTTGTTTGCCCTCCCCAAACACATAACCTCACATTTCTCCAGACAGCATTCCATTTGCCACTTTTATGCCCAACTGATCAGTCCATTAATATCATCCTGCACTTTGCAGCTTTCTTTGTCACTATCAAGTGCATAGAAAATTTGTGTGTGATCTGTAAACTTCTTAATCATGTCTCCCACATTTAAGTCTAAATCATTGATATATACCACAAAAAGCAAGGGAATCTAATACTAAGCCCTGTGAAGCTCCACTAGAAACATCCTTCCAATCACAAGAACACCCGACCATTACCCTTTGCTTCCTGTTACTGAGCCAATTTTGAATCCAACTTGTCACTTTCCCTTGCATCCCATGGGTTTTTATTTTTCTGACTAGTCAGTCATGTGGGACCTTGTCAAAAGCCTCACTAAAATTCACGTAGACTACATCAAACATGCTACCTTCATTGACACAGCTACCCCTATCTGTCTGAAAAAGTAGTTCAGCTTCTTGGGAAAAAAAGTTCATAGTGGAAGCTCCTATAGGACAGTTTATTTAGACTTAGAGGCATAGTTTCAATTGAAGGACTAATAACGAATGGCCTCTCTTCTGTACTACAAGATTCTAACTAAACTGAAATTCAATGGAAATTCAAGGTCGAATGTGGGACAACTAACATGGGATTTAAAAAAAAAAGGGAGTAGAAATGCAGTCATTACCACAGGGTTCAGTGTTTTGACCTTATTGTTTCTGGATGCAGAAATTTGCAAGCTTCTTAAATTTGTACACAAAGCTAAAATAGAGAGTGTAGCAACAACTTGCATTTGTAAAGTACTTTTAATTTAGAAAACACCAAAGGAACTTTACATTGAAGGGGAAAGAGAAGAAAAAAAATGATAAATAGAACAAATGAACACCAAGCTACAGCGTGAGAGGTTACCAAAAGCTTGGTTGCAAATATAGATTTTGAGATGATTTGTAATGGTGAAGGAATTTAGGGAGGGAATTCTGGAGAATAGGGCTGAAACAGATTAATGCGGTCACGAATGGCAGGAGGCAAGACACAAAAGGCCAGTCAAATAACAAGGTGCATGCGAGAGGATGTACTGCTGGAGGTAGTTGTAGGGATAACATGAGACAAGACCCTGGAAGGATTTGAAGCACAGGGCAGGGATTTTAAGATTAGTGCTGGGGTCAGAAAACCAATATAGGTCAGGAAGGCATGAAGCGACAGGTGACTGGGAAATGGGCTGTGCCGAGTTGGACTGTATAGAGGCTGAAGGATAGGTAGCGAGCAGGTCTAAAGACAAAAGTGTGGGTAATTGTTCAACAGTACCAAGGGGACCGCAGAAGTCAGAGGAAGGTGCTAAGTAAGGAAGGAAGGAAGTGATCTTAATGATGGATATATGGTGTTTGAATCTGCGTCAAACCACCATTTAGTTCAGTCTGTACAGGTGCCTGGTTAAGGGGATGAGTCAGTAGTAAAATATGCATATGATGGTTTCCATTGGGGCAGACAAATGGCAAATTAAACACAAAACTGATAAATGAAAAGCATTGCGCACTGAAAGAATGAGAAAACCAGGTTAAGGGAACAGAATTAACACATGCAGATGTGAACGGGAACTGGAAATGATAGATTTATCACTTCCAGTGGGAAGAAATTAATAAAGCAAACAATATTACAAGACACAAAGGTGTACTGTGGAGGATTAATCTGCAAATGCAATGCCGAGGCTTTATAATCCACTGGTCAATCCTCACTCAAAATATTATCTGCAACTCTGGTCAGAACACTCAAGACATGAATGCACTGCAAAGGGTAAAGAAAAGAAAATAAGGATGATCCCAAATGTAAAGGGAAGGACTTTCAAGGCAAAGCTTAATCTCAGTCTAGATAGCAAGTTAACATATGACTTCAGGAAAATATATGATATTAAAAAGGGAGGGAGACAGAAAGCAGGAAACTACAGGCAAGTTAGCTTAACATTTGTCTTAGGGAAAATTTAGAAGCTGTTAAAGATGTTCTAGCAGGGCACTTAGAAAAATTCATGGTAATCAGGCAGACTCAACATGGTTTTGTGTGAAAGGGAAATCCTGTTTCAACCAATTTATTGGAGTTCTTTGAAGTAACATGCTGTGGATAAAGGGGAACCGGTGGATGTACTGTACTTAGATTTCCAGAAGGCATTTGATATGGTACCACATCAAAGGCTAAGTTGGAAACTAAAAGCTCATGGTGTGAGGGGTTACATACTGGCATGGAAAGATGATTGGCTAGCTAACAGGAAACAGAGGATAGGCATGAATGGGTCATTTTCAGATTGGCAAGGTGTAACAAGTGGTGTGCCACAGGGATCAGTGCTGGGTCCTCAACTTTTTACAATTTATATAAATGACTTGAATGAAGGGACTGAAGGTTGCTAAATTTGCTGATGATACAAAGAGGCTACAAAGGGATATAGATAGGTTAAGTGAGCGGGCAAAGATCTGGCAAATGGAGTATAATGTGGGAAAATGTGAAATTGTCCATTTTGGCAGAAAGAATAAAAAAGCATACTATCTAAATGGCGAGAGGTTGCAGAGCTCAGATGCAGAGGAATCTGGGTGCCCTAGTGCATGAATTGCAAAAGGTTAGCATGCAGGTTCAGCAAGTAACTAGGAAAGCTAATAGAATGTTATCGTTTATTGTGAGGGGAATTGAATACAAAAGTAGGAGATCATGCTTCAGTTATACAGGGCACAGGTGAGACCACATCTGGAGTACTGTGTACAGTATTGGTCTCCTTATTTAAGGAAGGATGTAAATGCATTGGAGCACTTCAGAGAAGGATTACTAGACTAATACCTGGAATGGACAGGTTGTCTTACGAGGAAAGGTTTGACAGGCTAGACTTAAGTTCAGAAGAGTAAGAGGCGACTGGATTGAAACACACAAGACCCTGAGGAGGTTTGACAGGATGAATGTGGAAAGGATGTTTCCCATTGTGGGAGAATCTAGAACTAGGGGTCACTATTTAAAAATAAGGGGTTGCCCATTTAAGACAGAGATGAGGAGAAATTTTTTCTCTGAGGGTCATGAGTCGTTGGAACTCTCTTCCTCAAAAGGCAGTGGAAGCAGAGTCTTGAAATATTTTTAAGACAGAGGTAGATAGATTCTTGATAAGCAATGAGGTGAGAGGTTATCAGGGGTAGGCAGGAATGTGGAGTTGAGGTTATAATCTGATTAGCCATGCTCTTATTGAATGGCGGAGCAGGCTCGAGGGGCCGAGCGGCCTGTTCCTGCTCTTAATTCGTATGTTCCTATGTATGCATATAAAGTACATAACCTGAATATTACTTTAAAAAGTTAGTCGAGCCAGAAGAACCCAGATGAGACAGAGCAGATCTTAGGGGGGAAAAACTTCACCAGAAGCTAATCAATGTTTGAAATAGCCTAGCAGGTATGTTTGTGGATTGAAAAGCATTGGGGGAGTTAAGGATGCAGTTGGATGCTGGGCTGGGTTACTTGAAATACTTGAGGGGTGAGATCAATAGGTGGAATCAGCTTTTCCTTTTCTGATGGTCTTTTTTTCCCCTTTTAGGCCAAGAAGGGTGGAATTGTAATGACATAAGAAACAGGAGCAGGAGTAGGTCAAACAGCCCCTCCAGCCTGCTCCTCCATTCAAAAAGGTCATGGCTGAGATTCTGCATCAATTCTACTACCCTACCCCTTGGTGCTCAAGAATCTATCAACCTCAGTCTTGAATATACTCAACGATTGAGCATCCACAGCCTTCTGGTAATCTGCATTTAACTTCAACTTTTCACAAAGATTTGCAACAGCAATATATTTATATATCCACCAGATTGCTCAGCACCAGATGGTTCAACACGGCAGTTTGGGTTTTATTTAATTTCTGATTTTATCTCTCTTCTTAAAAGGTCATGCTTGGTATTACATACAGGAAATTGCATTTTTAGAGGTGTTTGCATCATTCAAAATATTGAAAGTTAGTTTACTGCATTAGTGCATGTTTTTACACTTCAACATTCATGTCTGTCAGACAGAGGCACGCTCCAAGGAAACCCGAGTACTGTGAATGCTGTGTTCAGTCAGCTTTAATACGATTTTCAACAATTTTTTTGTTAGATGCAAAGTCAGAAAGTGCTGTTTGTTGGGATAGCAATATTGCAGACATAAATTTTTAATGCAAGTCAGTGACCCCGCTCAGTACTGACGTCAAAACATTGTGTACAGCATTTAGGAACTGTGCGTGGTCATGTTACTTTGGAGCATTTATGAACAGAATTATTGACCACGCTCTCAAAATGCACAAAAGCTGCTGAAATATTAAAAACTAAAATCACAAGGAATACTTGCATTGAATTTATTTTTGCTTCTTGCCAATTTCCTTCCTCCCTTCCTTAGTCTATGCTGTGGTACATTCTATGGGCACTGGTTGTCCTCTGGGAGCTTGTCTCAATAGTGAATGTTGGTGAGCTATTCAACTGTAAGAGGAGGAAGCAGGCAATCGCTGTTGTGGTGAATCCCATCCAGACCCAACATCAACAGAGGTGGGCTTCCAAGAGAGGTCACGGGATAATGATCAGGAGCTCGACTCTCGGCCAAATCTCCTTCTTCACCACTAAAATCACCACCCCCTACCAAGCAACCCCCTCCACCACCAAATCCCAATTAGGTAATCGGAGGCTAACCATAGCATCTATATCACTATCCCTGTAATCAATTCAGCAGAGAACAGTAATTAAAACTGGGACCTTCCCAATCTGGCACAACTGTATACTGGATAAAATTACTGGGCCACTGCACCAAACTATAATTCTAAACCAAGCTACTGTCAGTACAGAAGCGTCGGTGAGTGGGACTAGCTAAGTTGCTCTTGCAGAGAATATGACAGGCCAAATGACAGTCTTCTGTGCTGTAACCATTTGATGATTCTCAAATGCCTTAGCGACAAAGTTCACAAAAACAAAATTTTCCCGGAGTATTTCTTTGATGTGCTATGCTTCTAAAAAAAAATTAAATGTAGATCTACAACTCTGCATTCTTATTCTGCAAGACAATTCAGTTACTTTTATGATGGTTTATTTCAGCCGGTGAGTTGTTAGTTAACAAAATGCTTTAAAAAACTGAAGCCAAGTCTGATACTCTGAAATAATCAAAAGTTGCAGAAATGATATAAAATGAAACATTGCAGCCTCAACTGGTTCACTTGTTCTCTTCCATTTACAAAAAGAAGCTAATTAGATAGCCTGTTCTGGAAACAAGAAACCATTTCGCGTCAAGCATCGTACAATATTAAGATTCTCAGAATCGACAGATTATTTTGTAGGTGCACTCAATCTCCAAGATTATTAGAATTAAAAATAATTCTTATTCTAAGAAGTAAGAAAGTACTGGGAGGACAATATTGCTGGTATAAAATTTTAATCCAAGTCAGGTCCCAGCTCAGCACTGATGTCCAAGTGCTGCACTCAGCTTCTCATATCCCTGGTTAATCAGGTCGCATGTGAGAACAGATAAATGGCTCAATATGCACAATAGCTCTTGGAATATATTAAAAACTGAAAAAACATCATAACCTGGATCTATCAAAAACTACATACTTCCCTGCAGTTCTATACATCTCTACTTTCCAATTATCCGACAGCAGGGCAACTGCAGCGACACACAGAACCAGACAAGATGGTGACAAATACAGGACAGACACTCAAAGCTGTGGCTAACCTTCATCCCAGATGAGGAGCTTTGCTTGTGCAAGATTCTGTGCTTTGTGGCCTCAAACAGAACATGCAGTCTTGCTGCGGCTATGGCAGACAACTATGAGGTTAACTAGCTACTTAAGCAAAATTACTTTAGCAGATTATGCTGCCTGAAACATTCCGCTCACTCGTTTATTTTTCCTCATTTTATAGGTGCCACTCAAGTTGTGGCAGAACCTGCCTCTCAAGGATTGGTCTTCACAGCCAAAAGGTACACCAAGAGAAGAACATAAGAAATAGGAGGAGTAGGCTTTTCAGCCCCTCAAGCCTGCCCCGTCATTTAATAAGATCATGGCTGATCTGTTTCAGGCCTCAACAGCTCTTTCGGGCCTGCTCTGCATAACCCTCAACTCCCCAAGATTTCAAAAATCTATCTCCTCCTTAAATACATTTAGTGGCCTAGTCTCCACACCACACCTCTGTGGTAGAGAATTCCAGAGATTCACCACCCTCAGAAGAAATTCCTTCGCATCTCAGTTTTAAATGTGTGACCCCTTCTTCTGTAACTATGTCCCCTAGTTCGAGATTCCCCCACCAGTGGAAACATATTCTCAACATCTACCCTGCCAAGCCCCCTTAGAATGTTATATGTTTCAATAAGATCACCTCTCATTCTTCTAAACTCCGATGAACAAAGGCCTAACCTGTTTAGCTGTTCTTGATAAGACAACCCCTTCATCCCAGGAATCAGCCTAGTGAACCTTTTCTGAAATGCCTCCAATGCTAGTATATCCTTCCTTAAATATTGGGACCAACTTAAATGGATTGTTTGCTGCATGTCTACCATCTTTCATAGATGGAAGGATGCCAACCAACCACTGTAATGACTAATAAGGTCAAGAAAACCAATTTATAATTAACATGACCAAAGAAGCCATTTTGTCAGTACTAACTTTTGTATCCTGTATTAATAATTAGATACCCATCATGAAACAAATGATTGTAAAAGTAATGAACCTAAATTGAGTTATAATTAATCAGTAATTATTTTAGAAAGAATGGGTTTTCATTTAAAGTTTGTTAAATTAATTATTGTAAGTTTGTGAGTCTGTGTCAGAAAGTGCAGCTTCAGTTCTGTTCAAACAATAAACCTTTCTGGGATCCCTGATAAAGCCCGTGAGATGGTACACCACGACCTTCAAGAGTCTAGATTTAATGAATAGGAAACTTGTTTAAAATCAGATTAGGAAACAGTGCAAAACTACTCCGTTGTACTCATCTGAGATTCTGAGGCCAGGTGGCTGTTAGTGAAAGACATCATTAAGAACCAATTAAATTTACCTAGCAACAGCGAGAACCAATTGTTATTTTACAAAAGCCTGACTGAGGTGGTGTGATGATCATCCAGGAGTTCAAAGCAGGGGTCTTGTATGGTTTTGTTGAGCAGGAATACTAAAAGACCTCGGAGGTAAAGACGCAGATCATCAGCCAAGTTCTCCACCTGATGAGGGATCCAGACTGAGCAAAGTACACCGTGTCACCCTGCACACCTGCTAAGAGCTATAAAGTTATCATCCCCAAGTTTAAGTATAATTTTACTTCCAATTGTTGAATATTGTTTTACTCTCAATAAACTTTCTGGACTTATTGATCAAGTATCCTGTTGCCTTAATTGGTTGGCGTCTTGCCCAAGGTGTTTGACCATGATGGACTGTAACAAAATGGGAAAATAAAGATCATAAATCTGAAAAAGATAAATATCTGAAATCTGACAGTGCCACTCATTTGTCCCAGTGCTGCACACTATTCTCGTCAAGGTAGCTGTGTGGAAATTTGCTCCCAGGACTTGACGTTCCCACCCTATGTTGACCACTTATCCTGTGCGAAGTACTGCATCCCTATGCTCATCAACCTTTCCTGACTCTTCATTACCCCAATGCAAAGACCTTAAAATCCAAATCTTCTGTCCTTCTCCAACACTGTATGTACCCAGGTCTACTGTATATTTGCACCTTCACTCTACCATCCATAACACAGCATTCAGCTGCTCCACCCCTGCATTATGGAATTCATTTCCTAAATCCCTTTACCATGCTAATCTTCTTTCAAAAGCTTCCAGCTCTCGCTCTCTTACCTCCTTAGTCACATCTCCTAAGCATCTCTTCCCCTTCGTCTTTTGATACCTTATAAAGCATTGGAGGGTTTCATTACATGGAATATGCTGTGCTAGCGGGAACTGTTGTTTAGGAGGCGCATATGAGCTGCACAGGAATTTCCTCCCCCTATGAGGAACAGCTTGGGTCTCCAAATGCACTGCACAGATTCCTAATCTAATGTAGGAGAAACAGTGAGTTTACAAAAACTAAGTCACCAGATCACCCAAGCCCTGAAACTGTTTCAAAAGAATGAATAAAAATATTTAAAAAGATTAAAATTAGCTACTTACCCAGTACCAGGAAAACCCACCAGAGCCAGTATTGACCATCAAAGTATCCAGGAAAATAAGTAGAGAACTGAAAAACAGAATTTTATTTTTATACAACTTCACAAATGTAAAAGAACATATTGTTTTCGACCTTTAATGACTATAGTGACATCTCTATCAATAAAAATAGTAATTCAAGTGGAGCTCAGACAGCATTATTTTTACTAAGTAGGGAAGCAGGTAGCAATTCATCCCATTCAGCTCAACTCTGTAGAAACCTACAATCTTCCCATATCAGAAGAAAAAGTCAACATTAATACGCATTTCTATTGCTATGTTTCCTACATTACAAAGTGGCTACACTTCAAAAGTACTTCATTGGCTATAAAGTGCTCTATGTCCCGAGGTCCTGGAAAGTGCCATACAAATATAAGCCTCTTTCTTCTTAGCATGTAACTGGATTTTCCCATATATTGCAAAGGCTAAAAGGATATTTAAGCCTCTGGCCTGAGCAAGAGCATCAACAACCATGAAAGCACATGAACCAGAACCAAAACGAGTGCTGGGGCATATTACAGACTGTTAGTAAAGAGACTGTTTATACTCAATGCTGCCAGGAGCAGTGTGTAGTTTTAAAAGCTTTACTTGTTGTCATTGTTTCAGAGTTGGCATTATTCTGCAGGGTTATCCGTTTAATTTCAGTAAATAAATTTAACTTGGTTCATTCAAAATCTGAGCCCTGCTGAATCGTTGTGTGTTGGTAATACCATCTCCCAAAATTACTTGGAGAGAATTAAAACAGTGCACTAATGTTCGAGGATTGTGCGCACCCTAAAGGCCACATGGTTTCTGCAGCAACAGCAGCAAGTTATAGATTTACTTATGGGAAGCATAGTGAAGCCACCTCAAAAAGGTTCATTAAAATACCTTCAAATTACATCAAAGTGATGGTAGCAAGTTGAAAGAATTTCTTGTCATGCCAAGTTATGAAAATTATTTCTTTAAAAGTTTTTGCGACTAAGTGAAGGGTCAGAATAACAGCAGTACAAGAACTGGAATTATAATTTACAGAATGGAAACTTTGATTGTAAAAGCTTCTTTCATCTCATGAAGGCATCACTTCCATGGAATTATGTGACCGTATCAGAAGTACATTTGTACCTATGCTGAAATTTTGCCATTAAACAGGAAATGGTTATCAGTGTAGAAGTCACAACATTGCATAAACCTACAAACACAATGTATTCTTGTGCCCTTACATGGCAGCAATAAGCTCACTTCAGCACATAGATCGTAGCACCAGGCTTGGTGCTCATAAAACCTTTCAGAAGTTGAAACTGTGTTACTGAGAACAAATCTTCATTTGGATTTTGTAACCAAAAGTAAAGTTCAATTTTAATTTATTATATAGATGGGAACAACATAGGGAAAGCCAACATGAAATAGGTTAACATTTCACTCACCCGGACAATGAGGATCCACTTAATGAGAGAGAGGCCAAATCCAGAGATGGCCCCATACCGACCAGCAGCTGAAGTGGTCAAACAAAATGATAAGAAGAAACCAATCCAGTTGAACAGAAATGCCACTAGAAAACACAGTAAAGGGGAAAGCACATGATGATTGAAAATTTGATAGAGAAGTTACAAGAAATTACCAATCTCCGAATGCCCCCAACTAATACTTTCCCACAGCTTGTAAACTATGATGTTCGGGCATGTAGATTGTGAAATACCTCGGGCTAAAATGCTGAGAAACCCACTCAACAAAGTGCGGCAGGGCAGCAGCTCTAGCCAGGAGACTACCTCAGCCTGACCCTGTCAAAGAACTAAATCCAGGAACAGGGCCATGACATCAGGGGAAGGTGCCTGTGGCATTTTCAGTAAAGCTTGCATATGGGCCAGGAATTTCAGAATGGCACCTTGCAAGTCTGATGGGAGGGATAGGTCATTCTGCTTGAAGTAGTTTTAGAAACAATAATTCATTCTGCAGACACCACTTTCCCAATGGCAGCTGACTACTGTTAAGAACCTGCACTGAGTCCAATTTACTCCACTGGAATGCATCATGCGGGCGCCCTTTGCATTCAGGGCAATGGTGTTGAAGCAGGTAGGATCTCTCATGGGTGCCATAATTTCACTGGTCCCAGTACCTCTTCTGAGTTGAGAAAGGTCACACTGGCAAAAGCAAGCAGAAATTTCACACTGGGCAAAAAATGGGGCAGAGACTTCAGACCTGGGCCCATCCCAAATTCCAGCCTGCCCGCACACCCTTATAATGCCCACCTAGGTGGAGGTATTTTAGACCTTTATATTAAAGCCACTCCAATAACTTGTGCACATCGGTCCAGTAGGAAAGAATCTGCCAGTTACCCTCCATTCCAGACAGGGAAATTAGTGAAAAGCCATCAATTCAGCAAATTGAAATGTCAATTAATGCTCAAATCCAATCTCTCTTTAATGATATTATTGTTCCAGATTACTAGAGGTGCATCTCAAATTTAACACATGATTTTTTAAAAAACCATCTTCTGGAGTTTAACATTAAATTATACAGTTACCATAAAATAGTTAGAAATGGCAACCTGTAAAGCTTTGGTCTGTGGTATGTAATGCACTGACTGGAGCACCACTATTTGCAATTTGTTGACATAAATTCCTGCCTTCCTATCAGTAAACATACTGGTTACATAATTCTCAGAAGTGCCAATTTTACTATAAATATAATTTAAAAATAATCCTTACTGAAGAATGTCAGCATGAATATACCATCATTCCCTATCCTGAGCTGATCTGCATCATCAAAGTCATCCCTTCCTGAAAAATCATCATCCTGTTTGGACAAAAGGAAATACATTTTAGATTTGTCTCCTTTTTGGAGGATGAAAATATGCAAACCAGTTAACCACATTGAGCATCTAGAGATTTGGACCAGAAAGCTAGCAAATAAATCAGAAAACAATCAAATTAAAGTCCTACACTAGTTGTAATCCTGGGGCCCTGCACCTTCATCTATTTTCTAACCTCTTCCTCTTTTATAATGTGGATATCATTCTTCCCTAAGCCACTGACTTGGCATGAACTTTCTGCCTTTAAGAGCTTCTGCATCCACTCTTATGCCCCTTATTCTGAGTGGAAATACAACATTCAGCCTCAAGCTTAGTTACTCCTCTCACAATCGAAGCACCCAGTACTACTGAATTTCCATCCTCAACTTTCTCCTGTTAACTTCCTCTGTCAACCTCGCGCATACATATTTTTCCACAGTGCAGTGGCATTACTTCAAGGTTTCCCTCCTCCAATCACTGTCCTTGTAACAAGCGAACAGTATTTATAACTTATTTGCCATAAAAATGCTCTCTGCACATACTTACCTTCTTCTTACCTTGAATAGTTGCTATTACCAATCTTCAAACCTCCAACACTGTCTGCCTGCTGGGTGAACACTGCCTGGACCCTTCCACCTGCTGCACATGATACAGCAACTCCCGCTGTTCCTCAAGCTCTTCTGTCTATGCTGAGTGCTAAAACAATTCAGGAACTTTCACATACTGCAAGATTCACACAATTCAGGTCAAAACTGTGCTGCCATTAAAAGGCCCACGTTGCTTCTGTTGTTCTTTGCCTTTTTAAATCGTCCATGGCTCTTCTTCTGGCAAGTAGAGCCCTTGTCCCTTCGGGGTATTAACACATTCCCAGTTTGATATTGTCGTTTTAATAGATTTGCCCAGTTTACTGTGGACAAGCTTTGTCTCATCTCCTTGAAGACAGCCTTAACTAAAATTTAGAACCTTAGCAGCCTTTCTCTCAACATTATATTGAACTTAATCATGTTATGATTGTTATTAGGTAAATGTTAATGCAACAAGGCCATTTAACAAATCTGGCTCAATACTAAATCTAAAATGGCATGCCCCCTTGTTTGTTTTAGGACATATCGCCATAGAAAACGATCCCAGACACACAAGAAGTTCACTACCTTGCCGACACGAGCTCTTCTGCTTATTCCAAACTACAGGAACCACTGGTTTACTGCTCTTTCATGCACATTTAACACACACACACAACCAACTAACTGCAGTATATTAAAAATAAACACTCTCCTTGGAAGCAATACTTCCTTCACTAATCCCTGGGGCATTCCACTTAGTGGATCTCCTGAACCTGACATAATTTGCCTAAACAGTACCTTCAGCTTCCCCTCTCAACGAGTTCCCTTTTCACCATTTTCTTTTATCCGCAGCCCCATCCTCCCCTTGCTAGCTACCAACTACTTTAAGGTTGTGCAGCAGCTTTTCCATACAGGACTTAAACGGTTTCCTTGCAAAGCACACCAAAGGATTTCCAACACCTATTCAGGATGTCATTTCCTCAAAAACAGTTAAGGAGATTGGTCAGGCTGGATGACCCCTTCTGAAAACAGACTGGCTCCTGTTTACTGATGTATTTGATAGAGGTAACGATATGGTTTGTTTCCAACAATTAATTCAATTACTTTGCCAGTTATTAATGTAAGACTAATGGGTCTGCAGTTCCCTGGGTTTGTTTTGTTGCCTTTTCTGAAACTGGAAACTGTGGCGACATATTTCCAATTGCGTGGGAACCTCCTCGGATTCACAAAATTCCTCATGATGACTGCCAACACTTGGTAGACTTTGTCCCTAATCTCACTTAGCACATTAAAGTAGATCATTAATTCCTGGAAACTTACTGGCTTTAAATCCTTCCAAGCTGTCTTGGACCTCCATGCAAATAATGACGATCATGCTGCTAGTGTCCTCCCCAGTGTGCACTTCGAGGATGTAAACCAATTATGTTAACTATGTTTAGTTTCAATCGCAATTTGAATCTTAGCGAAATCTCAATCCTTCTTTTACATAATATACAGAATTTATTTAATACTGCTCATATTGTGTCTTATCTGGTTAACACAACCTTCAAATACCTCACTGGATGAATAGCTACAAACAGTAAATACATTCAGAATTAAAACTTGGGTGATAAGAACATAAATCTAAAAATGACTCCAGCTTTAAAGATAGTTATATTCAGTAGTAGCACATATTAAGGTGTTAAATCCCTTTACTACACATGAAACCATTTGAGATTAATTTCCTTTAGAACTGATAAGACTTGGGAGGTTTAGCCAATGCCCAGGTCAATAATGGGCCTTTTACAAAGCACATATAATGACCCAGGACAGCATTTCAGGAATGGAACCATGACACTGCAACTGGAATGACTGAGAACAAAATGTTGATACAATTCTGCTCCCCAAATAGTTCATTAGATGAATGACCAAAGGAAGTGATCCTGAGTAACACAGATCAGGAAGAAACCATGTTTGATCCCTGGTCTGTACTGTGATCTAACTATAGCTCTTCCGGTAGCTGTATATATTGCTTCTATTTTCAGGACTATACATTGGCTCTACTCATTGCTATAAAGGTCACTTAAATACCTCAACTACTCCCCATTTAAAATTAGCAAATTAATACCAAGAAACAAATTGGGAGCAGTGGTTAAATGGCAACGTATTAATAATTTGTTAATTAACATCTGCAATGCATCTTAGTGAATATCTACTGTTTGGATTTTACAAAGATTAGCTTTAAACAGCTATCAGTCTACAGGGTCACCATCCACAGAACCTGAATTCCAGGCAATTACAATATACAGGAGCCAAAGAGCGGGAAGTTTTATTTAATAGTGAGATGCAGTACAAAAATGTACGTTACACAATCAACTTCACCCAAAAAGTGGTTAGAATGTGGAACTGGTACCACAAGAAGTTAGTCAGGCATATAGCATAGATGCATTTAAGTGGAAGCTAGCTAAGTGCACGAGGGTGAAAGGAATAGAAGGTTATGGTGATAGGGTTAGATGAAGTAGCATAAACACCAACACGCAGCTGTTGGGCTGAATGGCCCGTTTCTGGGCTGTCTATTCTATGTAAATCGCTTTGTGCGGCAATTAAAAAGTCTTTTTTCTATGCATAGTTTTTAAGTATCTCCATGTGTTTGAAAATCACTTTAGAATGTCATGAGGTCAATAGGAAAGGGTCAGACATGCAACAAAACCCACTGTAAGATTGACATGGCACTCTTATTTAAACAGCTCAATACTTGACTCCAATAACAGCTATCCAAAGGAGCAATATTTCATGGTTTGACGTCCCATGTTTTCACAAGTACAGGTATCATAGGAAATTATTAATTGTGCTCATCTTTCCTTGCAGATCTCTCCGCTTTTTGGCAGTCCCTCTGCCGGGTCTCAATTTGGTACTAAAACCACTCAATTCTATAATAGATGTCTTAAAATATTTGTTCTGTTAGAGTAATTCTGTTCTCCCTAGTTTATACATTCTGTGCTAACAGTACCGTCAGGAACTTGTCCGACATGGAGACTTGATAATAATAGCCATAAAATTTAATTGGCTTAGAATTCAAGGAAATGCATAATGTTGCAGAGACTGAAATGCAACTTAAAGACCCCAAAAGGAAGAGATTTAACTGTTAGTAATGGAAGTAACTTCAATATTGAAACAGTGGATCAATAATCTTGTAACAATGCCAGCTGCTACTCTAGGTTACAGTGATTCAGCATTTTGCTTCAAAATGGCCATACCTAATACATGGAATTCAATCTTTTTGTGGAACAGACTAGAGTTAAACCCCTTTGCCCACACAATGAATCAATCTTTTCAGATATTCAAATTTATAGATGTTTCTTGAAGTTATGTCAAAAGAGAATCTGAAGTTTAATTTGCGTGCAGCATGGGAAAGTGAAGCACAGATGGCTCATGAACTGGTTTCTTGGGAAAGATGGACTATTTTGCTGTATTATGTTGCATTGTCACAAAAGTATAGAGAATGCTCATCAAAACTGCACTACAAACTCAAACATGTACCGAAATCTGTATTTAAATACAACAGCAGCAGAGCAGAGTAATGGATTCCGTAAAGTTACCTCAGAGGTAAGCACTGTTGTTTGCATATTTTTCAAATGTTATCTCCAGCATTTGAAAACTATATGTTACAGCAGTAAAATGGTTTTCACCCTCAAAAGTCAAATCCTAGCAGCTGTAAGGAAAAGCAACTACAGCCCTGGGGAATCCAGCTTTTAAGTAGCACAAGTAGATAGGTTTACCGATTTTGGTTTAACAGCTACAATATAGCAGGAGAATATGTAATTAAGCATCACTAGTGTTCCCTTAGAACAAAAGCCAAACTTATCCAGCACCTTACAGAAACAGAGAAAAAGTAGCTGGTAAGGAGGGAATGAGTATATTTAATTGTAGTGGCTAAGTGGATGCAAATTATGAAAAGACAGACTGGATACCTGTTGGTTAGAATGGTTTGAGACTTTGGATACCAGGGAAATCAGATTTATGGAAAATTATTTTCGTTATTTCTCCTGAAAAATGTTTCAAATAGCCAAGATTATAGAGAAGTTGCGTTGTCAATTAAGTCTTGGTTGGCCTACCAGGACTGTCCGAGTTATCATAACAGGGAAACTGCAGAGGGTTCCTTCTCAGAAAGGACAAGCCATTTTAATTTAAAGGATGAAGTCAGAGATGGAATAAATCAAAATGGGGTTGGGAGGCAACTTTTTTTTTTTTTACAGAGAAAAACCTACGAAAAATAGATTAGTAGACAGATAATGCATTAAACAAACATATTTTTGTTTATTGCGGCCCAGCTGTAGTACATCTTGTGCATTCGTGTGATCAGATTCTCACCCGTCCAGAGACCAGAGGCAAGGTTGCTTCAACCTTAGTTCGCTCAGCCTCATCATATGAAGGAAGCGTGGTTGCCACACTGTAGGACGGGGGCTTTGGAAATGCAGAATCCTCTTTATAATCAAAGTAGGCTGGAGAAAAAAAAAAGAAAGCATTAGAAATATTCAGTACAGCATACAGCCATTTTCTTTCAGTATACATTCAAAGCTAGTTTTTGCAGAATCTTGCACACACCTTATAGGATGAGCTGCACAGCTGCTCTAGGCCTCTGAAGGCACACTACAACTAGCTATGTGATCAAAAGATCTTCAGAGCAAATGGTTCTCTGATTTTCCTTTCATTTACTCAAAGACTACCTCAATTTGTTACAAGAAAGCAGTTCATTGACTATATTAGAAAATTTATAGTCCACTATGTTCCAACAAAACCCAGGACCAACATGTTGAAATTTATATCTCCTTATAAATTTACTCCTGTGCCTGCATTTTAAAAAGGAAACTGGCCAGAGGCAGCATCGGAACAAACATTTTGTGCTGAATTTTCTCTTCAGTGATACAACGAAACTTGATACACCTGCCACAAATATGAGCACCAGCTAGAAATGCTCCAAAACCAGCCACAAGACCCAGCACACCAGCTTGTGTTGCCAGTGGAAATGCCCCAATAATGGGTGTCAAGTCTTTGCTTCAGGCACCTATTAGCAGAATCCATCATGATTGTAAAGCTGCAGCAATTTGTTTCTACCCTTAGAGGGCCTCAGGGAGTTATGCAATTCTTGTGGCACAAAAATATGGAAGCTTTCCAAATTTAGACAGGGCCCCATGACCTTCACACCTAAGAACTTCGAAGATCAGTGAGGAGTGCTTGAATTAAAAAAAAGACTGAAAACTAAAATTCCCTAGACTGGATGGCATCTCTCCTAGTGTGTTGAAGGAGTCTAGAGGAGGGGATTTTGCAGGGCAATAGCTTCAATCATGAAACGATTCATGCAGTGTTAGAAAGGTTGAGGGCTGAACAAGCAGGGGACAGTATTACAGGACTAGTGATCCAGAGACACTGACTAATGCCAAAGGCAGACCCTGCCCAGCCCTCTATACTGTCAACTGGGGACTTGAGTCAAAGTTGAGAAAGCTGTCCCACAGACTCGTCAAGCAGCAGAGTCAAACTCACCGAATCATACCTAACAGCCTTTGCCCCAGATTCCTCAGTCACCATCCCGAGGTATGTCCTGTCCCACCGTCAGGAGAGGCCCACCAGAGGTGGGGGCAGAGTGGTATGCAGTCAAGAGCGAGGGGCCCTGGGAATCCTCAACACTGACTGCGAACCCACGAAGTTTCCTTGAATAAGTTCAAACATGGGCTAAGAAACCTCCTGCTGATTCCTACCAAGTGCCCTGCCTCAGCTGATGAATCATTGCTCCTCCATGTTGAAGATGCACTAAGTCACAAGGGTTTGGGGGCGGGGGGGGGGGGGGGCGGTCTTCAATGCCTACCACCAAGAGTGGCTTGGTAGCACCACGACTGATCAAGTCGGCCGACACCCGATGGATATAGCTGCCAGACCAGATCTGCAGCACGTGGGGAGAGAACTACCGAGAGGAAAAAAACCTCCTCGACTTCGTCCTCGCCAATCCACTTGTCGCAGATGCATCGGCCCATTACAGTATTGGTAGGAGTGACCACCGCATAGTCCTTGTGGAGACAAAGTCCCGTCTCCATACTGAGAACATGCTCCATCATGTTGAGTGGCATGACAACCGTGCCAGATGGGATAGATTCAGAACTGATCGAGCAGCTCAAAACGGAGCATCCATACAGCTATGTGGACCATCAGCAAAATTGTATTATACCACAACCTGCAACCTCTTGGCCCCACATAACCCTCACTCTACCATTACAATCAAGCCAGGGGAACCAACACAGCTTCAAAGAGCAGAGTAAGTGAGCATGCCAGGAGCAGCACCAGACGTACCTAAAAATGAGGTGCCAACTTGGTGAAGCTACAACATGGAACTACGTGCATGCTAAACAGTGGAAGCAGCATGCTATAAACAGATAAGTGGTCCGTTGGTGTGGGATCAGATCAAAGCTCTGCAGTCCTACCACATCCAGTCATGAATGGTGTTGGACAATTAAACAACTAACTGGGACAGGGGACTCCACAAAAATTCCCTTCCTCAAAAGATGAGGGAGCCTTGCACATCAGTGCAAACAACAAGGCTGAAGCATTTGCAACCATCTGCAGCCAGCAACGCTGAGTGGATGATCCATCTCAGCCTCCTCCTGAGATCCCCAACATCACAGATGCCACAGTCAATTCGATCACTCCACATGTTAACAAGAAATGGATGAAGGCACTGGATACATCAACAGCTTATGGGCCCCAACAACATCCTGGCTGTGGAACTGAAGACTTGTATTCCAGAACTAGCCATGCCATTAACGAAGGAATGCTGGAAATATTCAGCAGGTCTGGCAGCATCTGTGGAGAGAGGAGCAGAGTTAACGTTTCGGGTCAGTGACCCTGCTTCAGAAAACAGTTCACCAGTTAGTGGTGCCACAGAGGTACCAGGGAGAAATATTAAGAAGGGCCCACGAGACAACAGTAGCTGTACATGCTGGTATACGAAAGACCAAAACCCACATAAGACAGCAGTTTGACTGGCCAGAACTCCACAAAGATGTGGAGGAGTACTGCAGGAGTTGCCACGTGTGCCAGGTTGAGCGGAAACCCTGCACACCTAAGTCCTGTACTGGTGTTATGAGGACCCTCCAGCAGAAGGCTGGTGAACTGTAAGGGACCCCCACCGAGAACGAAAGGGGGCGGGCAGGCAGGCACGTGGCTGGCAAAAGTTTAGAAAGAGAAGGGGAAAAAGGGACCCAGAGGGCAGGTTAAAGGAAGTCCGGGAAGAATCCTGGATGAAAACCCCTACGGCCCAGTCAACCAACCCAGGAAAATGTGAAAAGTTAGACCCCACATCCTTCTATGTAAATGCAGACTCTGGAAGCACCCCACCAGAGTTGAGAACAGCATTTACAAGAACCAGCAGAGACAAAGAGAGACTTCTAGGGGGCAGAGAAACTGTGAGGGTGATGTCTCACCTAATCGAAGGGTCACCAGAAAATGCAGTTAAGTCTGTACAAATAGCTGCAGGTAGGAGTGTTCCAGAGAACAAAAGGAGAGTAACAGAGACTGCTCCCCGGTCAGAGGAAAAGGGAACCACCCAAAGCCAAAAGTCTTTGCATGGATCAGGGAGTTCAGAATAGGCCCAACCACCTCCGCCCCCCCACCAACTCTCTTGAAAAAAAAAAGGGATAATTAAAGCAGCCCATCCCTCCCAGAACAGACCATTGTTAATGAGCTTTTCAAGAGTGGTGAAGGAACGAAAATAAATGAGAGAAATGCATGGTTTTCTTTCTGTATCTTATATTTCTCTCAAATGCTAATAAAATGCACCATTTTCTTCAAATCACATTTCATTCCCCTGGGTATGGAGGCGTCAGGCAAACCCCCACCAGCCAAGACTGAGGCTCACACTATTGCGCCATTTGAACATTAAAACTTAAAATTGCAAGCCCTGACCAGAAAGGCATTGCCACAGTAACAATGCTGAAACAATGGAGACTCTGCAGTTGCTCTCCAATACACAGCAGTGGTTAGCACCGCAGCCTCACAGCTCCAGCAACCCGGGTTCAATTCTGGGTACTGCCTGTGTGGAGTTTGCAAGTTCTCCCTGTGTCTGCGTGGGTTTCCTCCGGGTGCTCCGGTTTCCTCCCACATGCCAAAGACTTGCAGGTTGATAGGTAAATTGGCCATTATAAATTGCCCCTAGTATAGGTAGGTGGTAGGGAAATATAGGGACAGGTGGGTATGTGGTAGGAATATGGGAATAGTGTAGGATTAGTATAAATGGGTGGTTGATGGTCGGCACAGACTCGGTGGGCCGAAGGGCCTGTTTCAGTGCTGTATCTCTAAACTAAACTAAGTGGTTAGACTAGTTTTAGTTACATTGCTAGCTGGCTGGGCAGAAAGATTTGAACCTCCAACAAGGGATGTGAAGAAGAGACTGTTGCAGATAAGGAACTAGTCACATGGACTAGCCTGCTGAGCACCCGGGGAGCTTTTGGAATTTGAACTTCCAAAGGGCTTTGAGGCAGAATGCAGTGTGCTCTCCTGGAACTAGGAACATCTCCTGCTGCCTGTCTGCTTGCAATCTCTCAGGGAACTGAAACCATTGAAGACACGTGAAACTCAGAGAGAAAAAGGTTTGCCACGTGAAGTTAAGATGATTACTGGGCCCCAACCAAAAGTAAGAATATAAGTCCAATCAAGGATTACAGCAAGCTTGAGAAACAGTAACAAGATATTGCCTCCAACTGTTCTACTTATCTCTTCTACTCTTTTCTCTCCCTATCGTTTATATTGCGTGTGCATGCTAGCGTTGTATAGCCATAGGCATGAACCGTATTAGAATTAAGTTTAGGTTTAATAAATGTAATCTTTCTGCTTTAAACCAAAGAAAGCCTGTTTGTGCTCAGTTATTTGCCTGATAATTAGAAACGGTGAACACTGATTCACAAAAAAGGGTAGCTCAAAACACAGCGGGTTTAAAATTAAACACTGTTAGAATAAGACCAGGTGGAGACCCCCCCACCACCCCTACCCACCCCCCCCAAAGACACACTGCTCACCTGCCCATAACACTTATGAAAATGACCGTCTTCACATTTAAAATGGAGTGTCTAAAATGCGAAACACAAAAAGTGTAAATAGAATAGCCAGGCCTGCAAAGTATAAGGCTTTAGAATGACCTGGTTAGAATTCACTGAAAATAATTTGTGCAATTCTGGTTGATACTCTTCAAAGTAGCACACAAGAGGCAGAGAAGAAGGATGATTACAAGTATAAAAGGGGATGCGCGATGGGCAAACAGCAGGAATGATTATGCTTTTAGTTAGAGAAAGTTTAAGGGTGGCCTCATTGAGATGCATAAAATAATAAGTGGCACAAATAAGGTGAATTCTGAATACAGGCCAATTCAGTCACTTCTGCGCTTAAATTTTGAATTATTCAATAATTTTAATTAAACCATGTAAATCATGCGTAAATTTAGTACTAATAATTTAATTAAACAATTGAATTAAGAGGAATAAACTTTTTTTTATTCATTCATGGGATGTGGACATCATTGGCTAGGTCAGCATTTACTGCCCATCCTTAATTGCCCTCGAGAAGGTGTTGGTGAGCTGCCTTCTTGAACTGCTGCAGTCCATGTGGGTAGGTACACCCACAGTGCTATTAGGAAGGGAGTTCCAGGATTTTGATCCAGCGACGGTAAGGAACGGCGATACAGTTCCAAGACAGGATCGTGTGGGGCTTGGAGGGGAACTTGGTGGAGTTCCCATGCATCTGCTGCCCTTGTCCTTCTAGGTGGTAGAGGTTGCATGTTTAGAAGGTGCTGTCGAAGGAGCCTTGGTGAGTTGTTGAAGTGCATCTTGTAGATGGTACACACTGCTGCCACTGCATCGGTGGTGGAGGGAGTGAATGTTTGTGGATGGGGTGCCAATCAAGGGGGCTGCTTTGTCCCGGTTGGTGTCGAGCTTCTTGAGCGTTGTTGGAGCTGCACCCATCCAGGTAAGTGGAGAGTATTCCATTACACTCCTGACTTGTGCCTTGTAGATGGTGGACAGGCTTTGGTGAGTCAGGAGGTGAATTACTTGCTGCAGGACTCCCAGCCTTCGACGGTGCAGTATTTATATGGCTACTGCAGTTCAGTTTCTGGTCAATGGCAACCCGCAGGTTGTTGATAGTGGGGGATTCAACGATCATAACGCCATTGAATGGCAAGGGGAGATGGTTAGATTCTCTTGTTTGAGATGGTCATTGCCTGGCACTTGTGTGGCACGAATGTTACTTACCACTTATCAGCCCAAGCCTGGATATTGTCCAGGTTTTGCTGCATTTCTACATGAACTGCTTCAATATCTGAGTCGTGAATGGTGAACATTGGGCAATCAGCGAACATCCCCACTTCTGACGTTATGATTGAAGGAAGGTCATTGATGAAGCAGCTGAAGTTGGTTGGGCCTAGGACACTACCCTGAGGAACTCCTGCAGTGATGTCCTGGAGCTCAGATGATTGACCTCCAACAATCACAACTATCTTCCTCTGCGCTCGGTACGACTCCAACCAGTACAGTGTTTTCCCCTGGATTCCCATTGACTCCAGTTTTGCTAAGGCTCCTTGATGCCATACTCGGTCAAATGCTGCTTCGATGTCAAAGGCAGTCTCTCACCTCACGGGTTCAGCTCTTTTGTCCATGTTTGAACCAAGGCTGTAATGAGGTCAGGAGCCGAGTGGCCCTGGCGGAACCCAAACTGAGTGTCACTGAGCAGGTTATTACTAAGCAAGTGCCGCTTGATAGCACTGTCGATGACACCTTCCATCACTTGACTGATGATCGAGAGTAGACTGATGGGGCGATAATTGGCCAGATTGGATTTATCCTGCTTTTTGCGTACAGAACATACCTGGGCAATTTTACACATTGCCGGGTAGATGCCAGTGTTGTAGCTGTACTGGAGCAGCTTGGTTAGGGGCGCGGCAAGTTCCAGAGCACAAGTCTTCAGTACTATAGCTGGAATGTTGGCCTTTGCTGTATCCAGTGCCTTCAGTCATTTCTTGATATCACGTGCAGTGACTCGAATTGGCTGAAGACTTACATCTGTGATGCTGCGCACTTCAGGAGGAGGCAGAGATGGATCATCCACTCCATCTTTTGCATTGATATGCTGGGCTTCCCCCATCATTGAGGATGGGGATATTTGTGGAGCCACCTCCTCCAGTTAGTTGTTTAATTGTCTACCACCATTCACAACTGGATTTGGCAGGTCTGCAGAGCTTATTACCTTGCCAATCAGACCAGCAAAACTAGAAGTCAGAAATCTGAATTATTGATGAGCAAAATAGATCGTAGAAAAACGACTTCAGTCAAACAGCCGAGAATCTGCCCTACAGGGTAATCTAAAGACATTAGAGGAGTTCAAAGTATAGTTGGATGCTAGGCTAGATGAGCTGAATTACTGGAAGGATGCATTCAATTGGCCTTGGCACACTCTTAACTTTTTTATACTTTTTTTCTGGTCTGTTCTGTCGCTAAAACAGATCATGCACATCTGGTCCATAGTATTTTGTAAATAGAAACGAAGAGAAGTTTCCAGTTCATCGTATCCGTGCTGGAACATGGAATTGTTTTAAACTTATCATTGGATGGAAGTTACCTAATTGTAACTTAATCTTAAAATGCAACAAGTTTCTAGCAGGTGAGCAAATCCCAGCTACTGTGGTTCGGAGTGCTGATCAAGGACTATACTTGTGAGTTGGTAGCTGGGGCTCCTTCTACTCAGCCGCAAAATTTCAATTTCAGTACTTAATATGCACCCAGATCACAGCAAGTGGGAGCTGAACATAGCATGTACCTTCATCACCGCATTTAATTAATAAGTACACTACTCAACCTGTGATCCTTCCATCTCATTTTCTACCCACATATCAGCGGCTCAAAGAGTGAAAATTTAGTGTTAAGTATGCTGCGACTCATTTTTCGTTTTTACGTTGCTGCTACTTGCAAATGGCTAGGAGGGATCGAGAAAGATAATGAATTGAGCACAAATTGACAATATTTCAACATTATATTTCTGTGAGATAATATATTAAGTCTTGTCCTTTGTCAAGTAGCAATGATCTTCAATGTTAATTTGGAATCTGAATGAATTTGTGGGAAACTCTCCACAGAGAACACAATGCAAAACTATCTAAATGGAATCACATAAATGTCATGAATCGCTATTGCATAAATGGCTAGAATAGATACATGCATGGTTACTTTAGGTCTTGAAAACAGGATACAAAAATTCCACCATTTATATAAAAAGATTTGTTAAAGATTGCCATGGAAATTGGGTAAAACGTAGTCAAAATTAACAGATATACAACTATCAAGGTGAAAGAGTTAGCTAACAATTTGCTGGAGATGTCTTCAATTAACCTTTCATCTTGATAATCTAGCTACAGGCAGGCTAACAACCCAAGCAACATTGATGTTTGAGATACCCCCATGTATAGAATTGGAAAGTAGTTCAAGATGACAAATTGTAACCAAGGGGGTTTGATGAGGTGAGGTCACAAATCTAGGTGATTTCATTATGGCTACCTTCTTTATCTAAAGAATTTTGACAGCATATGGTATGGCTTTTGATGCAATAAAATACTGATTTTACTATAAAAATACATGTAAAAGTCTTCCATGCAAATTTTATGCTGAATGCCCATGCAGTAAAAATCGTTTCACAAGTGCTTGTGATTCCAATCAGCTTAGGTTGCATATTGTGACACCATGATTCCTGGAATTTATTGTAGACATATAATTTGTATGTAACTATCCTCTACTCTGCATTTTCACCGTGCTTTTATAAAAAGAAATTGCTGCAGTTTTAGTCATGCATGAGTTCTGTTTACTGCAGTTTGAAGAGTCTCATTTTACATAGACTCTGTAAATAAACTTTAAAGTACACTGTTGCAAGTCTTGCCTTAAGTCCCACCGTTGCCTCCAACTCATTGGATGAACCACTGGTGTCAATAAACACTCAGAAATTTTTACCTTCCCTCAGCTGCTCGAGGTCATGGAACTACTCCAGCCATGGAGTTGCTTCTAGCTGGTGAAAGGACTTGGATGTACTTAGGGGAAATGTTGAGTACCAACGGTCCAGACTTTGAAAGCCCTCAATACATAATGGGAGGTGGGGAGGTGGACCAATTTAAAATGTAGAAGCACTAGAAGTTCCTGCTGTCAGGGTGCATTCACTTTCTCAAATCTCCCAAAAGTCAGAGAGGTGAATTGTAATTCATTTACTTCCAACTCATTGAAGATCAACTAAGATCACAAATCTAACAGACTTGTGAACAATGCAGTAAAAATATACTGAAATCAAAAAAGGAGACAAATAATGCAAGTTTTAGATGTGTATCAAGAGGTGCAGAAACATCAAAAACTAGGCTGCATCAAGATCTACGTTGTTAAAGCAAACTTTCATGTTTTTCAAAACTTGCCTTGCAAAATGTTACTTTCACTTACTTCACAATTTCCATTTTTGCTACGTTATCAAGCACCATGTAATGTTATGAATTGTAATTCTGCATTTTCATTCCCTGACAAAGCATTGCATTGTGTTAGAGATCAAGAACAATGCAGGCAAAATCCTGTACCACAGCATTTGCACATCTCAGAGACGGACAGACTTTCCCTTGGCCCAGCATTCAACCAAGATGTAACTGTGCACCTCTTAAATAAAAAAAAATAGAAAAAACCCTTACATTTAGGAACACAGGAATTGCTTGGTGAAAAAAAGGCCAAGGTCTATCGAGTTTCCCTACCAACATCCTGGTAGTCGCTTGATAAAGATAAATGGAGCTGTTGACTACTGATGGCAATCAATCTCCATCTTTTCATCTTTTTTATTCGTTCATGGAATGTGAGCATCACTGGCTAGGCCAGCATTTATTACCCATCCCTAATTGCCCTCGAGAAGGTGGTGGTGGTGAGCTGTCTTCTTGAACTGCTGCAGTCCACGTGATATAGGTACACCTATAGTGCTGTTAGGAAGGGAGTTCCAGGATTTTGACCCAGCGACAGTGAAGGCAGTGGGTTTTCATGCACCTGCTATCCTCGTGTTCTTCTAGCTGGTAGGGATGGAAAGATTTGTAAGGTACTGTTAAAAGGAGCCTTGGCTAGTTGCTGCAATGCATCTTGGAGACAGAACATACTGCTGCTAAGGTGCGGTGAAGGAAGTGAATGGCTGCCGATCAAGTGGGCTGCTTTATCCTGGATGGTGTCGACCTTCTTGAGTGTTGTTGGAATTGCACTCATCCAAGCAAGTGGGGAGTATTCCATCTCCAGATGTGTGCCCTGTAGATGGTGAACAGACTTTGGAGGGTTGTCAAAAGGCGAATTACTTGTCGCATAATTTCCAGCCTCTGACATGCTCTATTTAAAATGGCTGGTCTGGTTCAGTTTCTGGTCAATGCTCACCTGAAGGATGCTGACAGTGGGGGATTCAGCGATGGTAATGCTGTTGAAAATCAAGGGTAGATGGTTAGATTCTCTGTTGAAGATGGTCATTGTTGTTTGCCATGCAAATGCCAGGCATTCATGCCACAGATTAGCTCAAGCCTGAATGTTGTCCACCTTGCTGCATTCAGGCACGGACTGCTTCAATATCTGAGGAGTTGCAAAATGCAAATTGCCAATTCTGACCTTACGATGGACAAAAGGTCATTGAAGAAGCAGATGCAGAAGGTTGGGCCCAAAATGCTACCCTGAGGAACTCCTCAGCGATGTCCTGGGGATGAGATGATTGGCCTCCAACCCCAATGACCATCTTCCTTTGTATAACTCCAACCAGGAGAGTTTTCCCCTTGACTTCGATTGTGTTAAGGTTCCTTGATGCCACATTCAGTCAAGCGCTGCCTTGATGTCAAGGGAAGTCACTCCCACCTCTAGAATTCAGCTCTTTTGACAATGTTGGACCAAGACTGTTACTAGGTCTGGAGCCAAGTGGCCCTTGTGGAACCCTGAGCATCGGCGAGCAGGTTGTTGCTGAGTAAGTGCCGCTCGATAGCACCGTCAATGACAATCATAAGCGAAATGATAGAAGATGAAAGTAGACTGAAGGGGCAGTAAACAGCCAGATTCTATTTGTCCTGCTTTTTGTGGACAGGCACACCTGGGCAATTTTCCACTTTATTGAAAAGATACTAGTGTTGTAAATGTACTGGAACAGCTTGGCTAGGGGTGTGGCTGGACTTGCAGCACATATCTTCAATACTAGGGCTGTGATGTGGTCAGTGCTCATCGCCTTAACTGTATCCAGTGCATTCAGACATTTCTGGACAACAAATTGTAAGACTGGCATCTGTGATGCTTGGGACCTCAGGAGGATGCAGAGTTGGAGCATCTACATGGCATTTCTGGCTGAAGATGGCTGCGAATGATTTAGCCATGTCTTTTGCAGTGATGAGCTGGGCTCCCCAATCATCGACTTTGGAGATGTTTGTGGCACCTCCTCCACCAGTTACTTGTTTAATTGTCCAACATTCATGACTGACTGTGGCAGGACTGCAGAGCTTTGACCTGATCAGTTGGTGGTGGGATCGCTTAGCTGTCTATAACATACTGCTTTCGCTGTTTAGTATGCATGTAGTCCTGTGTTGTATCTTCACCAGGTTAGCACCTCATTTTTAGCTATGCTTGGTACTGCTTCTGGCATGCTCTCCCAGACCCAGACTCACTGAACCACGGTGGTCCCCTGACTTGATGGCAATGGTAGAGTGAGGGATATGCCAGGCCATGAGGTTACAGATTCTGGATGAACACAATTATACTGCTGCTGATGACCCACAGTGCCTCAAGGATGCCTGGTTTTAAGCTGCTAGCTCTGTTCTGAATCTAACCCATTTAGCATGGTGGTAGTGCCGCTCAACCCAATGGAATATGTCCTCAGTGCAAAGATGCAAATTAGTCTAAAGCCTGGCTCAGGTATAAAATTAAAACCCAACCCGGGCCCGACCCACAACAGCCAACCTGAACCCAACTCGGGCCAGAGTCCTTTAATTTTTTTAAATGTCCGACCCGACCCCCGACACATGTAGTCAGGTTTGGCTGGGTAGCCAAGCTTTACTGCACGTTTCCCGCCTTGATGTCCTGAATGTTCATTTGAAGATTACTTTCCGGAGCAAGGCAGCACTGTCCACGTCCAGCCCGGCCTGACCAGAGCCCGAATGCTGGACCCGGAAGAGAGACCCGACCCTGACACATGTTGTCGGGTCTGGTCAGGTTGGGTAGCTATGCTTTAACTGAAGTCTCCACAAGGACTGGGTGGCGGTCACTCCACGGACAGATGCATCTGCGACAAGTAGATTGGCGAGTACGAGGTCATGATTTTGAACACCTCTATCAAACTAACTCTCAACCTTCTCAAGAAAACAGCCCCAGGTTTGCCAGTCTATCCTCATGACCGAAGTCTCTCATCACCAGAACCATTCTTGTAAATCTTTTCTGCACCCTCTCCAATGTCTATACAATCTTCTTAAAGTGTGGTGGCCAGAATTGGACACAATACTGCCGTTGAGGCCAAACCTCTTTTATAAAAAGGTTCACCAGAACTTCGGTACTCTGCTTTTATCTATAAAACCCAGGATCCTGCATGGCCTATTCACTGCTTTCTCACCCTGCCCTGCCACATTCAATGATTTGTGGACATACACCCCAGCTCCCTTTGCTCCTGCACCCCCTTTACAATTGTACCCTTTGTTCTATATTGCCTCTCAAGAAACGCAATCAAGTTAATAACACATGACCTTCCCTTAACAAATCTATGCTGACTATCCCTCATTAATCCATGCCTTTCTAAGTGGCAGCGTATCCTGTCCCTCAGAATTGATTCTAATAATTTACCCACCACTGAGGTCAGACTGACCGACCTATCATTATTTGGCCTATCCCTCGCACCCTTTAAATAATGGTATAACGTTCACAGACCTCCAATCCTCTGGCACCTCGCCCGTATCCAGTGAGGATTTGATGATGATCCTCAGCGCACCCGCTATTTCTTCCCTGGCTTCCTTTAACAACCTGGGATGCAATCCATCTGGCCCTGGCGACTTATCCACTTGCAAGGATGTCAAACGCTCTAGTACTTACGCTCTCATTATGCTTATCGTATCTAATATTTCACCCTCCTCCTGAACTGCAATGTCTGCTTCATCCCTCTCCTTTGTGAAGACAGAGACAAAAAAACTCATTAAGAACCCTGCCCACATCTACTGCATCCAGATTGGCCCTACCCTTTCCTTAGTTATCCTCTTGCTCTTAATGTACTGATAAAACATCTTTGGGTTTTCCTTGATATTACCTGCCAATAGTTTTTCATGTCCTCTCTTTGCTTTTCTAATTTCCTTTTTGACTTCACCCCTGCACTTTCTACACTCCTCTAGGCTTTCTAAGTTTTTGTGATCTTCATAAGCTTTCTTTTTCTGCTTTAACTTACCCTGTAAGCCTCTAGATATGGCTGTACCACCGTTTATCTTTGGGGGGGGACATGCCTACACTGTAACTGTAGAATCTTGCTTTTGAATGCCTGCCACTGGTTTGCCACTGATTTTCCTTCAAGTAGCTGTATCCAGCCCACTTGTGCCAGATTGCCTCTCAGTTTCGTAAAATTTGCCTTCCCCAATTTAGAATTTTTACTCCTGTTTTATCTTTGTCCTTTTCCATAATTATGCTAAAACTATGATCACTACCTCCAAAATGGTCACCCACTGCTACTTCATCTACTTGCCCAGCTTCATTACCGAAGACTAAAATTGCACCCCCTCTCGTTGGGCATATTATGTGCTGACTAAAAGAGTTCTCTTGAATGCAGTTCAAGAATCCCCTCCCACGATTGCTCTGTCTTTTCTCCTCCATCCCTGCACAGCTGAGCCACCTATAGTGCTCTGGTCATAACCCTCACTGCACTCTCCAGAGGAACTCCCTCCCCCATTGGCACTCAGAACTGAATATCGGTTAGAAATTAGAATGCTCTGCGGAGACTCCTGCACTACCTGCCTTGACCTTCCTGCCTGCCTGGCAGCCATCCAGTCCCTTTCTGCCTGTGCTCTCAAGCTCTGGGGTGACTACCTGGAGTAGTCCAGAGATGACTACTTTTGAGGTCCTGCTTGCTAGTTTCTCTCTGCTTCCTAAATTCAGGACCTCATTTCTTTTGCCACTTATGTTGTTGGTACTGATATGGACCAAAGTCACCTGGTCCTCCCAAGCATGCTACACTTACCATATGTTATCTCAAATTATTCACATATTTTCCTTGCTTTTTTCTCTCTCGCAATCTTGCACTTGGAGAATCAGGGTTACAATGTTATAACTTTATCTCTTGGTGAGCCCTAAAAGACAGAATTTCCCCTTAAGTACACTAAGTCCAGATATGCCCTGCACCTGTTTTGATATATCTGTGCTGCTCCCTGTCTAGCTACACACTTGGAATATGCTTTTAAAATACCATTGCTTGTGCAAACTTTAAATTGACATGAAATTGCAGAATGCTGTCCTGTAAAGTCCAGCCCATGATCCTGGTTAAATCCAGTGTAACCCAATCACTCTTAAGTGTACAAGCTTTTTAAAAAATCTCTAATCTATGCATGTGTTCTTAAAGGGGAAACGATCTTATTTACATCACATCCAACAGACTTTCCCCAATACCAATCTGAACTGAAGAATGAATGAAGTAAAAGGCAATTAATGGAACGCACAGACTCTAGAATTCTACCTGTTCTTCCCTCTCTATGTGGGCAGACCCATAAAGGAAATTCTCTATCCTGACTATATTACTCTGAAGGGTCTCACCAGATATCAGCCTCTCTATCTCAGATGCTCCGCACTTTCAATTTTTATTTCAAATGTGTTTTTTTTTTTGGGTCCTTTTTAATCATAACATTTGTGCTGTGTAACAATTAACTTGCCTCTCCAGTCACAAAGTAGAACACCCATAAAAATCTTTGAGCCGCTACTCAAAAGCACAAAAAAGCAAACTGAATTATTTGTTAACCATTAACTTTTTTGTATCATAGGCATTACATAAAAATAAAATCAGTGTTGCTTCTCTCCATTTAATACATTCATTTCAAATTCAACAATTACAAATGCCACTCAAAAATCCTATACCCACCAGTAGCTGTCAAATTCATTTTAATGTAGTCTTTAAATAAATTCCATCTTTTCACTGTTCTACGTTCAACAACTAGTTTTGTTGTTTCCTTGGTTACTATAATATTGCAAATTGAATAAAAGGGACAATGACAGCATAGGTATAATGGTGACTGAGTGAAAGGAAATAGCGGTTGTTCACAGACTGGAGGAAGGTACGTAATGGGGTTTTCTGGGCGTTGATATTAGGACCATTGCTTTTCTTGATCTGTATTAAATGACCTAGACTTGGGTGCGTAATTTCACAACCTGCAGATGACACAAAACTTGGAAGTATTGTGAACTGTGAAAAGGACAGTGATGGACTTCAAAGAGGACGTGGAGAAGCAGGTGGACTGGTAGGCACATAGATGAAATTTAATGCAAAGAAGTGTGAAGTGATGCATTTTTGTAGGAAGAATGAGAGGCAATATAAAAATACAATTTTAAAGGGGGTGCAGAAACAGAGGGACCCTGGGGGTAGATATGCACAAATTGTTGAAGATTGAGAAAGCAGATAATAAGGCATATGGGATCCTGGGCTTTATAAACAGTGGTATAGAGTACAAAAACAAGGAAGTTATGATGAACCTGCATATAACACTTGGGTTCAGCCCTAACTGGAGGATTGTGTCCAATTCTGGGCAACACACTTTAGGAAATATGTGAAGAATTTAAAGAGGATGCAGAAAAGATTCACGAGAATGGTTCTGGGGATGACAAATTTTAATCATGTGGATAGATTGGTGAAGCTGGGGCTGTTCTCCTTAGAGAAGAGAAGGTCGAGAGTAGATTTGATAGAGGTATTAAAAATCATGAGGGGTCTTGACAGCATAGATAGAGAGAGAAACTGCTCTCATTGGCGGAAGGGTTGACAACCAGAGGACACTTATTTAAGGTGATTAGTGAAAGAAGTAACAGCGACAGGAGGGAAAAACATTTTTACACAGCGAGTGGTTAGGATTTGACATGCACTGCCTAAGTGTGGTGGAAGCAGATTCAATCATGGCTTTCAAAAGATAATTGGATGATCTGAAGAGAACAAATTTGCAGGGCCATGGGAAAAAGGCAAGGGAGTGAGACGAGCGGAGTAGCTCCGTGCCAGCTCTCTGCAGGACGTGGTGGGCCGAATGGCCACTTTGTGCTGTAACCATTCTATGAAATGATCCTGTCACACTGAAACCAAACCAGCTCTCCAGCAGAGTTCACTTCATTATTTAACAAGCTAAAACTACAATAACAACTTCTCTGCACTGCAGGAAACTGGCTTCAACAGTTATTTTCTGTTGGCAGCCATCGAGCTCATCACCCCTAGGAGAAATTAACTTTTTTGCCAAGGTTATACATTATGACAGCATGATCAAAACTCCAGGGGTGGCACCTTCAAAAGTTAGAATGAATATTGGAGCTGGTATTAAGTTGCAATTGAACCCATGGCAATTGTGAGTATTTAAATCTGGAAGTACATCATCAGTAAAAGGTGACCAGATGATCTGTAAAGATGCTTTTGGATTGTCATAAACAACCAACTGGTTCACTAATGCCCTTTAGGAAAGGAAAGTTGATGTCTGGCCTCAATTGAGCACATTTCTACTAGTCATTTTTCATTCACTCGTTGGATGTTGCCAGCAAGGCCTGCCTTTATTGCCCATCCTGAGTTGCCCTGAGGTGGTGGTGGCAAGTCTTCTTTCTGGCAGTTTGATAAAACTGACTAGCTTTCTTTGCCACTTCAGAGAGCAGTCAAGAATCAACCACATTGGTACAGGACTGGAGTCACATATAGGTCAGACATCAGGTTTCCTTTCCTAAAGGGCATTAGTGAATCAGTTGGTTGTTTACAACAATCTAACAGCATCTTCACGGATCATCTGGTCACCTTTACTGACGGTGTTGTATTTCCAGATTTTAATACTGAATTTAAATATTCAAAATTACCATGGTGGAATCTGAACTCACATTCTTCCATTATTAGTCCAGACCTGTGGATTACTAATGCAGTAACATAACCACTACACCATCATACCCCTAAACCACTACTAAGGTAACCAAATAATATTCTGGGCCAAAGGGGTCCTAAGGGAATTCACTTGAAAACACAGGTTTCAATTCCCTGCCAAATTTTATACAATTAGTGGCAAATACTCAAGCCAAATGAACAAGCTGGACCACAGCCACTTAATTGCTAGTGAGGCACATATCACAATTTCGTTGGAGCTCTAATGCCCAGCTCTAATAGATGCATGGCAGTGGGACGTCAAAACAAGTTACTGCTCCTTCCGTTCATTAGTTAGAAAAATATATTTTTTGTAGGTTTCCTGGTAGTTTGGTGGGTGAATGCACTGCTCAATGTAGTACAAAATTATTCAAACTGATCTCATTATTGGTCTAGGCTGAGTTCATGATCGCATCCAGACAGTAAGAACACAAAAATGGTCTCAGCATCACCAGGCTTTGCAATAAGTAGAAATGGAAATCAGCAGGGATTCCATGACTCATCAGTATATCCTGTGTCTCCTGCAACAATTAAGGGTGACTGGATGTTTGATGAGTCCAGGTTTAGACTTGCCTGCAAAGCCTTGCCCGAGTTAACATTCGCTCACTCGACTCATGGTGAATGACCATTTGAGTAAAGTATTGGAAGGATGCAGTTATACCTGGAACTGAGTCCTCGCACAAGTCACTGACTTCAGGAGAGTAGAGAAACAGGATTTAAAAACAAGCTTCTCATTTCAGAAAGCTTAAAATTGCTGTAAACAACAAATATTGGACATTTTGTTTGCATTAACTATAAATATGGTATAATAAAATAATTATTTGACAACACAAGCTATGCTGCATTATAAACCAAATGTCACTTTTTTGGTGAGGGGAGGGAGGAAGAGCTAAGAGGGAAAAGGAATGCTTTAAGGCTTCCATACAAAAAGAGAATACATTTAGAAAACTGAATCACATGCAATATTATCATTCAAGCAATAGTTTGTTAATGTATATACAACAAGACCCTAAATTATGTGCACGTATCTCACATCTTTAACTTACAGCATTTGAAATTATTTTTGGCACATAAGTTAACAAAAATAGTTAACATGCTTAGTTCAGTGCAGGGTAGTCACAAACTGATGGTTGCAAGGTGAGAAGTAGTTTTAAATTGATATTAATAACAGAACTATTTTCTACATTGGGATTAAATTGCTCAGAAAAACGTGAAAAATTGCCTTACTCTAAAGTAGAAAGATTATAAAATGACCCGACTATTAGCTGAGAGGGGCAGTAAAGTCAATGTGCAGTAGTGTGGTTATTTGGCCCTAAACCCACTTGAAATATCACTGTTATTCAAAAACACAAGCTCTGCGCAGCACCATTAACTTGATACAATATTTATTGGGAAAATTCTGTCTGCAGCTTATTTTTATTTGCCGCTTACTGCAGCAATTCGAATAGAGAGCCCGACAGATTGGGGGGGGGGTGGGGGGGGGTGGAAAAAGATAGCCAAATAGTTAACCAATTGCACTCACACTTCAAATTGCTGAGACATGAAATGTTCAACAACTATTTTGACCGACAATTCACTTTTAATAAATGTTTATACGATGGCTCCCAGGGAGGCATTATATGGAGTTAAATTGCTGACATCATGTGCAATTACAGAACATTACATAATTCAACAGGACTACTGTAATCTTAATGCAGACAATGCATACGGAAGGCATTTTAAACAAAACAAATCTCAACATTGAATCTCAAAACCCCCTTGAAATAAAAGTATACACAGTCCACTCAAGTAATACTAAGGCATACTCCAGTCATGCACCCGGATGTTATTTCTTACGGCACAGAAGGATATCATTCGGCCCATTGAGTCTGTGCCAGCTCTCCACAGAGCTGCTCAGTCAGTGCCACTTACCCGCTCAATCCCCGTAGCACTGAAAGTCTATTTCCTTCAAGCAGCCATCCAATTTCCCCTGGAAATCATTGATTGCCTCTGCTTCTACCAACCTTGTGGGCAGCGAGTTCCAAGTCAATATCAGCTGCTGCGTAAAAAGGTTCTTCTTCATTCTCCCTGCATCTCTTGCCCAAAACCTTCAATCTATGTCCCTTACTTGTTTAAAAAAAAATAATTGTTCATGGGATGTGAGAGGCACTGGTTTGGCCAGCATTTATTGCCTATCCCGAATTGCCCTTAAGGTGATGGTGGTGAGCCACCTTCTTGAACTGCTGCAGTCCACATAGGGTAGGTATGCCCACTGTGCTGTTAGGAAAGGAGTTCCTTGTACCATTAGTTAATGGGAAAAACTTTTCCTTGTCTAAATTATCTAAGCCTGTCATAATCTTGTACACTTCAATTAAATCTCCCCTCAGTGCCCTTTGTTCGAAGGAGAACAACCCCAGTTTTCCCAACCTAACTTTGTAACTAAAATTTCCCATTCCATTAATCATTCTGGTAAATCTCCTCTGCACCCTCTCAAGGGCCCTCACAACCTTCCTAAAGTGTGGTGACCAGAATTGGACACAACACACCAGTTGGGGCCCAACCAGAGCTTCATAAAGGTTCAGCATAACTTCCCTGCTTTTGTACTTAATGCCTCTGATGAAACCCAAGATCCCATATACTTTACCAACTACCAACTTCAAAGATCGATGCACATGTACCCCCAGCTCCCTCTGTTCCTACACACTTTTTAGAACTGTGCCATCAAGTATAAATAGCCTCTCCTTATTCCTTCTGCCAAAGTGCATCACTTCATACTTGTCAGTATTAATTTCCATCTGCCACCTCTCTGCCCATTCTGTCCTGTTGCAGGCAGTTCACATCATCCTCACTGTTTGCCACACTTCCAAGTTTGGTGTCATCAGCAAATTTTGAGATTCTACTCTTTTTTCCAAGATCCGGGCCATTTATATATAGCACTGACCCTTGGGGAACACCACTGTCTACCAAATCCGGTTTGAAGAACAACCATTTACTGTGACTCATGGTTTTCTGTCCTTAAGCCAATTTTTCATCCAATTGGTCATGACCCTCCTATTCCACGAGCCTCAGTTTTGTCACCAGCCTTTTGTGGTACCTTAACACTTGCTTAAAATCTATATAAACAACACCCACCACATTCCCTTCATCAACCTTCTTTGTTACTTGACCAAAAAATTCAATGAGATTAGTCAATTATGATCTGCCTTTTACAAATCTGTGTTGGCTATTCTTAATTAACTCAAACCTCTCCAAGTGAGTGTGATTTTTTTCCCTGATTGACAGGTAAGGTTTTAGAAACGCTGATGTTAAACTAACTGGTCTGTAGTTGCTAGGACTACACCCTTTCTTGAATAAGAGAGCCACATTTGGCACTCTCCAATCCTCTGGCACCTCCCCTGTATCCAGGGAAGATTATGGCATGCCCTTCCGCTATCTTCACCCCCCACTTCCTATAGCAACCTGGGATGTCAACGATGGCTTGAAATGGCAGTGGTGGGAGGAATGAGGCAAGAAAGGATGGAACAGGAGACAGGGAGCTTTGCTGTGCTTCTGGATCCTTCTATACCCAAGTCACAATCTTTGTTGCTAACATTAGCTACCAAGAGAACAAATGTTACAATCTCAACACTCATTATTCTTAATGAACACAAAATGTACTTAAAATATACAGCTCCTGCCACTTACGGGAGCCACACTTAAAGTCAGCCAAAAAGCACCAAACATTTTTATTATAGTCAATTACAAAGTCGGCGTGTGAAGATCTACATTTGTTTTGGGCAGAAACAAGTGTGACACCAAAGGGTAATTGTTGACGGGTGTTTTTGCGACTGGAAGGCTGTTTCCAATGGCGTCCAGCAGGGTTCAGTACGAGGTCTCCTGCTTTTTGTGAGAGATATTGAGTTGGATATAAATGCAGGGGGCATGATCAAAATGTTTACAGACAACACAAAAATTGGCAGTGTGGTTGATAGCGAGGAGGATAGCTGTAGACTGCAGGAAGATAATCAATGGACTGATCAGGTGGTAGAAAAGTGGTAAATGGAAATCAGTCCAGAAAAGGTGAGGTGATTCATTTGGGAAGGTCAAACGAGGCAAAGGAATACATGATAAATGGGAGAATACGACAAGAATACAACACTACAAGAAAGCCCCAAGCGAGTTATCAGTAGCACTTAAAATAGCCAGAAGTGCTGCACAAAGAACAGCCAGGCGCTGCGCAAATGGCTACTGGCAACATCTATGCAGTCGTATTCAGCTGGCCTCTGACACCGGAAACATCAGAGGAATGCATGATGGCATTGAGAGCGCTTTTGGGCCAACCATCAGGAAGATCAGCCCCCTCAAGTCTAAATCAGGGGACACGATCACTGACCAACACAAGCAAATGGACCGCTGGGAGTAGCACTTCCTAACACTCTACTCCAGGGAAAATGTTGTCACTGAGACCGCCCTCAATGCAGCCGAGTCTCTGCCAGTCATGGATGAGCTGGACGAACAGCCAACAAAATCGGAACTCAGCGATGCCATTGATTCTCTAGCCAGTGGAAAAGCTCCTGGGAAGGATGGCATTACCCCTGAAATAATCAAGAGTGCCAAGCCTGCTATACTTTCAGCACTCCACGAACTGCTTTGCCTGTGCTGGGATCAGGGAGCAGTACCACAGGACATGCGCGATGCCAATATCATCACCCTCTATAAGAACAAGGGTGACCGCGGTGACTGCAACAACTACCGTGGAATCTCCCTGCTCAGCATAGTGGGGAAAGTCTTCGCTCGAGTCATTTTAAACAGGCTCCAGAAGCTAGCTGAGCGTGTCTATCCTGAGGCACAGTGTGGCTTTCGAGCAGGGAGATCCACCATTGACATTCTGTTCTCCCTTCGCCAGCTACAGGAGAAATGCCGTGAACAGATGCCCCTCTACGTTGCTTTCATTGATCTCATCGAAGCCTTTGACCTCGTCAGCAGACGTGGTCTCTTCAGACTGCTAGCAAAGATCGGATGTCCACCAAAGCTACAAAGTATCATCACCTCATTCCACAATATGAAAGGCACAATTCAGCATAGCGGCACCTCATCAGCCCCCTTTCCTATCTGGACTGTTGTGAAACAGGGCTGTGTTCTCGCACGTACACTGTTTGGGGTCTTCTTCTCCCTGCTGCTCTCACATGCGTTCAAGTCCTCAGAAAAAGGAATTTTCCCTCCACACTTAATCAGATGGCAGGTTGTTCAACCTTGCCCGTCTAAGAGCGAAGACCAAAGTACGGAAGGTCCTCATCAGGGAACTCCTCTTTGCTTACGATGCTGTATTAACATCCCACACTGAAGAGTGTCTGCAGAGACTCTTCGACAGGATTGCGGCTGCCTGCAACGAAATTGGCTTAACCATCAGCCTCAAGAAAATGATCAGGGGACAGGATGTCAGAAATGCTCCATCCATCAATATCGGCGACCACGCTCTGGAAATGGTTCAAGAGTTCACCTATCTAGGCTCAACTATCACCAGCAAACTGTCTCGCGATGCAGAAATCAACAAGCGCATGGGAAAGGCGCCCGCTGCTATGGCCAGACTGGTCAAGAGAGTGTGGGAAAATGGCGCACTGACACGGAATACAAAAGTCCAAGTGCATCAAGCCCGCGTCCTCAGTACCTTGCTCTATGGCAGCGAGGCCTGGACGACGTATGTCAGCCAAGAGCGATGTCTCAATTCATTCCATCTTCGCTGCCTCCGGAGAATCCTTGGCATCAGGTGACAGGACCGTATCTCCAACGCAGAAGCCCTGGAGGCAGCCAACATCCCCAGCATATACACCCCACTGAGCCAGCGGCGCTTGAGATGGCTTGGCCATGTGAGCTGCATGGAAAATGGCAGGATCCCCAAGGACACATTGTACAGTGAGCTCGTCACTGGTATCAGACCCACCGGCGGTCCATGTCTCCTGTGACGCTGATCACAAGTCGTGGGAGTCAGATGCCAGTGATCGCCAGAGCTGGCGGACAGCCATGAAGGTGAGGCTAAAGAGTGGAGAGTCGAAGAGACTTAGCAGTTGGCAGGAAAAAAGACAAAAGCACAAGGGGAGAGCCTGTGTAACAGCCCCAGCAACCAATTTTATCTGCAGCACCTGTGGAAGAGTCTGTCACTCAAGAATTGGCCTTTATAGCCACTCCAGGCACTGCCTCACAAACCACTGATCACCTCCAGGCGCTTAACCGTTGTCTCTCGAGACAAGGAGGCCAAAGAAGAAGAACTGAGAGGCGTAGAGCAAGTGAGAGACCTTGGACTGAATGTCCACAGATCCCTGAAGGTAGCAGGACAGGTCAATAAAGGTGGTTCGAAGTCATATTGTTCCGACCAAGGTGGGAGTAATGCACTGTTACTTCAGTCCCACTACTCCAGAGGTCACAACATAGCAAGATACTTTTCCACCTACCAAAGAATAGCCAAATTAGACACTTGTTTGTCCCCCCAAATAAAAGCACACAAAATCAGGTTTCTTTAAGCAACATTAACTATTTAAATCGAAAAGAAATAAGTCTTAACTAAGGAGATAAATATATATGTGAAAAATCTCCTTATTTCCTTCACCCTCATATATACACATATTCAAAAAAATCCGGTTAACCGGGGAAAAGGATTTTTTTGGTTTACATCTGTTTCTTAGGAATAAAGAGGAAAAAATAAAATGATTGAGTTTATCACATTCTGGTAGGATGTTTTCGATAAGGTGAGGTGTTCCAGAGACGACTAGTCGGATGCCACTTGAAGTCTCTCCAGGCAAGGTTGTTGAACAGTCTGTGATGGGTAGGCGTTCAAGGCAATTTTTGTCTGTAGCAAGCGTCACACAGGTCTTTCAGCATAGGTGTAGCAACAGGTCTGCTTGGGTTTTGAAGCAGCAGTCTGGCAGGAGAAGCTTTGAGATTTCAGTATCTCCCAAAACACAGCAGGCAACAGCAACCACTCTTGAGGCAGGGATTCTTCAAAGACTGCAGGCACCTCTGACATATAGGGGTTTCTTCTCTGAAAAGCAGTCTTCCTCTACAGAGAGAAGTAACTTTTTTTTCCCCCTAGGTCTTTTTTCTCTCTCCACGCAGGTTACAGTCACATTTCAAATGCATGATTTCTTTTCAAGAGATGCACGTCTTCCTTTACAGAATCACAGAATACAGCGCAAAAGAGGCCCTTTGGCCCATCGAGTCTGCACCGATGCAGTCTACACCTGACCGGTCTACCTAATCCCATTTGCCAGCACTTGGCCCATAGCCTTGAATTTTATGACGTTTCAAGTGCTCACTCAGGTACTTTTTAAAGGATGTGAAGCAACCCACCTCTACCACCTCCCCAGGCAGTGCATTCCAGATCGTCAACACCCTCTGGGTAAAAAAGTTCTTCCTCAAATCCCCCTTAAACCTCCTGCCCCTCACCTTAAACTTCTGTCCCCTTGTAACTGACCCTTCAACTAAGGGGAACAGCTGCTCCCTATCCACCCTGCCCATGCCCCTTCTTGCACACCTCGATCAGTCTTCTCTGCTCCAGCGAAAACAACCCAAGCCTATCCAACCTCTCTTCATAGCTTAAATGTTCCATCCCAGGCAACATCCTGGTGAATCGCCTCTGCACCCCCTCCAGTGCAATCACAGCCTTCCTATAATGTGGCGACCAGAATTGCACACAGTACTCCAGCTGTGGCCTTACCAAAGTTCTATACAACTCCAACATGACCTCCCTGCTTTTGTAATCTATGCCTCAATTGATAAAAGCAAATGTCCCATATGCCTTTTTCACCACCCTATTAACCTGCCCTTCTGCCTTCAGAAATCTATGGACAAAAACGACAAGGTCCTCTGAACTTCCCAGTGTCAGGCCATTCATTGAATACTTCCATGTCACATTACTCCTTCCAAAGTGTATCACCTCACACTTTTCAGGGTTAAATTCCATCTGCCACTTTTCTGCCCATTTGACCATCGCGTCTATATCTTCCTGTAACCCAAGACACTCAACCTCATGGTTAACCACTCGGCCTATCTTCGTGTCATCCGCGAACTTACTGATCCTACCCCCCACATAGTCATCTATGTCGTTCATATAAATGACAAACAATAGGGGACCCAGCACAGATCCCTGTGGTACGCCACTGAACACTGGCTTCCAGTCACTAAAACAGCCGTCTGTCATCACTCTCTGTCTCCGACAGCTAAGTCAATTTTGAATCCACCTTATCAAGTTACCTTGTATCCCAAGTGCATTTGATTTCTTGATAAGTCTCCCATGTGGGACCCTGTCAAAGGCTTTGGTGAAATCCATGTAAACTACATCAACTGTACTACCCTCAGCTATACACCTGGTCACATGCTCAAAAAATTCAATCAAATTTGTTAGGCATAACCTCCCTCTGACAAAGCCATGCTGACTATTCCTAATCAAATTTTGCCTCTCCCAGTGGAGAGATTCTCTCCTTCAGAATTTTCTCCAATAGTTTCCCAACCACTGACATGAGACTCACTGGTCAAAAGTTCCCTGGCTTATCTCTACAACCTTTCTTAAATAATGGGACCACATTAGCTGTTGTCCAGTCCTCTGGAACCTCCCCCCTGGCCTGAGAGGAATTAAAAATTAGGGTCAGAGCCCCTGCAATCTCCACCCTCGCCTCCCACAGCATCCTGGGACACAAATCGTCCAGATTTGGAGATTTGTCTAATTTTAAGCCTGCCAAAACTTCCAATACCTTGTCACTCCCTATGACAATTTGCTCAAGAACCTCACAGTCTCTGAGTTCCATATCTACATCCTCATTCTCTTGGGTGAAGACAGATGTTAAGAATTCATTCAACACCCTACCAATGTCCTCTGGCTCCACCCACAGATTTCCCCCTTGGTCCCAAATGGGTCCTACTCTTTCCCTGGTTATCCTCTTCCCATTGATATACTTATAGAATATCTTGGGATTTTCCCTACTTTTACCAGCCAGAACTTTCTCATATCCCCTCTTTGCTCTCCGAATTGTTTTCTTAAGCTCCATCCTACACTTTCTGTACTCCACTAATGCTTCCATTGATTTGCTCTCCTTGTATTTGCTAAAAGCCTCTCTTTTCCTTCTCATCGTACCTTGAATGTTTCTGGTCATCCATGGTTCTCTGCGCTTGTTGCTCCTACCTATTACCCTAGAGGGAACATGTTGGGCCTGTACCCTCCCCATTTCCTTTTTGAATGCCCCCCACTGCTCTTCTGTAAATTTTCCGACAAGTAACTCTTTCCAGTCTACCTTGGCCAGATCCTGCCTTATTTTACTAAAATTTGCTCTCCCCCAATCCAAAACCTTTTTTTGCAACTTGTCTATTTCTTTCTCCATAACAAGCTTAAATTGTACCATGTTGTGGTCACTATCACCAAAATGCTCCCCCACCAACACATCAACCACCTGTCCGGCTTCATTCCCCAGAATTCGGTCCAGCACTGCACCCTCCCTAGTTGGATCCTGTACATATTGAGCAAAAAAGTTCTCCAGTATACATTTTAAGAACTCCACTCCATCCAAGCCCTTAACACGATGACTATCCCAATTAATGTTGGGAAAGTTGAAGTCACCTAATATAATTACCCTATTATTTTTACACACCTCTGAGAATTGCGCACATATTTGCTCCTCAATTTCCCGCTGACTATCTGGGGGTCTATAATAAACACCTAGCAACGTGGCTGTTCCTTTTTTATTCCTAAACGCTACCCATAAAGCTTCATTTGATGCCCTCTCCAAGATATCATCTCTCCTTACTGCAGTAACTAACTCCTTAACTAATATTGCAATGCCCCCTCCTCTTTCTCGCCTGAAGATTCTATATCCTGGGATATTGAGCTGCCAATCCTGCCCCTCCCTGAACCATGTCTCCGTGATGGCTACTATATCACAATTCCACGTATCAATCCTTGTCCTTAACTCATCCGTTTTACCTGTACTACTCCTGGCATTAAAGTAGAGGCCATCCATCCTGGTCTTACTCCCTTAAAACTTACTTCCGCAGTATTCCCTCTGACTTGTTTGCTCTTCTGTGTTAAGCTGTGTCCCTATTCTGCTAGGAGTCTGCGTCCCCTCCCCTGCCAAATTACTTTAAACTCCTCCCAACAGCACTAGCAAACCCGCCAACAAGGATGTTAGTCCCCCTCTGGTTCAGATGTAGACCGTCCCTCTTGTACTGGTCCCACCTTCCCCAGAAACGGTCCCAGTGGTCCAGGAATCTAAAACCCTCCCTCCTGCACCGACTCTTAAGCCACGCATTCATCTGTGCTATTCTCCTATTTCTATACTCGCTAGCACTGGGAGTAATCCAGAGATTACAACCTGAGAGGTCCTGCTTTTCAGTCTGCTGCCTAACTCCCTGAATTCTTGATGCAAGACCTCATCCCTCTTTCTACCTACGCCATTGGTACCAAAATGTACCATGACCTCTGCCTTATCACCCTCCCCCTTCAAGATGCCCTGCAGCCGCTCAGTGACATCCAGGACACTGACACCAGGTAGGCAACACACCATCCTGGAGTCACCATGACGGTCACAGTAGCGCCTATCAGTTCCCTTGACTATAGAATCCCCTATTACTATTGCTCTTCCTCCCTTTCCCCCTTCCTGTGCAGACATGCTGCTTGTGGTGCCAGAAGCTTGGCTCTGTCCCCACTCCCAGGAGGAACCAGCCTCCAAAATGGAATACCGATTTGCAAACGGGACCCCAGGGGACTCCTGAATGACCTGCCGGATTCTCTTGGACTGCCTGGTCACCTATTCCCTTCCTTCAAGTCCCTTCAGCTGCGGTGTGACCACCTCTCTATACGTGCTATCAACGATGCTCTCAGACTCGCGGATGCTCCACAGCGTTTCCAGCCACCATTCCAGCTCTGAAACCCGAGCTTCTAGGAGCTACAGCTGGACACGTTTCCTGCACACACAGCATAGCTGGTCCCGGGGACTGGAAATGTTCCCGGATTCCCACATGCAGCAAGAGGAGCAAACCACGGCTTTAAGCTCTCCTACCATGACTAAACCCTTTAAATTTATAACTTAAAACTTTAGAAGACTAATATAGTAAAAAAATAGATCAACTAAGTCTTGCTAAAACAATGATTTACAATTCAATCCAGCTTGAAAAATACCCACCAGGACTTACTCACCAGTTAGCTGTGCTCTGTGGAAACTCTTGGCTCCCCTCATGCTCTTTGAGAACAGTTAGGAAATGAAAGGAGCTCCTCACTCCCTCCTCATTGAACTCCCTCAGTCACAAAACTCCCACTTTAGCACTCTAATGCAACCCAAGTCAGCACTGTCAGATGGCCCACTTTTATACTGTCTGACTCTAGCCCCTAAAAACTGGTTTAAGCCAATTATCTAATTAACAAGGTGCAGCTGCAAGCAGAGCCTGAGTGAACTCTGTTTAAAGCTGGTCTAAAACTCACCTTCTCCAACCCAAACAGCAACTGTTAAGTTAATTTGCTAAATACAAGAAAAACTAGACTGTGATAAATTAATGATATGCTTTCAGATTACATGACTGATCCACTACTCCCCAAATCTTAACGCTGAGAGAAACGGAGGCCTGGTGCTTTTACACATTAACACAGACATCAGCCATCCCAGCTTCCTTCGCACAATTCCCAGTGATTCATTTCACAAAACTTTTGGTAAATTCCTGGGAACAGGTCTTTCTTTCACCCCATCTTCCTCCATCACCGATGACCCAGGATGTAGAGAGATCATGTAGGGGTGACTTTTTATGTATGAGGCAAGTGAGGAATCTGATGGAAAGAGCTTTCAGTAGTTAAAGGGATAATAATCCTATCCACTATGATTAAGCTCAAAACTTTCGTTAAACAGATGTGGCTTTGAAAAAAAAAAATCAGATTGCAGCACAGTTCATGGCAACACAAACCAACTGTTTCAATTCTGAAAAAATCAAGCACAAACAGCACAAAGCTCAGAGTGATCAGGTTAAAAACAAATGGGGTTAGGGTAGAGTCCAATATCCAGCTTATGCAAGGAAAGCCGTGAATTCATGATGCTGATCATCTATCACAAGCAGCCACATATCTATTTGGGCGAGGCTGCAACAGATAAGGTATTGTTAATGGCTCTAGAAAAACGTTCTGTTCTCCATTTTGAGCTTGAAAACAGTAAAAAAAGAATCAAAATTTTATACCGGTTACACAAAAACTCATTGATCCATAGTATGCCCGTGAGGAACTTGCCGCACCACCCCCCCCCACCCACCCCTCAGTCACACACAGTATGTGGGTTTGTATTTATCTCTTTTCAATTTGACAAGGGCTCAATTGCAATCACGCAGCATCTGTCATGCATGAAGTCAACAATCTGCAAAAAGAAAGCTACCAAGGTTGCATTTATATAGTGTCTGTGAACATAAAAATCAAGATGTTTTACAGATAGACAAATGGAAATGAACGGCAAGTAAGGAAAGGAGATAACAGAGGATGACCAAAAACCTGGAAATGGTTGGTCATGGAAAAAAATCTGGTTGGGATTATCCTTGCCCTTAAGGTGAAAATTAAAAAAGCTTAAACCCAAGCAGAGCGTTTGCAAAGCCTAAAGTTAAGGTATCTGTCACAGGTAACAATGAAAGGGAGCTGATTCCAGACACGGAAATAATCCTTTCTCCATTAATCTTTGTCCAAAAAATTTAGTTATCGTGATTTATCAAAGCCTTTTTCTTTATTACTGGAAGAAGGCTTCCTATTCAGTTTCATTGTTCAGCTAGTCAACTTTTTTTTGTTGGAAAAGTAAAGAAACAGCATCAACACGACAAAGAACTGTGAAATGCAAGTAGAATGTAGAGTATTCTCTATGTAAATGGCAGTGCAAGTACAGAAAACACCTGCACAGTGAGGCATATGAACACAGGAAGCCGAGAGTACATCAGAAATAAACCAAATAAAAAGAGAAATCATTGCTGCAGAAGCTGTTTATGATTGGACAGGCACGTCTGGAACTAAGTGAAGGCAGCCCCACTGAGCTGACAATCAAGGAGACGTGCTAGAGGAGACTGGTTGCGGTCGACTGTCTCAAAGGCTACAGAATGGTCAAGGAAGACAAGGAAGGATAGTGCACTATGGTCATAGTCACAGAAGAAGACATCACGTTACTTTGATAAGGGCAGTTTCAGTACTCTAACAGGGAGGAAATCTGATTGGAGTGATGCAAGAAGGACGTTGCAGGAAAAATGGTAGTGGCATTTGGAGACAAACACATGTATGGCGTGGTAGTAATTTGCAAGGATGGGAGGGGTCAAGTTTGAATTTTTGGGATGATGGGGATTGTAATTTTGAAAGGCAGGGGGCTAGTACCTGAGGAGAGAGAGCCATTTACAATGTCAGCTAACATGGAGATATGTTGTGTGGACAGCAGTTTAGTAGGAATTTGTGGACAACGAGGATTGAGAAGTGAGACCCGAACGAAAGCCTGCCTGTCTTCAAGTGGCTGCTGGGTTAAATACTAGAGGAAGAAAGAAGAAAGTTTAAAGAAAAAAAATCAGATTCGTGTCTAATTCCGAATTTAGTTTGTTGAAATACTTTCCAAAATTTAAATGAAAACATTTTTTCTCATTATTCAGGATCTTCAGGAAGCTGGTGAGCTGCTACTTACACCCATCCTGCAAAACCACCAGAAAACATGTCAAGTAAATATTTTCCTTCTAGTTACTGCACAGTTCTACATACCTGCACTTTCTACTGCAATGCTGCTGTACGGTGGAGGAGCAGCCTCAGCTCCAGATTCTGACACCTCCAATGTCTCTTCCTCATTCTGCAACTGAAATCGACAAAAGACCAGATACAAGTTACCATTCAGCACTAACAGCAGTTATGTGAAATATAAAACCTTTATTAAAGGCAAACTTCAGGAAAAAAAAAACCAAAATTCTTACTGACCAAAGTCTGTTTTCATACCTCTCTTCTACCTCTAATGCAATACTTTTTCACAATCATCTCTTTCTCTCCTCCCTAATCATATAATCTTAATGCATGGAAGGTAGCTATTTAGCCCAGTTTATTTGCATAAAACTACAAAATTTAGAACAAACGTTGCTCCCTCACATCCCTGAAAGGAAATGCAATATTAGAGACTGTCCATCAGCGCAGGCATTTTACTCGTATGCAGAAAAATATCTTTGTCGTTTCTGCTGGTGAAGGCTTTGACTCATTGCTGGGCTTCAGCTCCAGAGGGACTATTTGTGCTCCAACTATTATTCATGCAAAGCGGGAAGGGAGAAAGAGAGTGCTTTTGAGTTCAATCCTTTCCTCATCCCGCAACATGGATCTGGATAGCGATCAGGAACAAAAGCCACACACATTCACATGTCTGAAATTTCCTCCAAAATTGGTCTGGCAAAGGCAGGTAACATTTGAGACATTTATGCAAGGAATTTTGGAAATCTCTCTCAGGCAGGAGCTTTTCCTGAGAAAGTCCCTTTTATGTCATCTTTGACTAGAAAACAAGAGGATTTTGACCCCAGTCAAGATGGCAACATGGAAGGTCAATATAATGAGTTACGGAAAGGAGAAAATACGATTAGCATGTCTTCTGATTTAAGATTGCGAGTCAGTCACCCTTGCTGGAAAGCATAGATATGGGCAACATTTAAGGGAAGATTTGGACTTGGCTGTGACATCCTGCGCAAACAGTCTGCTGTAACTCCCTAACTAAGCTCCGCACTGGAAAAATGGCCACTTAGATAAGGTACAGGAAACTGCAGATGTTTGTGATCATCAGCTTCACTAGATATGGGAAAGGAGGTGGGCAAGAAAAAGAGAAACTTACTGGCTATTTCTTGGCTACCAACAAATTCAGTGAAGTCATTCCTATTTTACTTTTTTAAAAATGTTTTTATTTATTGGATCTCAGGATGTGGGCAATGCTAGCAAAGCTGCACATACTGCCAATTCCTAGTTACCCTGGGGTAATGATTTCAGGACCTTTTTGAAACAGTGCAGTTCTTAAGTCGATGATTGCCTATCTAATATTGTGTCTAAGCATTCAGAAATTTTGACACAGAAACAATGAACGTGCTCGCATGAAGTTGCTGCTTATTCTTGAGCAAGATCATGGGTCTTTGAGATACTGTTGAACTGCGATAATTCACCACTGTAGCTGCAGGATGCACCAAGTCCAGTGGCAAGGAAGCTCATCAAGCAGACTGCTCAGTCCTGATTCAGTTTTCCGTGAATGACAGATCATCATGTTTCTGACAGAATTTAATATCTTCAAATTAAATTTTATGCTCCTTCATAACAAAAATGCACATTTTTGTCTTTCATGGATTTAACTTAAAATTTGTTTAAAAAGTAAAATTGCGCCAATGTTGGTAACCCCCAAAGTCATCCAGAGTGACAGATGCAATTACCATGCTTTTTCCGAGACAGGCCCACATTAGATTATTTGGAACAATCCAAAGACACATTAAAAATGATGTCACAACTAAATGATTGAGAGATCTCAGCACAACAGCTAGTTAAAGTAAGGGCATCCACTACCTCTTCAGGTGATTTATGGGGGTATTTTATTTTATTGGCAGTAGCTGGCATAAAACAAATCCAGGAAGTACATCCTGACTTCTTTATAAGGCTTTTTTTTCAGTTTTAAACCATCAGTGAAAGGATTACTGGATATTTTAAGCTACTTTTTTCAAAACCTATTCCTTGTTACAATACATTCACTGCAGCACCCTTATAGCCAGATTACTCATCAGGACATATATGTTTATAGCATAACTGATATTTTACATCATTCGGTACACAAGAGGATGACAGATTATCTGACAATTGAAAAGTGTTCAGTGTATGTCTCCACATGTGAAAAATGAGATGGTGTTGAGGACAAGTTTTTAAACAGAAGTTTGATTTTTCATTAAGAGAAATGCCCACATACCATAATATTGGAGATTCCTTTCAAAATACCCATTTGGAGAGACCCATTACTATTCAATTAACTCCTTGAGGATTACAAAAATAAGATCAATCCAAAAATACAGCAAATCATAAAGATTAACCTAATTGATAAAACGTCTCACTGGACTGTGGGTTTTCTGCACATTATGTAGATCCTTGTTTACACATGTTTTTAGAATTAGAATTACAACATTACAGCGCAGTACAGGCCCTTCGGCCCTCGATGTTGCGCCGACCATCTGACCTACACTATTCCATTTTCATCCATATGTCTATCCAATGACCACTTAAATGCCCTTAAAGTTGGCGAGTCTAAAATGTATGAAAAAATACCTAGAAATCTTGAATAGGCAGATAAAACTATTGTAAACAAAGCTGCACTATTAGAATAGTCCTGCTTTAGTAATAAACTGCCAGTAATATTAAATTCTCCCAAGAAGCAAAAGCACATAAAATTATCCATGACCAATCCTAGGAAAAGTCAGGCCAGCTCCAGGAGACTATGGTTACTAGAATTCCTTTAAAAAAAATTATTCATGGGATGTGCGCATTGCTGGCAAGGCCGGCATTTATTGCCCATCCATAACCGACAGCCAGAAGGTGGTGGGGAGCCACCTTCTTGAACTGCTGCAGTCCATCTGGCGTAGGTACACCCACAGTGCTGCGAGGGACGGGGTTCCAGGATTTTGACCCAATGACAGTGAAGGAATGGCGATAAGATCCAAGTCAGGATAGTGTACAACCTGGATGGGAACTTGCAAATGGTGCCGTTTCCACGTGTCTACTGTCCTTGTTCTTCTGGGTGGTAGCAGTCACGGGTTTGGAAGGTGCGGTCAAAGGAACCTGGGCATCTTGTAGATGGTACACACTGCTGCCACAGTGTACCAGTGGTGGAGGGAGTGAATGGCATCCCATCCACCACCTTATAACAAACAGGCCACTTGGTCCAGCTTGAGTGCTGTTGGAGCTACACTCATCCAGGCAAGTGTGAGTGTATTCCCATTAACTTCAATTTTGATAGGGCTCCTTCATGCCACACACTCAGTCAAATGCTGACTTGATATCAAGGGCAATCACACTCACCTTATCTCTGGAATTCAACTCTTTTGTCCATGACTGGACCAAGGCTGTCAAGAAGTCTGGAGCTGAGTAGCGCTGGCGGAACCAAAACTCTGCATTGATGAGTAGGTTATTGCTGACTAAGTGCTGCTTGATAGCACTGTCAATGACACCTTCCATCAATTTGCTGATTGAGTGTTGACTAATGGGGTAGTAATTAGCAAGATTGGATTTGTTGTGCTTTTTGTGACAGGTCATACTTGGATAATTTTCCACACTGTTGGGTAGATGCCCGTGTTATAGCTGTACTTCAACAGCTGGCTAAGGGCATGGCTAATTCTGGAGCAGACGTCTCAGTACTACAGTTGGGATGTTGTCTGGGCCCATGGCCCTTGCTGTATCCAGTGCCTTCAACCATTTCTTATCATGTGGAGTCAAATTGTCTGAAGACTGGCATCTATGATGGTGGTGACCTCAGAAGGAGGCCAAGATGAATCATCCACTCGGTACTTCTGGCTTAAGATGGCTGCAAATGCTTTAGCCTCGTCTTTTGCAATGATGTGCTGGGCTCCCCCATCATTGAGGATGGGGATGTTTGTGGAGCCGCCTCCTCCAGTTACTTGTTTAACTGTCTAATCACAAATAGATGCGGCAGGACTGCAGAACTTTGATCTGACCCATTTGTTGTAGGATCGCTTAGCTGCCTAAAGCATGCTGCTTCTGCTGTTTAGCATGCATACAGTTCTCTGTTGTAGCTTTACCAGGTTGGCACCTCATGTTAGGTATGCCTGGTGCTGCTCCTGGCATGTCCTCCTACTCTTGTTAATGAACCAGGGTTGCTCCTCTGACTTGATGGTAATGGCAGAGTGAGGGATATGCCGGGCCATGAGGTTACAGAGTGTGGTTGAACATAATTCTGCTGCTGATAGCCCACAGCACCTCATGGATGCCCAGTTTTAAGCTGCTGGATCTGTTCTGAGTCAATCCTATTTTGCACAGTGGTAGTAGCACAATACTGGTTGGAGTCACAAGGGAAGGTGATTGTGGTTATGGAGACTAATCATCTTCACCCCAGGACATTACTGCAGGAGCTCCTCAGGGTAGCATCCTCGGCATAACTATCTTCAGCTGCTTCAATGACCTTCCCTCCATCATAAGATCAGAAGTGGGGATGTTCACTGATGATTGATACTGAATACTGTGTATTCAAAACTCTTCAGATAATGAAGCAGCCCATGCCCACATACAGCAAGATCTGGACAACATTCAGGCTTGAGCCGACAAGTAGCAAGTAACATTTGTGTCACACAGGTGCCAGGCAATGGCCATCTCCAACAAGAGAGAATCTAACCATATCCCCATGACATTCAACGGCATTACCATCGCTGAATTTTCACACTATCAACATTTTGGGGATCACTGACCAGAAACTTAACTGGACCAGCCATGTAAATACTGCAGCTACAAGAGCAGGTCAGAGACTAGGAATTCTGCACCAAGTAAATCACGTCCCGACTCCCCAAAGCCTGTCCACCATCTGCATGGCACAAGTCAGGCGAGTGATGGCATACTCTCCATTTTCCTGGATGAATTCAGCTCCAAAACTCAACCATCCAGGACAAAGCAGCCCGCTTGATCAGCACTACATCCACCACCTTAAACATTCACTCCCTCCACCACAGCTGCACAGTGACAGTGGTGTGTACCATCTACAGGATGCACTGTAATGACTCGCTAAGCCTCCTGCAACAGAACCTTCCAAACCCACGAAGGACAAAGGTGGCAGATACATGGGAACACCACCTGCAAGTTCCGATCCAAATCACTCACCTGACATGGAACTATATAGCTGTTCTTTCACTGTCGCTGGGTCACAATCCTGGAGCTCCCTTCCGAACAGCACTGTGGGTGTACCTCAACCAAATGGACTGCAGCAGTTCAAGAAGGCAGCTCACCATCACCTGCTCAAGGGCAATTCGGGATGGGCAACAAAATGCTGGTCTTGCCAGCAATGCCCACATCCCAGAAACAAACAAAAAAACTCCTGACTTTTGTCTTGCGTGGATAAGCTTTGGAGATATCAGGAGGTGTGTTACTCGCCGCAGAATTCCTCGCTTCCGACATGCTCTTGTGGACATAATATTTATATAGCTCGTCCAGTGAAGTTTCTGGTCAATAGTAACTCTCCAGGATGTTGTTGATGGGGGATTCAGTGATGGTAATGCCACCTGTCAAGGCAATTTTTATGCAAATCTGACTAACCACATAGCCCAAAACCAGTGATATGTTGCTCCCCCAGCCAAACACCTCACTCTGATGACTTGCCTGATAACTTGCCTAAGTTTGATGTGGGGCAATTAACTGTGGCTTACTGGATATATATATATGATAAAATGCAGACGATGTACTGATGATATATCAAGCTGCCCTAACCCACATGTGAGGAGTCATGGTCAGCACTACAAACAAATATAAATTATATTGCACATCTTATCAGTATTCTAGGTACAACACACCTAAGTAATGAAAGAAATGGGATCTAAAAGTTAACTGATGCCACTAAACTGATATGCAAATTAGTCTTTCCATAAACCATCCTTTATTACAATGCCATCTGTTCTCAACTAGGACATTGCATGCAATGAAAGCTCATGGAGGTGACATGCTCTCACATGCATTAAATATACACCTTCTAGTTTCTCTGAAATGTTACAGTGGAATGCCTCAAACCATTTTTTGCTGATCCATCACAAATCATTTACAAATAACAAAAAAGATGAAGTGCATAATCCTCTTGTGGCAATTCATGTCTGTCTACCCTCAGTGCGGCAGTTGGGTGGGGGGGGGGGGTGCAGGTGCAGTGGGATATGCAGGGTTCGTTGGGGGTCAAGATGGCTCCAAGAGAAATTGCCTGGTGCTCAAAGATTGCAACTAAGGCAATCCTCTATGGCAAACATTTAGTCCAAATCCAAGCCAGCAGTTCCACATTACACTGGGGCGCTTTTGCTGGTTCAACACAAGAACCTTTGTGCATTCTTCCCACTCAACATTTTATTACCTTCATTAAATCACTGGGTTTAAACACTGCCCAAAACAATTTGCATTTATATGACATCTTTAATACAAGAAAAACATCTAACAGTGCACAGAGGTGTAAAAGAAAAATGGACATCAAGTCACAAGAGGTTAGATCACCAAGAGCTTGGTCAGAAATGAGTTTTAAGAATTGTCTTAAAAGGAGGAAAGACAGATGAATTTAGGGAGGGAATTTCAAAGAGTGGAATCGATGTGATTTTGGATTCAGCTAGGAATCATCTTTGAAAGCAACAGCATGGACACAGTTTCTGAAACAATTCTCACTGGATGTAATATTAGAATATAATGTCTCTCACGATGGCTGTCACTACAGATGGGAATACAAGAAATTGTTGAAAAGAAACAGCGATGGCATACCAACTTGCATAACAAAATGGCAAGAGGCGTTCGCCTCGCACCATAGGCAAGCAGCAAGTGGAAGTGATAACTTCATCACACAGCCCCCTGCCAAGGGAAGGCAAAGTCCTTTGCAGCACTCTTGCTTCTGGAACAAGCAATTTGAAAGTAGGTTACCTATCAAAATAGGCAGAGATGCCAACCCCTAATGGAATAGATTTTTCTGGGAACTAATCAGTGTAGTACATTGGAACATAAGTGGGATAAAACATCTATTCCAACAGATATCAAGTGAGGACAAAAATACAAATACATACAGTCTCTATGACTGCAATTAATATACAGGAGCTTCCCAGCTCCCCAGTTCGCACATTTCCAGAAGATCAACAGTGGAAGAAGTGTGTTTCTCTTTCACTCAATCATGTCCAAGGCACTAAAATAAAAGCAAAATACTGCGGATGCTGGAAATCTGAAATAAAAACAAGAAATGCTGGAACCACTCAGCAGGTCTGGCAGCGTCTGTGGAAAGAGAAGCAGAGTTAACGTTTCGGGACAGTTCTGAAGGGTCATTGACCCGAAACGTTAACTCTGCTTCTCTTTCCACAGACGCTGCCAGACCTGCTGAATGGTTCCAGCATTTCTTGTTTTTATGTCCAAGGCACTTCTGCCTTTGAGAGCAGCTGTTTCCAACAAAGAGCACAACCAGTCACAAGTTTGCACTAAAGATGCAGGGTCAGCTACTTAAATGAACCACGTGACTTTTCTCTTGGATGCACAAATTCTGTGTTTTTGTATTAAAGTTGACTGTCCTAAATGTCTACTTTTTTTAAAACTCCCTGAATGACTCTCAAATGAATTGACATTAGGCCATCCAAGGAAAATTACTACACAAATTAGGCCTGTTTTCGCTAGAATTTGGAAGGTTAAGGGGTGATCTGATCGAAGTCTTCAAGATATTAACAGGAAAAGACAGGCTAAATAAAGATAAACTATTTCCACTGGTTGGAGATTCTAAAACTAGGGGGGCATAGCCTAAAAATTAGGACCAAACCATTCAGGAGAGATGTTAGAAAGCACTTCACACAAACGGTGGTAGAGGTTTGGAACACACTCCCACAAACAGCAGTTGAAGTTAGAACAGTTATTAATTTTAAATCTGAGATAGATTTTTGTTAAGCAAAGATATGAAGGGATTTGGGCCAAAGGCAGGTAAATGGAGTTAGGCTGAGGATCAGCCACGATCTCAGTGAATGGCAGGACAGGCTCGAGGGACTGAATGGCCTACTCCTGTTCCTATCTTCCTATGTAAACACAGTCAATAGAAAACTGAAGATTTCAAATCTAAACACTTCAGAAAAAAGGACTACTTTACCAAGTTCTACAGCTGTGGCATTTTGCCCAACAATTTTATGTCTGGAGCTAAAATAAATTATATCCCTTTCTATTCAAACTCAAATAGCAAGCCTGCTAAGATTACATGTCACAACAAATGCCTGTTAAGATAGGATTCACCTATTTTGTATACCTTGTTTCACTGTATCTCCTGCTCTATTGTGCACTGCATTATAAAAATGCATAAAGTTTTTTCAAAAATGCAAATTCTACAGCAGAAACAGACATGCTAGAGCTAATTGTACAGTAGGTGAAAGAATTAATAGAAATCAATAGAAAGTGCTTACATATGGTTTCAGGCCAATGCATGGTTGTAAAAACAAACACATCTAAAAACTTCCATTTCTATAGCATCTTTAATAAAATCTCCCAAGTCATTTCATGAAAACCTTCCAGGCTAACATTAAAAGGTACAATAGCATCACCAAATATGCTTCATTAGACCAAGGAGCTGATTTACAGGCATAATTGGATTCAGGGTTGTTTTTATTTGTATGCGGCATTTCATAGTTTGTGACAAGTGGGGCTAATATTGTTTCAAAACTTCCCATACATAACGCAAGGCTTTCCCTCAAAACAGTTCCCAGCAGGGAAGGAGCAATCACAAAAACAAGACTGATCCTCACCACTCAGAAGGTAATCTGATAAGCTGTGAAGTATTTATAGTACTGGTGAATATTTATAGTCCTTGTAAATGGTTATCCTATACTGCATCTCAGACTCCCCTTATGGGTCTTTCCCATTATCAGAAACAAAAAGGTTATTTGGGACCCCATAATGAGTCCTCCCCAAAGATGTATACTATTTTAAAATGTATACTCCCTTTTCTCATCTTAAATAATTAACTTATATTGTCTTTTGGGGACAGACAGCATTAAATAGACCTTCAACAGTTGTAGGAAAAGCTTTGAGATAGATATACCACTCCGAAAAATGCCAATCACCATATTGTAACCTAATTTTCACGTAGGTCGTCACTTTTAAGAAAAACGCATAGCTCATGATTTGAAATGAGTTTGCAGTTCCAATTACACTGTTTCTAATTACCACTCTCAACATTACGCTGGCAGCTTTTGACCCTTTGGCCCAAGGTTGCCAACAAAAGAATGAAGTGGGGCTCTCACCATTTCTCCAAGACATAGACAGACTGGAACCGTATTTCAAGACTTTAGGCTGCGTTTCAAGAGTGACATAAATCCAGTCCGGATGTCATTTTAAAACAAGATGTGTGACCGTCATTCCCAATTAAGATGGTCTGTCTCCGCAAACACTGCATTTACCAACGCAGAAGGCAATCTCAATGCGACTCACAAACCCGCTCCTCTTGCGTGCAACATATAAATAACAAAATTGAGTTGGTTTGATACCTATTATTTTATCATTGATAGCGGGATATTAAAGCCGGTGCCATGATTCGCAAGGCTACCGTCAGCCAGTAGCGTGATAAACACTTCCGCCGTTACCCCCCCCCCACCCACCCGACCACGGTCCATTTTAATGGAGTGAGGCCTAGTGGACAACGCCAAGCCTCGGCGTCTCCCGGTAATCGCCAGCCGAACAGCCTATTACCTGCTCAGGGCTGACCAGACCCACCCTCCCCGGAGATGCCGAGTGACGAGCGGTGCGCGGTTACTCACCGCCTGATACCGATTGCTGCTATCCGCCATGGCACAGGGAACAAGCGAGTCTTCCTGCTGCTGGTACCGGGAGGAAAGGGGAGCGAGGCCGGCGGAGCCTTTTGTTGTATATTTCCCCTTTATTTTGCGGTCCGATCACCAACTGGGTCACGTCGCAGCCGCACCGGATGTGACTGTCCGAGACTCCCGGTAGAGAAAGGCAGCAGACAGCGCCGCCCAGCCTGGCAGCATCGCTACTGCAAGTGTTAGAGAGCGTGCGGAGCCTCTACCAGGCAACAGCGGTACTGCAAGCTTGTTCAATGACCGGCTCACCCATGCTCTGTTTGGTTCCACCCAGCCCACTCGACACCTGACCTCATTACAGCCTTGGTCCAAGCATGGACAGAAGAGCTGAATTCCAGAGATGAGGCGAGAGTGGCTGCCCTTGACTTCAAGGCAGTATTTCTCCAAGTCTGGCTTGAAGGAGCCCTCGCAAAATTGAAGTCAATGGGATTCAGGGAGGTAAATCTCCATTGTCTGGAGTCATACCTATCACAAAGGAAGTTAGTTGCGGTTGTTGGAGGCCGATCATCTCAGCCCCAGGATATCGCTGCAGGAGTTCATCAGGGCACTGACCTCGACCCAACCATCTTCAGCTGCTTCATCAATGACCTTCCCTCCATGATAAGGTCAGCAGTGGGGATGTTTGCTGATGACGGCACAGTGTTCGGTTCTATTTGCAACTCCTCAGATAATGAAGCTGTCCTTGCCCCCACGTAGCAAGACCTGGACAACATTCAGTCATGGGCTGATAAGGGGAAAATAACATTTGCTCCACCTAGTGCCAGGTAAGGACCATCTGAGTGACAGATTAACTGCATCTAGAGTGTCAGCTATGGCTCAGTTGGTAGCACCCCCACCTCTGAATCATAGAATTATGGGTTCAAGTCCCACTCCAGTCCTGAGAGAGTGCTGCATTGTTGGAGGTGCTGTCTTTTGGATGTGACATTAAACCGAGGCCATCTGCCTTCTCAGTGGATATAAAAGATCCCACAAGCACTATTTTGAAAAGAGCAGGGGTGTTATCCGCAGTGTCCTGGCCAATATTTATTCTCAATCATCTTCACAAAGAAAATTATTGGTCATTATCACATTCCTGTTGTGGGAGCTTGCTGTGCACGAATTGGCTACCACGCTTTCTACAACAGTGACTACACATCAAAAGTACTTCATTGGCTGTAAATGCTTTGGGGTTGTGAAAGGTGCCATATAAATGAAAGTCTTTTTTTCTCCAATCAGAGAGTATCTAATCATCTCCCCTTGACATTCTACTACATTACTATCGCTGAAACCTCCACCATCAGCATACTGGGGGTCACCATTGACCAGAAACTTAACCTCACCAGCTACAAAAATACTGTGGCTATGAGAGCAGGTCAAGGCTGGATATTCTGCAGCAAGAAACTCAACTCCTGACTCCCCAAAACCTTTCCATCATCTACAAGGCACAAATTAGAAATGATGAAATATTTTTCACTTGCTGGGATGAGTGCAGCTCCAACAACACTAAGAAACTGGACGCCATCCAGGACAAAGCAGCCTGCTTGATAAGCACACCAACCACCATTTTAAACATTCACTTCCTCCACCACCAACGCACAAGATCAAGGGCAGCAGGCACATAGAAACACCACTATCTGCAAGTTCTCCTTCAAGTCACACACCATCCTGACTTGGAAATAAATCGCCATTCCTTCATCGTTGCTGGGTCAACATCCAGGAATTCCCTACCTAACAGTACTGTTGGTATATCTACACCACACGGACTGCAGCAGTTCAAGAAAGCGGCAAAGCGGCTCACCACCATCTTCTGAAGGGCAATCAGGGACAAGCAATAAATGCTGGTCTTGCCAGCGATGCCCACATCCCATGAAAGAATAAGAACAGGCAGGAATAGGCCATACAGCCCCTTGAACCTGCTCCTCCACTTATTAAGACCATGTTTGATCTTCTACATCAACTCCATGTTCCCAATTGATCCCCATATGCCTTGATTCTCTGAGTCCAAAAATCTATCGATCTCAGCCTTGAATATACTTAACAACTGAGCACCTAAAGCACTCTGAAGTAGAGAATTCCAAGGATTCTTACCCTTTGAGTGAAGAAATTTCCCTGCATCTCAGTCCAAAATGGCCTTCCACTTATCCCGAGACTATGCCCCCTAGTTTTACACTCTCAAGCCAGGCGAACAGCCTCTCAACATCTACCTTGTCAAAGCCTTTCAGAATCTTTTTTGTTCCAATGAGATCACCTCTCATTCTTCTGAACCCCAAAGAGTATAGGCCTGTTCAACTCACTGTCCTCATAGGATAACCTTCTCAACCCAGGGATCAATCTAGTGAACCTTTGCTGCAGTGCTCTAAGGCAAGTGTATCCTTCCTTAGGTAAGGAGACCAAAACTATACACAGTACTACAGGTGTGATCTTTACCAAAGCCCTGTACAATTGCAGCAAGACTTCTCTAGTCTTGCACTCCAACCCACTTGCAATAAAGGCCAACATATCATTTGCCTTCCTAATTGCTTGCTGTATCTGCATATTAACTTTCGGTGTTTCCTGTTAATTAATTCCTGTCCAATTAATTAGCTGCCGCTGGGACACCATCCAATTGAGGATGGCAGCCCGCCTCTCAGAGCCCCCCTGCCAGGCCCTGGCAATCGGAGGGGTGAAACCTCCAGTGGCAGTGTTGGAGCCACAGGGATGGTCATTGCCGCCAAGGGACCATTCGTGGGCCATGGAGCAGCCATAAAGGAAGGGCCCTCCCACCCCCAGGAGCTCACAGGAAGGCTGCCATGGTTTGCCTGGTGGTCTGCCCATGTAACGGAGTCCCATCTCGACCGGTTTAATTGGTCACCCGCCTCCAGTCGGCGGGTGGCTGCTCTGCTGTCGTTCCCACCTCTCACAATATCCAGTGGCGGCAGGAAGACGTTGGACTCCCCTCATGACACCTGCCATTTCCATTTTGCGAGGCCTCCCACCTTCCAGCCGTCTACAGAGGGCTGATAAAATTCAGCGCTTTGTGTCCTCCTCGCAGAGGTCATGGGAGTGGGAGTTCAGCCTATACCAGACAACACCAGTACTGCAAATGGTAAAGGGCCTATGGGACAGCAGCATCTACCAGATAACACTGGTACTGCAAGTGTTGGAGGGCAAAGGAGAGTGGAAAGGGCTGGTGGTGGATGCAGCCTTGACCAGAAAACACGAGTACTACATCAAGTTACATAGGGTCTACAGCACAGAAGCAGATAATTCAGCCTAATTTGTCTATGCTGGCATTTATGCTCCACATGAGGCTCCTCGTTTCTCCCTTATATACTCATCCCTTTAAATACCCCTATGCTATCTGCCTCGACGACTCCTTGTGGTAGCACATTCCATATTCTTACTACTCTTCCGGAAAAGAAATTTGTCCTGAATTCCCTATTGGAATTATTAATGACTCTGTTATATTTATATCTTCTAGCTTTGGGCTCCCTCACAAGTGGAAACATTTTCTCAACATTTACCTTATCAAACTCATAAGGGGGAGATGGGGGATGATGGGGGTGGGGGAGAGGAACAGCCTCTACCAGACAGTGAAACATAGGAACATAGAAACAGGAGTAGGCCATTCAGTCCCTCGAGCCTGTTCCACCACTCAATTAGATAATGGCTGATCTGTATCATAATTCCATCCATTTGCCTTGGTTCCACATCCCTTCATACCCTTACCTAACAAAAATCTATCAATCTCAGTTTTGGCGTTTTCGATTGACACAACCTCAACAGCTTTGTAGGGGAGAGTTCCAGATCTCCACTACCCTTAATACGAATAATGCTTTCTTAATGCACTCCTGAACAGCCTAGTTCTAATTTTGTTTCGCCTCACGTCTGGACTCCATCACCAGAGGAAATAATTTCTCTCTATTAATCCGAACAAATATTTTAATCAACCTAATCACCTCAATTAGCTCGCCCTTTAATCTTCTATAGTCAAGCTATACAAACCGAGTCTATGCAACCTGTCTTCATCATTTAACTCTTTTAGCTCCAGCATCATTCTGGTGACTCTGCACTGCAACCCTCCAAGACCAAAATATCTTTCTGACATGCAGTGTCCAGAATTCAACATAATACTCCAAATGGGATCTAACTAGAGCTTTGTATAGCTGTAACATCACTTCCACCTCTTTGTATACTGGCCCTCCTCAGATGCAGTAAAAACTGGGGAGGATAGTAAAGGATTTTAGGAGGAGACAGACAGACTGGTGAAATGAGCAGGCACATGGCAGATGAAATTTAATGCAGAGAACTGGTATGTGAAAGAGACATTTTGGTAGGAAAATGAGAGGCAAAATGAAGTAAATGGTACAGTTTCAAAGCAGGTGCAGGAACAGAGAGATCTGGGGATGTATGTTCACAAATCATTGAAGGCAGCAGGAGAAGTTGAGAAGGCTGTTGAAAAAACGTATGGGATCTTTGGCTTTATTAACAGATGCATATTGTACAAAAGGAAGTTATGCTAACCGTTTGTAAAAGACAGGTTTGGCCTCAGTTGGAGCATTGTGTTCAATTCTGGGCACTGCACTTTTAGGAAGGATGTCAAGGTCTGAGAGAGGGTGCACAATAGATCTACTAGAATGGTACCAGGAATGAGGAACTCGAGTTATATGGAGAGACTGGAGAAGCTGAGGCTGTTTTCCTTAGAGCTGAGAAGATTAAGAGGAGATTTGATAGAGGTGTTCAAAATCATGACTGATTTTGATGGAGTAAATAAAGAGGAAACTTTCCAGTGGCAGAAAGGCCAGTAACAAGAGGACACAGATTTCAGATGATTGACAAAAGAACCAGATGCAACGAGGAAATTCTTTTTACACAGAAAGTTGTATTGATCTGGAATGCACTGCCTGAAAGCATGGTGGAATCAGAGGCAATAGTAACATTCAAAAGAAAATCTGATAAATATGTGAAGGGAAATAATTTACAGGACTATGTGTAAATAGAAGTGATTGGGATTAATTGGATGGATCTAACAGAAAGCCAGCTCAAGTACAATGTGTTGAATGGCCTCTTTCTGTGCTGTATGATTCCTTTAGCCTTTTTAATTATTTTTTGAACCTGTCCCCTAGTTTAGCGATTTCTGTACTTGGATCTCTAAATCTCTTCGCTCATCCAGTTTCTAGCTTCTCACTATTTAGAAAATACTCTGATCTAACTTTCTTCAGTCCAAAGTGGATGACCTTACACTTCCTCACATTGAACTCCATCTGCCACAGTTTTGCCCACGCACCTAATCTATCAATGTCCCTTTGCATATACAGTATTTACCGTACTACCGAACTTGGTGTTCAGACCAAACTTGGATATGTGTGTGGCTCACTACTCCTTTATCCAAGTCATTTATAAATAAAGTGAAAAGCTGATACCCCAGTATTGATCCCTGGGGGACACCACTAATTGTATCCTGCCAATTTGAGTACACACCCATTAACCTTACTCTCTGTCTCCTAGCTCCTCACCAATTCCCAATCCAATAGGTTGCCTTCAACTCCATAATCTCTAATTTTCGTGAACAGCTTCTTTTGTGGAGCCTTATTGAATGCCTCCTGGAAGTCCTAAGACACTCCCTTATCTATCACATTTGTTAGCTACTCAAAAAGTTCAAGTAGATTCATTCGACATCACTTCATCTGTACAAATCTATGGTGACTCTCTCTGATCAGCTCATATTTATCCAAATGCTCAGTCACTTTGTCCCAGTGCAGGTACTTCAAATGTTGGGGGCATGCTGAGTAGCATTTACCAGACAGTGTAGAGACTGCATGCATTAGGAGGCATGGGGATCCTTATCAGACAGTGTAGATACTGTACATGTTACAGTACATCAAGCTGCTATCACAGGGCACTCCATCAAATTAAGGCCCTGTCCTGTTTTCAAAGGATTCAGAAATAATTGTCAATCAAAGTCACTAACTCCAGGTTAAAGGCCTTTCATCAGATGTGTAATAAAGGGGCTTCTGAGATTCTTCTGGCTGCACGCCACACTGTACAACTTGAATTGTGCATTATAGATGAATAGTGACTGAAAGATAGATGTCTCTATTGGGGAAATACAGGTGTTGCAGGCTTTACTGTAGCCAACCTGGGACTGTGGTTGAGTACCTCTACTGGACAAATTTAAAATGTCATGCTAGTAATGCAATTCCAAATACATTTAACATTATATGGGAATAAACAGAAATACAACAAATGTTGGAATAAGCAGGAAATGCTGGAAAATCACAACAGGAGCCCATTCCCTTTCAGATGACAACTGTGCAGCTGTGTATTTTTAGCCTTTTCTGTTTCTATTATTAAAATATATACTGTGGGACTCTCCTTAATGATTAAGATAGTGATTATCTGAATTATACAGACCAGGAGGACTCCACTTTAATCAGTAGTTTATGTAGAATTAACTGGTGTCAGCTAGAACAATAATTGGGTTCGGCACCCTGGATTAAGGAGAGCAAAAAAATGACCAATGTTCTCAGTTTTGATCACTATCAAGTGGCCACTACTGAAAAGTGTGTAGGTTCATGGACACAAATCGAGGGCACAATTCAGAATGGCTGTGATGATCAATTAGATTACGAACATTCAGTGTCAAGGTTCACAGTGAATGATGGCCATTGAGTGAGGTACTGGAAGGTGCTCTGCATCCAGAGATTGCTTCTTACCAAGGAGCCACTGATTTCATAAAAGGGAATAAATAAAGGCAGCTTCTACATTAGGAAGAGAAGCTAGAGGCTCATATTGTAAATGTGTCAGTATCCCCGTCCTCAACGATGTTGGAGCCCAGCACATCAGTGCAAAAGAAAAGGCTGAAGCATTTGCATCCATCTTCAGCTCGAAGTGCCGAGTGGATAATCCATCTCAACCTCCTCCGAGGTCCCCAGCATCACAGATGCCAGTCTTCAGCCAATCTGATTCACTCCACGTGATATCAAGAAACGGCTGAAGGCATTGGACACTGCAAAAGCTATGGGCCCTGACAACATTCCAGCAATAGCACTGAAGACTTGTGCACCAGAACTAGCTGCGTGCCCTAGCCAAGCTGTTCCAGTACAGCGACAACACTGGCATCTACCTGGAAATGTGGAAAATTGCCCAGGTATGTTGAGGGACACACTAAGGCTTCGGGCAGCCGCTGCAAAGGCTCAATGGGGCAAGACCACTGTGTAAGGTCCTCCCACCATAGTGAACTGAGGGGCAGGACCCATGGGAAACCCCTCGGGCCAAATGTGGGTTTGCTGTAAAATGTACATGGCATGTAAAATGGAATGGAAGGGTTGTGAGGCAACTCACTCCTGTATTGAAGAAAACTGATTTCCTTTGCACTTTTTGGAATGTCAACTTGGTGTTGTTTTGAACTGTTTTGTAATGCATTTCTTTTACAGATTTGGGCGGCACAGTGGCGCAGTTGTTAGCACCACAGCCTCACAGCTCCAGTGACCCGGGTTCAGTTCTGGGTACTGCCTGTGCAGAGTTTGCAAGTTCTCCCTGTGACCACGTGGGTTTCCACCAGGTGCTCCGGTTTCCTCCCACAGCCAAAGACTTTCAGGTTGATAGGTAATTTGGCCATTGTAAATTGCCCCTAGTGTAGGTAGGTGGTAGGAGAATGGTGGGGATGTGGTAGGGAATATGGGGTTAATGCAGGATCATTATTTTAAAAATGGGTTGTTGGTCAGCACAGACTCAGTGGGCTGAAGAGCCTGTTTCAGTGTTGTATCTTTAAATTAAAAAAAATGTCCTGTGCACCAAAAGCAGGACAAATCCAACCTGGCCAATTACCACCCAATCAGTCTACTCTCGATCATCAGCAAAGTGAGGGAAGAGGTCATTGACAGTGCTATCAAGCGGCACTTGCTCAGCAATAACCAGCTCACTGAAGCTCGGTTTGAATTCTGCCAGGGCCACTCAGCTCCTGACCTCATTGCAGCCTTGGTCCAAACATGGACAAAAGAGCTGAACTCCAGAGGTGAGAGACTGCCCCTTGACATCGAGGCAGCATTTGAATGAGTATGTCAGCAAGGAGCTCTAGCAAAACTGGAGTCAATGGGAATCAGGGGAAAACTCTTTGTTGGTTGGAGTCATATCTAGCACAAAGGAAGCTGGCTGTGGTTGACAGAGGTCTATCATCTCAGTCACAGGACATCACTGCAGGTATTCCTCAGGGTAGTGTCCTAGGCCCAACCATCTTCAGCTGCTTCATCAATGACCTTCCCTCCATCATAAAGTCAGAAATGAGGATGTTCGCTGATGATTGCACAATGTTCAGCACCATTCGCAACTCCTCAGACACTGAAGCAGCCCATATCCAGAAGCAGCAAGACCTGGACAACATCCAGGCTTGAGCTGATCAGTGGCAAGTAACATTTGCCCCACACAAGTGCCTGGCAATGACCACCTCAAACAAGAGAGAATCTAAACATCTCCCCTTGACATTCAATGGCATTATCATCACTGAATCCCCCCACTGTCAACATCCTGGGGGTCACCATTGACCAGAAACTGAACTGGACCAGCCACACAAATGCAGTGGCTACAAGAGCAGGTCAGGGGCTGGGAATTCTGCGGCGAGTAACTCACCTCCTGTCTCCCCAATGCCTGTTCAACATCTACAAGGCACAAGTCAGGAGCGTGATGGAATACTCTCCACTTGGCTGGATGGGTGTAGCTCCAACAACACTCAAGAAGCTCGACACCATCCAGAACAAAGCAGCCCACTTGATTGGCACCCCATTCACCACCTAAACAGTCACTCCCTTCACCACCGACACACAGTGGCAGCAGTGTGTACCATCTACAAGATGCACTGCAGCAACTCATCAAGGCTCCTTCGACAGCACCTTCCAAACCTGTGACCTCAACGACTTAGAAGGACAAGGGCAGCAGATGCATGGGAACACCATCACCTGCAAGTTCTTGTTCAAGCCACACACCATCCTGACTTGGAACTGTATCGCCGTTCCTTCATTGTCGCTAGGCCAAAATCCTGGAACTCCCTTCCTAATGGCACTGTGGGTGTACCTACACCACAAGGACTGCAGCAGTTCAAGAAGGCAGCTCACCACCACCTTCTTAAGGGCAATTAGGGATGGGCAATAAATGCTGGCCTAGCCAGTGACACCCACATCCCACGAACGAACCAATAAAAAAAAATGTTTCTGTTATAAAATCATTAGCACCATACATTTTCTAACAGAGGGCTGGGAGGCAGGAGGAGTCGGAATATCACGACAAACGGCATTGGAACAAAAGTCCGACATATTCATGTTGCAACCAGATGTTCCGAGGGGCGGCCGGCATGGCGGCAGGATCTTGCACTCAATACGGAGGGAAGGTAATTAAGCCTGTTAAACAGGCAATAAACTGCAATTTTACTGGGGTTTTCAAATTTTACAGAGAGTGCACGGGAACCAAGGGGCCAGATATAATGAGGCTGTGAGTTAGTGGGAGGTCAGTGCTGGCTAGAGATGGCCGCCATTGTAAACACAAGTGTGGCTTGGCAGGGAGGGTGGAACAGCATGGTGTTGGCAGTGTCATTTGGGAGGAGGGAAAAGCTGCCAGCATATCGGAGGCATCAGGGGTCGGGGGAGGGGAAACACAGGAGGGGAGCGCAGAGGGGCAGACAACCAGCCTCTTGTGCACAGAAGAGTCTCCCCTGCAGAGAGGGTTTACCATCTGATGATCAGCTACCAGCCAAAGACTTGCAGGTTGATAGGTAAATTGGCCGTTGTAAATTGTCCCTAGTATAGGTAGGTGGTAGGAGAATGGTGGAGATGTGGTAGGGAATATGGGGTTAATGTAGGATTAGTATAAATGGGTGTTTGTTGGTTGGCACAGACTCGGTGGGCCGAAGGGCCTGTTTCAGTGCTGTATCTCTAAATAAATGTCGGAGCAGCAGTTGTCACCAAAATCTTCGCCTCTCCAGGGAAACGGTCACAGAACTGTGTGCCACGGTGGAGGATGAGCTGAGCCCTATGGGAAGTGGTGGCCACCCAATGCCAGTGGCGCTAAAGGTCATCGTGGTGTTGAATCTTTATGCCTCAGAATTATTCCAGGGACCCACAGACCAAGCTGCAACCTTCATCAACAGAAAGGGCTTCACTCAATCTGTGTTCAACTGGTTTGTGATCAGCGCAAGCGGTTCCTGCAGGTGTGAAGCAGCCACAATGCCTACATACTAAGGCAATCACTGGAGATTTTCAGGCCACTCGCATGCCTTCAAAGATGGATACTGGGTGACAAGTACTACCCCTGAAGACGTAGCTAATGACGCCTGAGAGGAACCCAAGCACTGATGCGGAGGAGAGGTACAACACCTGCCATGGGACAACTTGAGTGACCAGCAAGCAGGCCATAGGCTTCTGAAGATGTGGTTCAGATACTTGGATCAATCCGGGTCTCACATATCATGGTGGCGTGTTGTGCTCTGCACAAACTGGTGCTACAGAGGGGAGAGGCTTTGAACAATGGGGATGTCATGCAGCACGATACCTCCTCCAATGATGAGGATATGGAGGAAGATGACAACTAGGTGCTGCATTCAGAAGGACCCCAGGGACCACAGGCAAGGCACAATGAGACACAGGCAATGGAGGCTCAGGACGCACTAATACGGGCACGTTTCAGATGATCCTTATAAACAGATCCATGAAATTCAATAAAGCTAGAGAATTCTTCAGCCCTGTTGCCATTTCCTTCATTGCCCTTACCATTTACCTGCATTCAGGAAGAGATTAGACTGCAGAATGGAGAATGCATCTACCTCACACAGTGTGATCCCTCCTATCACACCCTTTGATAGAACCAAGGTACTGCGAAAGGGCCAGCAGCCCGCAAGAACTGAAAGGATTACTGTTGCCTTGTCACATCCCACAATTAATGGAGAGAAAAGATATTGCTTAAACAGAATATTAACGCATGAATCCTGAGTGCATCTAGGTGCTCTTCTTAAATCTCTTACGTGTGCTTATACATGGTGCTCCCCTGTGCTGTCAGCTGAAGTGGAGGTAGGCTGCTGACCTTGCTGCCCCGTGGCTTTGGATGACCTTAGCAGTCGTTCTGTGGCTGCCTGAGGCCTGCAGAGCTCTGACATATTGAAGCCTCCTTCACAAATGCAGGAGCCTGTTCCGTCATCTTGGCTATGTGAGGTGCTGGTGTCACTGACAGAGGGACTGAAAAGCCGCTGTCCACACCAGGAGCACCTTGAGACAAGCCCCCAGATGCATTAGGCTGCTGCTCCTCTGCCTTTTCAGGGCACCCCTCTCGTCCAGCCATTGCTACACAAAACTCATGGTGGAGACGATGGCAGGCAGGTCTGCGCGCATCCATTGAGTGGTCTGCTGGATATGGCTGGCTATGAGGGTCACTGATGCCTCGATGGAGGAAGCTAAGCCAGAGACATGGTGGTACTCGTGGCCTGGATGGAGTCCTCCATCGCCCGTGCCAGGCGTGTGCATAGCCTCTGAAAGATCAGCCGATGTTCCCGCACCTCACAGTGGAGCTCCAGTATCTGCTGTCTTGCTGACTTCTCCAGATCATCATAAGCCTGAGGCTCAGCATGACCCTGGCTTCCCACAGTCCTCTGAGTGTCAGTGGCCTCGACTGTCACAGCCTCCATCAGCTGCTCATGCACATCTCTGCTGTACTCACCAGGTTTTGACCCCAAATCTACTTGCATGCAGATACCCACCAGCGCAAGTGTATCTACACTGGTGGGGTGCAGTGGAATGATGTGACGGTGTACCCTCTGAGGTCCCCTCCTCCTCCTCCTCAGAGGTGGTTGGCTGTCCCCAGTAACTGGAGCTGTCTGGTCTTGTCTTTGACCTTTTTGAGAGAGAAGATATATTAAATGCTGATGCGCATTCCATCACATCTTTCAGAATACTCGTCATGTGGAGCTTCATGAGACCAGTGGTGGATACATGAGCACTATGCCTTGTGTTTGCCACAAGGTCTCTTGTGCCCAGTGTCATGCAGGCCCCCACCTGCCAAGAATGAAGCACATTAATTTTGCCACATGGACATAAAATTTCAAATTGCTGCTGGGAAGAAGAGAAGGCCTATTGCAAGAAGTTGCCAAGCCCCTGGCTGGAAGGACATTTTTGCATATTAACAGACACTGCCTAGAACAAAGGACCATTCCCTGATGCACCCAATACACAAAGCCCGAAGTGGTTATACCAGTCACGTGACTATCCTGCTGGCCAACTTGGGGAGTTTTAAATTGTAGAGACAGTGTTTGAACTGGCAGAAAGCTCTTTGCCCCAGACCGGAAAACACCTCCTCTACTCCTATCTGTTCCCATCTCTTTCTCACGGAACTGAAACCCACTGAAGACACGTGAACTCCAAGAGAGAAAAGTCTCCTACAGTAAACAACGTTTAAGAAGAATACTGGGCCCCAACGAGAAGCAAGATCCACCTACAAACAAGGACTCTACAGTGAGCTCGAAGACCCGTAACAAAATATTCTTCAGATATTGCCTCAAACCTTTCCACTTTATTTTTCTTCTGCTCTTTTCTGTCTCTATTTGCATGTATCGCATATGCATGCTCGCGTGGGTGTGTCGTGTATCCGTAGGTATTAAGCGAATTAGAGTTTAGGTTTAAGTTTAATAAATTTCACTTTTCTTCTTTAAACCTAAGAAAGCCTGTTTGTGCTCATTTCGTTGCCTTATAATTGGAAAGCGGTGAACAAGGATTCACAAAGGGTGCTCAAAACACAGCGTGTTTAAAATTAAACCCTGTTACAGTATGACCAGGTGAAGGCTGAGAGGGACCCCATAGACACCTTTCTCACCTGGTTGTAACATCAGCCATAAGTCCTCTCATTCACACATGTCTCCACTCCTGTCTCACCATCTGCAATGGAATGGCCCCCATTGTGGCCTCCAAGCTCAAGAGCCTCCTCCTTCATAGGTGTCAGTCTGGCCAGATAAGAGATGGTGCCTCTGGTCTTGGTCCTTTCTCTAGAGTTGTGCGCAGTCTTCTCCTGTAAGCACATAAATGCACAGTCTTAGTCACCTGACAAAGTCAAGCATGCCTATGCTGTTGGCAGCCTAACTGTCCATGTGCTGCTACAGGAGTTCCTTCTGCATGCAACCACTCAGAAGTGGCACTGCAGGAGTTATCTCTGACTGAACGGGGCCCTTCACAGGCAATGCTGCTACCTGATCATTGCCAGTGACGGGGTAGGCATTCGCTTTCTACAAATGTCACCCGTTGCCTAGTCACATGTAAGGCTGTAAGAAAACAATGTGTGGTACACTGACCTTGACGGATTGCATGAGGTCATTAACCCGCTTACGGGACTGCAGCCAAGTTCAAGGGACAACCCCACGGCTACTGACCTCCTCTGCAATCTCCTACCAGGCTTGTTTGGTCTGGCGGGTCAGTCTCCTCCTCCCGTCCT